>NC_092808.1:36858792-37462720 GCF_040954645.1 Diabrotica undecimpunctata | reverse complement strand
AGATCATATTTTGTCATATGTTGGATACATTGGATATGAAAGATTCACGTTAATGCACGATAATGCCGCTGCCGTAGTGAGTAATTATCTTAATGATGTTCAAATTCGAAGATTGGATTGGCCACCGTCTAGCCCGGATTTAAATCCAATACAGCACGTGTGGGATCACCTAAAACGCAGCATACGACAAAGAAATCCCGTTCCAAATACGATAGAGCAGCTTCGGCTTGAACAGGATGAATGGACAATTTCCCAAGGATATTTTCAAAATTTACTTGCAAGCATGCTGAGAAAGATGCAATCAGTAATAAGAGCTAGAGAGAGGAATACTCGTTACTGATCATGCACTTCTTTCAGTTTAAACCAGTTGTTTAGGCAATTTAAATTATTATTTAAGTTTAGAGTAAAATAAGCTTATTTACCTAATATTAAATATTAATTTTTTTCACTATTTTCTCCGCATAAAAAAATGTTCATTAAACATTGTTAAAATAAACTCTATTTTATGATAAACGACTTGCTTGATCAGAATTTATTTTGAAATAACAAAAATTTGAAAATTTCAAAATATTCGATATTTTTGTCCATGAGTGTATATATGTGTGTGTTAGATATTACGTAATCTATATTATCGTAATGACGTAATCGATGATTTTTTTAAATACAAACCGAGGTCACAGACATTTCATGTGGTGAAATATCTCCCCGTATTCAATTTTATTTACTAGCGATCCTCGAACGAAAGTGGACAGAAGAGTTATTGTCTCATGATCCATAAAATTGCAGCTCCTTCTACATCTTTAAACTTTGTAACAAACTCTTTACTGTACCCTCTCTATTTTCATGCAGCTTGTATAATAATTAATAATATATACCTTGCGATTTATATATTGTAAAGAATCTCCACACAATCTTACCATCATTTACTATTGGTTTCGAGGTAACATTCAATTGGTTGGCGTTTGCTATCATTATTTTCACTTCCAGCATGTACTTGAATTTTATATGCAAAACCAGAAATCCTACACAAACAAACAATTTTGTTTAACAAGTTTAAAAATTAACAAACTATATTCCATGAGAAAATATGGAACATTTTTTGCAAAGCTTTACAAAGTGACGAATTGTTTTTATCTTGTTAAAATCTTCGGACTTTTTATCCAAGACCTGTCTTTCATTATCATTAGAATGTCTGTCTTAAATTAAAATTTCGTTAGGTAAAGAGAATTACTGTCTTGCCTTTTCGAATTTGTTTAGGAGCTTTGTTTCTGTGATGCTATCGCAGAGCATCCTAATATTGGGAACGTTATTACTTCTGAATATCAAGAAAAATGACAGTAAATAACTAATTAGGATTTGAAAATCTAAAAAAGAGATTTGTTTTATTTATAATGTTTTTTAGCGTAGCGTCTGTAACAAAATTCTTGTAAAATTTCCAGTTAAACTGGTATTTTCAGTTTACTAGCTTTCGTTAACTTTTACTCTCCTAAAATTTAGATAGTTGTAGAAGGTTACTGGAGGTTTTCTCTTCATACAATTTTTGGTACATTATCGCTGCTATTAACGGAAACAACATAATTATTAAGATTTGTATCCTCTTGTCCAAGATGTTGGTTATTTTGTACCAATTTTTTATCAGCATTCACTTTAATAATTTCCCCGTCTGCAAGAAGAGCATCAGTGCGTGACAGATGCATATACACCTTCAGTAATTCTTATAATTTAACTGGATTAGACATTCTCTTCTTTCCTCTCAGCTTGTTTCCTCTATTTCAGTATCTGGCAGTATTTTTTAAGGACCGACATGACCTCCTCCTCAGTAGACATTTTTTTTGTGCCCAGAATCATCCAAAATCATTAATAAAAATATCGGAAAAATACAGCTTTTATTACAGCACAAATAAATGTTTCTCATAGCAGTAGATAGACAATGCAAAATGGATACCCAGCCACAACTATTCTAAAGTATGATAAAAACGGCGTACCTCAGTTATATCATACGCTACTCAGAGTACAAATAGCTACAACGTATAGGAGGAAAAGATAGATGGAACAAGAACTATAGACGAAAAGAAGAACATTGGACGAACATCTACGAAAATAACCTAACACACGCAGCCCAGCATAGAAACGAATTTGCCGTATTAGTCTCCAACCTCAACAGAGATGCACATCGAAGAAAGGAGTATATTTTGCGAAGGAATGCTATAAGAAACTTCCATACAGGGGAATGTCGAAGGTAATATACTTCAAAGCAGATCTATCACAAGGTAGACGGACCACAATGTCCTAACCATACTTATTCTACTAGAAGAATATATCTCTCTATTACAGGCTACGATTTTTACAATCTTGCATTATTATTCACAAGAAATTAACAAAATGGCTTTTAAACAACTTACTCTGTACCATAATCATCTAATATATTATAAATTTATATGTGACTATTTTACCTCTTGATCTTACTTATAACCTATTTATTTATTAAATAATGTATAACTATTACTAATACAAATTTTCTTTTTTTCAGGTAAGTTCTGCTGTTTTGTCTAAAGTCTTAGTAAGTATTTTATCAGTAAAATTTAAAATTACATGCTTTACTATATATATATATATATATATATATATATATATATATATATATATATATATATATATATATATATATATGTATATATATATATATAAATAAGTAAACGTTAAATTTTTAAATTAACTTTTTAACGTTTACTTCCTTACGTTGTCAGCAAATACTTCTGTTTCATTATATATATATATATATATATATATATATATATATATATATATATATATATATATATATATATATATATATATATATATATATATATATATATATATATATATATATATATATATATATATATATATATATATATATATATATATATATATATATATATATATATATATATATATATATATATATATACAGGGTGTTTCAAAAAAGGTAACCCCGTCTCTGGGGTAGGTAAAAAACTAAAAAATAATTGGGGTTTGCTTAGTAAAAAATTTTTGTAACGCTATCCGTTTTCAATACAGGGCGTTAAAGAAAAAAAAAATTTACGTACTTTTTACGATTTTGCCGAAACTACTGGCAACATTGTATTGAAATTTTATACGAATATGTTTTGGAAGCTGATACATCCCATGACTTTGTTTTTATATCTGATTCTCATAAAGGGCGCTAGTTACATGGATCGTACTAAGTATTAGTCAATATAACTTTTTTAAGAGTATAATTATTAATTAAAATTTCAAGTAAACTTAAACATCATTCAATTTTGCACGAAAAAGGTACTCTTGGTAAAACTCGATACTGTGTACCGTTTTAGGAATATTTTGATTTGAAAATTATGAAGTAATAATTGATGTTGGTATAAAATAATTAGTAAATAAACAAAACTCACAGGAAGAAAATTAAATTAATGACTAAGAACATAAAATGAAATTCAATTACAGTAAGTGTTTAAAATACCCTCCGTTTTCGCGAATACACAAGTCTATTCTTTTTTCTAAAGATTCCATTAACCTTCTAAACGGTAGGGGATCAGCTATGATGTCATTAAATTGACGTTGAATTCTTTCTTCCAATTCTTGGCGTGAAGCGCTCTGTAGCATAGACTTTTTCTTTAATATACGACCAAACTGCGTAGTCCAAAGGGTTAAAATCGAATGACCGAGGAGGCCAATGAATCGGAGCTTCTGCACCTCTACCAATCCATCGATTCGGAAAATTATCACTCAACCAATTACGACACCTTCTATCAAAGTGTGGTGGAGCTCCATTGTGCATAAAAAATAAAAATCTTCGCTCGTTTAGCGTTAAATCTTATAATATCTCGAATAAGGAATTGTTTAAAAAATCAAGATGCATATCACCATTTAAATTTCCAGGTAGAATATGATAACCTATTAATTTGTTACCTAAAGTTGCTGCCCAAACATTAACTTTAAATGAGTGTTGGTAATGTGATACCCTTTTGACTCGTGGATTCTCATCACACCAGTAGTGTGCATTATGGGACTTAAACATACCTTGTCGCGTAAAAAGACTGCATGTTAAAAAATTTGGATTGTGGGCTGTCCTTTGTTGCAATGTTTCTGAAAAATTTACTCTAACCGGTAGATCATCTGGCAAGAGCTCTTGGACTTGTCTGTAATGATAAGGATGTAATTGCTGTTCTTTCAGTATCCGCCAAGTACTTGAAGAAGAAGTATTTGTTTGTCTTGCTATATTCCTTACGCTAACTGTTGGATCTTGATCAAGTAAATTTAAAATATTATTTTCTTTATTAATTGTTCTTGTTGTTCTGGGTCTCCAAGATTTTATTTTATTTAGTCTCACATTCCCAGTTTCTCGATAACGTCGTTTAATGGCTCTAAATGTTTTTTTACTTGGTAAGTTTCTTCTAGGAAACTTTTCTGCATAACGTGTCAGCTGCACTAGAACATCCTAAACATTCGCCTAAGGTTAATAATATGTCAGTGTATTCAACATTTGAGTACATTTTGATTTGATTTTACAAATAACAAGGTTTCAAAACTCTAATTATTGTTGATTTATCGTCATAACAATCATTAAATGTCAGATTTCCATGGCGCACTTGAAGAAAATAGAGGTATACCTATTAGAACTTTATCATTACTACCAGCATCAATTATTACTTCATAATTTTCAAATTAAAATATTCCTAAAACGGTACACAGTATCGAGTTTTACCAAGAGTACCTTTTTCGTGTAAAATTGAATGATGTTTAAGTTTACTTGAAATTTTGATTAATAATTATACTCTTAAAAAAGTTATATTGACTAATACTGAGTTTGATCCGTGTAACTAGCGCCCTCTATGAGAATCAGATATAAAAACAAATTCATGGGATGTATCAACTTCCAAAACATATTCGTATAAAATTTCATTACAATGTTGCCAGTAGTTTCGGCAAAATCGTAAAAAATGCGAAAAAATTTTTTTTCTTCAACGCCCTGTATCTTGAAAACGGATGGCGTTACAAAAATTTTTTACAAAGCATACCCCAATTATTTTTTAGTTTACGACTTTCAGTTGTAAGTTTTTATACTAGTTTTATACAATGCTATTTAATTTTAATTTCATTGTATTTACTGATACTATATTTTAGCATATCCTGAAAAAGCAAATAAATTTTGCGAAAGCTTGATAAAGAACAAAGAGTTTCACTTTCCTGCCCTATTAATGACTGCAACCCCAAAATAAAACTTTATTATATATATATATGTATATATATATATATATATATATATATATATATATATATATATATATATATGTATATACTCCATTTAACAAACAAGAACTGGAAATTTTCCGGTCTAAACTATATATTAAGAAAGCGGAGATGTTCAAAATTTTGAACATTTTAATAAAGAGAGAGCAATTGCTGTATAAAAATATCTGCCATAAATAGTTTGCTACAGTATATCAGTTCCAGCTGCGATTACTTTTTAAATATCTGCAGGTTGCTCTGGATTAGAAACGAATATCAGAATAAGCAGCTGATCTGTATCTGATGCCGATTTTTCGCTGTATTAATTACTATCATTTTACCACAATTTTACAATCATTATATTGTACAATACTCTATTCCAATACTTCCTGCTTCCACGTCAACCCCACCCCTTTAGAAATACAGACAGTTTTGAAATAGAAAACGAAAAAGACTATCTCTTGGTATATACGAACTATCGCTAGCAACAGTCATACTCTCTTCCCTGTTAACTATCGCTAGCAACAGACGTATTCTCTCTACTATTGACTGCCGCTAGCAACAGACGTATTCTCTCTACTGTTGACTGCCGCTAGCAACAGACGTATTCTCTCTACTGTTGACTGCCGCTAGCAACAGATATTCTCTCTCCGATAGTTACGCGAAAAATACCACGAATCCTCGTTTGAATCGTAGAGACAATAAACGCAAATGTGCTCTATCTTGTGATCTTAGTATGAGTATCGCAAGTGAATGTCTATAGATACCGCGAGTGTGTATGCAGAAGCAGTATTAGTAAGACTTTTTATAAACTTGTTTTGCTATTATCTGTATAACCCTTTACTACTTATCCTAATTTATATTGAACCAGCCCTATGTAATACAGTTCTCATACACTGAAATTATATTCATAATTTCACATATGTACACCCTTTTTTGTACAATGATATTTGACTATTAACTTCATGCAGCACTAAGTATATTTTATTATATGTAAAAGCTATTAAATGCCTGGTAGCATGCTTCAAACTCAAAGTAAATCATATTCATTAATAAATCGCATCACAAAACGCTAAATGGAACACTTATCTTAGTCCAGGAGTATGAAGTTTCGAAAAGTGTTTCTAGATCTCGCCTAAAATTTACTAAAAACGAGCAAATGTTATATGTTAGCAGTGTGCAAAAGCATACTGAATAATCTTCAAGAAAAATCACAATATAAAAACAAAATGTTTTAACTGCTGAAGAATAGGACATTTGCAAATTAATTGCAGAAGCGATCCCAGGCAAGGAAAGAGGAACCAAAGAATGAAACCAGAAGATCACCTAGATCGACATCCGGCAGCCACTAGAAATAATAATAGATATAAATCTCTAAGAAATAGATTTCACACAACTAACCACTGAAAGGAAAAATATATTCTGGAATCTAAAGTTGCTTATCTTATTTGAAGAAGGAACTAGCGAACTAGGAACAATAATCTTGCAGGATATATTAAATGAACAATCACAAGAATTTCAAGACGTTTTGAACACATTACAGGTTCAAAGCCAGTGTCAGCTTGAAGAAAGATAGAATGTCACCGAAGAAGTAATTCTGCAGAAGACCACAGTTAAACAGGAAGAAGATAATAACAGACTTCCCTAGAAAACCTTAAAAAACATTAAAAGACAAAATTACTGAAAGTCATACGAGAATGGCTTAAAAATTGAGTAAGGCCTATTTGGCAGAAAATAATTAAATAAAGGGGCAATATAAAGGCGTACTGGGATTATTGAGAATCGTTGTATCTTTCCAATGGTCCATTATATCAAAAGTGGGAAGGTCCCTATAGACGATGTATATTAATTAATACTGCTAAAGTCACACAGTAAGGGTCTTTTGCATAAACTTTATAGCAGCGTTTCTGGAAGACATTTTGGAGTCAAACGAAAACTTGCTGAAGATAAATAGATAGATAAATAAGATAGATAAATTAGATAAATCTTACTGAATTAATTGTCGCCGAGATGTAGAAAATTGGTGCAAAAAATGTGATTTATGTGAACGGTAGAAAACGGCTTGTTATGAAAATTCTTGGTTCACTTCTGATAATAGAGAGAGGAAATAAGTACTTAATGGTCGCAATGGATCATTTTTAAAGTGGACTGAAATTGCACCCCTTTCTAATTAAGAAGAGACTTCAGTAGCAGAAGCATTCATAATACACGTTGTGTCAAGCCATGGAGTTAATTAAGAGTAATTAAGAGTTAATTTCTAAGTAAGAAATTTTGAATCAGAATTAGCGCAAGAATTAATGAAAATCTTGGGGACTAAGAAAACTCGCACTACGTCTCTTCATCCGCAATCAGATAAAATGGTCGAAAGATATAATAGAATGTTTGTTTTAGTTTCAATTTCGTCGTTGATTCCCAAAAATATTGGGATACTTTAATTTCTCTATTCTACTAGGATAGAAATACCAAATCTCACTAGAGAAAGAAATTGACGAAATAATAAAAGATATGAAAAATCAAAAAAGCATCTGAGAGGAAAAAGTTTACAAAATCAACTTCGTGAGTTAATAGTAGAGGTTTTCGACGCCGTAGAAATACCCAAAGACTGGAACAAGTCCATTATAATGCCTGTACACAAAAATGGAGACATAACTGAATGCGCAGACTGGAGAGGAATATCCTTGTTAGAGGTAGTATACAAAGTGCTCACCACTCTGATCAAAAAACGACTACAAATATATGTGAAAAAGAATCTTGGAGAATATCAGGGAGGATTTCGCAAGGGGAGATCAACAACCGATCAAATTTTTATGGTAAAACAAATCCTGATTAAGTGCTATGACTACAACATTTCAGCACAAGTACTTTTAATTGATTACAGGCCGCCTACCATACAATAGACAGAAACAAATTATTAGAAACGCCAAAAAATTCCAACTACCAGAAAAAAAATAGGAAGATTGGTAAAAATGACAATTAGAAAACCCATTTGTGCTGTGAAATCCAATGGTACAGTCTCAGAAGAAATCGAAGTGAAAAAATGTGTTCGCCAAGAAGACCCGTTGTCTACCTTGCTATTCAATATAATTCTAGGAAAAATTGGAAGGTATAGTGGGATAAATAGGTCCACTACTCTTTTCTACAAAAAGCATCATGAAACTGATAGTTAATATTATTAAATCCAAATACATGGAAATCTTCAGCAAATAAGGAATAAACACCAGGAGTTTCTTTAAATTAGAGGTGGTTGATGGATAAGTTACAGAATTCGAGAACGTGGACGAATATATTTTGTATAGGAACCCTTAGTTACTAGACGTATAAGAATAAACTGAAATCAACCTGAAATATCAAAAGTTGCAGGTATGCTGGAGCCAGAAACAAAATAATAAAAGCCAAAGATATATCTCGTAATACAAAAATAAGAGTATACAAAATTCACTATAATTAGACCCATAATGCTATACTCTGCCGAGACATGGACTATAAACAAAACCATATGGGAACAGATTGGAAGTATGGGAAAGAAAGATACTTCGCAGAATGTTTGGTGAAAAAGTAGTAAAGGAGGAATGAAGAACACAAACTGATGTAGGAGTATACCAATTGTATGCTAACCATCCAATAACAAAAGTAGTCAAAAAACCTAGACTAGAATGGCTCGGATATTTAGAAATAATGCAAGATAATCGACAGTCCATAATAAGGTAATAGACAAGTTAGGAATATTGGTTGGAGAGTACCTGAGGGCAAAAAAAGAGATGTAGTGATGAAAGATATCAGAGAGATGGGAATCAGGGATTTGAAGCTGACAGCTAAAAACACAAAATGATGGAAATTGTGCATTCAGCAATGGGCCTAAAACGCCTGTTATCGCTATATATATATATATATATATATATATATATATATATATATATATATATATATTGTTGTGATCTGCTTTATGATGTTTTATTATTAATTAACACTAATTTAATTAATCCAATTATTTAATTAATTAATTCACTAATTTATGCAGAGTCATACAAATCAATTACTATTAAAAATTCTCAGGGTGCCTTCTTAATTTTACTTTAATCAGTTTACTTTATATATCTCTTCTAGTGGGTTCAATATCTCCTAGTTGCTCATAATCGGGATAGAACAGGAAACGGAACTAACATTAAAACAACATAAATATGCACACAAATTATTATTTATTTTCAATAAGCAATACGATGAATATTAATAAATAACTTTTGTGGGCAATTATCTTTCCCAACAAACTCCTATACTCAAAATTTAATTTTAATTACAAACTATCTATTGATCTGTTTTATAATAATATCTACAAAAAATTGACCATATAAAATATAATTTATTCACAAAAAATAACTCTTTGAAACTTGGAATCTTAGTTCGTATGCTTATATTTGATTTTATCTTTAGAATATCTTAAAGTTTTCTTTCATTCAAATTATTTGACTGACCTTTATTTTTTACACCAATGCTGTCTCCTCTCGATCAAACCACAGTTCCTTCCTTGATTGATTATGTCCGGCTACCATCAAATCTTTCCCGTTCTCAGCATCGATCCAAACCGCATACCAGCAAACTACTCCTCCGAAAACACAAGCCCAAGCCTCTTTTGACCAGTACTCTTTATTCACAAATTCTCCTTTCTTTCTCAATTATATCTCGTGGACTATGCAGACTCAAAAGAGGTATTAATCTTCTCGATTTTGATCTGCTCTCAGCTTCCACCTTTTTCACTAACAAACGAAAACACTGGTACTCAGATTGACTACACGAAAACACGTCTTCTCTTCTGGTCTGCCGGTAACATAATAATTCTTTTCAATCTCCCCAGACAACCTTCTCAACTCTCTCATTCCCCATCATTCCTTTTTAACCAATCATAAGCATTCATCTTTCCCACTTATTTTCGATTTAGAAAATTTCTAACATAATATTTAAAACAAATAAACTACTTTCACTCAAATTACTTTTCAGAAACCATTAACAATTTTGCCTTTTTCAACAGAAATAAGTTTCCAAATTCTTGTTATCTCATATCTAAATCTAATTCTTATTTACTTTGGAAAAATGCCCACCGCAAAATACAATTACAAGTTTATTCTTAAATCTATAATTATATGGGATCCATTGTCCTTTCACTATTCACTCAGTCTTTCAAGGAAAAACTCGTCCGGGTCCTGCCACGGAACAATGTCTTCTCTTATTCTAACTATTACAAATAAGTACAGGGTTGTATTTTAACTTATATGCCCGCGGTATATTAAAATAATAAAAAAACTCTTTATTATATTTCTGATTGATAAACTGATCCATAACAATATATATATATATATATATATATATATATATATATATATATATATATATATATATATATATATATACATAAATTTCTACTAGCCTATAAAAGTCCCTGCAAATAAAAACGTTCATCCTAAAGTTCATCGAAAATTTGAAAGAAAATTTGTAAAAAGTCTACAAATTTGCTCGTAAAAGTTTAAAGCTTTAAACTGATAAAGCCAAAACCAGGCTCGACATTCATGCTTTCGAGACAACTTTAGCAAGTAACCTAGTATAGTTATACAATACTTACCAAACGTAAGAAAGGACTTTGTCCTCAACTTCATCGAAATTGGGAGTGCTCGTATACCTTCCTACGGTAATAAATGATCTAATCTACCCTATCCAGGTCTGGGCTACAAGTCGACCTACGGCAGTTCATATTAAGAGACTACCTCCATATCATGGAACTATTTTAACCTGTTGACCTCTGCAGGTCCCCAATAAATCAGTTGTTTGAGGAGAATAACCATAAAGAAAGGAGCAGTGTTATAAGAGTTCCGTAAGATTTGTTCTATATAGAAAAAGTTTCTTGATTAAAATGAAGAAATATTAAAAATCTGTTAAAAATATAAAAATGTCTCGTTTAGTCTGGAACGCCAGAAAAAGTTTACAAAAATTTGATGGTTCAAATAGTAGTAGTAATTGAGTTTTTAAATAGTTTTGTCGTTTGGTTATAGTTTTTAACAGTTAGTTTTTTTTTATAGTTGTCGTTGGTTATAGTTTTTTGCTCTTTTGAGAAAAAGTTATTAGAAAGAAGTATAACATTATCAAGACGAGCAGAGCAAGGTCGAAGAGGACGTGGCGGACAAGGCATATCTCATGCGAATGAGATTAATGTTGGTCTGATTCGACATTTAAAATATATACAGTAATATACTCGTATATGCAATTTTAGTAAATTAAGATTTCTTCAATTACTATTTAAATGGGAATAAGCCGCAATTGAAGGTTAAAATACGTTTATTGACGTTTCAATTTCCACTTCGGAAATCGTTCTCAAAATACAAACATTAGTAAATTAAACAAATTTTGTTTTTTGTTACTTAGTGAAAAAATCTTCTAATAATTTAATTTTATCTGACTCATCTATATTGACAATTCAGACATACATTATACATTTTAAAGTAGACGACTTTAAAATGATATTGCCAATATTGTTGAGTTGCGTTCCTGGGACGACTTTACTTATAAGATAGTTCATTCGATTACATGAAATCAGCTTTAACTTGAGAATATATGTCAGAAAAGATCATAACATGTAATTCGTCTTTAAAAAGACAAATACATGCCATGATGATAGTAAAATTCTCCTGTTAGTGATTCCATAGTAAATTATGAGGGAAAAACCAGGAAAAAACCTCATAATACTATCCCGACATGGTAAGTATTTAATCGTGCATTTAGTTTACCTTTAATAAACACCAATTTCCGATTTTATATGTTTGTTATTTAAAAAACATAAATGATGTATTCTCTATATGTTACTAACTTACCAATACTGGTATTTTCCTTTTAATAACTTATAGTTATTCCAAATTCCGATTTTATATGTTTGTTATTTAAAAAACATAAATTATGTATTCTCTATATTATGTTACTGACTTACCAATACTGGTATTTTCCTTTTAATAACTTATAGTTATTAAAAGGAAAATACCAGTATTGGTAAGTCAGTAACATATAGAGAATACATCATTTATGTTTTTTAAATAACAAATATATAAAATCGAAATTTGGTGTTTATTGAAGGTAAACTAAATGCACGATCAAATACTTACCATGTCGGGATAGTATTATGAGGTTTTTTCCTGGCTTTTCCCTCATAATTTACTATGGAATCACTAACAGGAGAATTTTACTGTCAGCATGGCATGTATTTGTCTTTTTAAAGACGAATTATATGGTATGATCTTTTCTGACGGATATTCTCAAGTTAAAGTTGAATTCATGTAATCGAATGAACTATCTTATAAGTAAAGTCGTCCCAGGAACGCAACTCAACAATATTGGCAGTATCATTTTAAAGTCGTCTACTTTAATATGTATAATGTATGTCTGAATTGTCAATATAGATGAGTCAGATAAAATTAAATTATTAGAAGAATTTTTCAAGTAACAAAAAACAAAATTTGTTTAATTTACTAATGTTTGTATTTTGAGAACGATTTCCGAAGTGGAAATTGAAACGTCAATAAACGTATTTTAACCTTTAATTGTGGCTTATTCCCATTTAAATAGTAATTAATTTAAAATGCCACAAGATAATAGCTTCAGAACAATATTAAGATTTCTTCTGTACTTCCCTACTTTTTAAATAAATTATAGTTATCTCATGTCCATCGTTATTGGTTAAATATTTATATATCTCCTTTTGATAATCGACTACAGATTTCTGTATACATTGCTACAATTTGTATTGTAGTACAGTAATTGTGTACCTTCGTTGTGTCAATATTGGACCCAAAATACATTAATCAATTAACTTTTCTACTTGCTATAAACGAGCCTATGGCGCCAAAAACAATTCGTTTGTTTATGTTTCGTTAAAATCTAGTAAACAGGATGCTGTTTATCCAAACTGCAATAAATTAACACATGTTTTAATAGCTTGGGCTTTATTGGTGTAAGGGATAGAATCTCTAAAATTTATGTTTATTTATGCTACAGGGTGTTTATCTGCAATAATGTGTTTATAATTAAAGTAAATAAATCTGAGTTAAATACAAATTATAATGATAGAAACAGTACATTTGGTAAACTTAGAAAAAATTAATTTCAGGTAAACTAAACTATTGTGGATTAAAATTGTATGTCGGTCGATTACAGTTTATTGACATTTATTTATGAATTATTAACCCTAGAAAGGTGAACTATAATTTACTGACAGTTATGGTGGACTATCGTCATTTTTTTTTTTTTTTAATGGCCCTGGCATAGCCAATTGACCAGACTATTTTGTAATTTGTATTCACAGAACAACAGAGTTCATCGTCATTTTTACATCTAACAAAAAATTGGAAAAAAATACAAATGTAATTATAAACAGTTTTATTCTAAAAAATTTTTTTAAAAAATATAAGTGTTAGTAAAAGATATAAATATAAATAAAGTCGATATACACTACTCGTTCACATTGTACTTATATACAAGGTGTTTCAAAAAGGTATGTCATAAATTAAATCACGCATTCCGGAGACAAAAATAAATTGATTGAATCCAACTTACCTTGGTACAAAAGTGTACACAAAAAAAGTTACAGCCCTTTGAAGTTACAAAATAAAAAATTTTCTTGACTTGACATTTTGTAATAAAAATGGACACGTTACTTTCTTGTTTTGAAAGCATTTTTTATACAAAATAAACAACAAAATCTAAGAGTACAGAAAAATTTTAAGGGGTGTGTTCAGCCCAAAATCCCCCCAAACTTTTGAGTACAATCAAATCAAATGAATTTTGTGGCATCATGAGTTGTGAACATGTATAGTTGTGATTTTACTTTATTCAAAAAGGAACCCAATTCCCAAAGCATGAACGAAAATTTTAAATGATTAAATAATGAAACTGTAACAATATAATCGAATAATGTTTATTTATAAATCTACATTAACTTATATACAATAACAAAAACTACAGTTAAACAATAACAATGCTTAATTCTTATGTCTGATTAGTGATTAAAATAAGTAAGAGTGAAAAATATAATATTCTAGATTTTAAAAGTTATCTGCATAATAATTGCAAACTGACTTAATGAAATCTAATTTAGTAATGTTTTGATTAACGTAATATTCATTTAGCATATTCTCAATAAAATCAACTTTTCTTTTTGCCGTTTTATCAAGTTTTTTTTTCGAATCTATGTGCAATTCTAATTTTCACATATACTTCTGCTTGAAAATTTAAAAAAATGTCTGTAAATGTAAATATTTAATTTATCATTCGTTAAATTTCGAGTGAAATGATTCACATGCGTTTGTAGTAAATATAAGAGATGATGATTTTGAAGCCCACATGTAAGGTGGAAATGTTAAATCTTCCGTTAAATAATTATCAACTCGGTAATCACAAAATTGTATGTAGGTCTCCAAGGACCTCCTAGGAAACCTACATCCAACAATGGAGGGATAGAAAATAGGTTAAAAAAAATCACAAAATTGCACAACTCTGTCATGTTCTCGCATAATATTAAAAAGTTTATCAGAAAAAGTCACCAACATCATTTGTATCTAAATAAGGAATGCCAAAAAACAATTTTAAATATTTTCCAATACCAGTTTAATTTTTATATTCCGAGGACATACGTAAATTTTGAATTTTTCGGTACCAATTTTGTGTTAAATGAAATTTGCAAAAAAAAATAATAATGTCGGGCCACACTAACTTTACTGCATTTTGAATTGCTATTTCAAAATTAGAAATTATTAGCTTCGGCTCGAAATTTAAATTCAAATCTGTACATATTGTTATTAATATATCAAAAGTACTTTTGTACGATTGCTGTGATTTATTTGTTAACAAACAAAATATTAGAGGAACATAAAAACCATTTTTGTAGCCATGTATAGTAAACATCTGACAAAAATATTTAGAACAGTATTAAAAAGTTCCATCTACATACAAAGAATTTACATTACACAAAAAGTAAAGATTTGTGAAACAACTAAAAACTGCGGAATTATTTTTCGTAGATAATAAAAAGTTTTTACCTGTATTTGTTTTTAAATTTAAATTCACTAACACTTGTAGAACTTCTTCCTGTGACTTGGGCAATGATGGTGTTGAATTTCATCTTGAAGCATAGATATTTCTTCGAGCACAAGAAATGTATTTCGTCGTCAGCGGTAAATTGCTAAAATTTTCCTTTCTCAATTCTTGTGAACAATCTTTAAAGGTCTTTCACATATATCCTCTACAGTTTTCCTCTTTGTAGAATTACTAAAAATTTGCCAGGCAACGTGGATATCTGGAGCATGATTATGCTCCACCGATGCTTTTTCAAGAATAACGTAATTTTCATCACATTCCTTTGTGTACACTTTTTGTTGACACCCTTTTTTGATGCATCGCCATCTAACTTTTCCATCTTTGTAGACATGGGCCTTTGAATATTTATATTCATTAAATATTACTATAAGTTCTTCCCTTTGACTAAATATAGTCGTTGGATTCGCCATTTAAAAGTTAAACACTAACGGACAAAACCATACCGTAATACTTGCAACTAAAGTAAATTACTGAATATATTTATATTCTTACTTTCAGCTATAATCAAATTTAAAATTTCCGGTCATTAAGACTTAATCCCCAACTTTCTCGGCGATGGGGTAGCAGGTACTTGTGATTTATAGGCCCAGATAGTTCGTGGGACAGTTAGATAACGCTGAGAAATAAATACTGCAGCAGTTTCTTTTGAATCAATAATGCTATTTAAAATGAGACGATCTTTTATGGAACGTATTGATTAATGCTTGATAGAAAAGCAGAAGAGGTATTTCTCAAACATATACATTCCGGAGCATTGGAACACCGTAATAACAGCAGCGAGAAAAAAGGATCCATTCAAGGTAGTACAGATGAAACGAGACGATTTCATATCGACGAAAGCCTTCAAAAGTAACATTACCAACAGAAGGAGAAGCGTAGATAGGTCTAAAGTAGAGTGGCTAAAAATGCAGTGGATGCTGTATAGTAGGATGCATCCATTCTCCATGTATTTTAAATATTCGAATAATCTAGAAGTCCTTTTTACCGAAGTTAACTTCAGTAAAATGAATTCTCAAGATGCTGCTAACCTAGAGCTCGAAACGCTCTTTTCGGATGGAAGAAAAATTAACCCTGAAAAAAAGAAAGATCTTCTGTATTTACTAGAATAAGTTCCGCCCACCTATCATCAATTCTACCACCAACTCGCAGACTCTAACACTGCAAGAAATGAATTAGACGGAGCAATGAGCGATTTTTCAGTGGAGTAGTGTATTATGAAAACATTTAAAAACAATAAAAGTGAAAGTTTGATTACAACTTAAGTAAAAAAACGAGCAATAAGTTTAAATTTGTAATTTTTCACTTTAATAAAAGTCATTATCTCTGGTAACTTACATTTATTTCTGGTATATTACATTTATTTCTATGGGATGGGTTGCTTTCATACCCGATGGCGTATTATTCTTACTTTTATGGACATTCTTGTCTCAAAAAGCCAATGCCAAAGTGGCCCAACTGTTAAAAAAATTACAAATACTTACAAAATTAGCATCAGGCTATAGCCCATTACAATCTTAGTAATTTTTAAAGTATTATACTGCGAACTAAGCAATGTGTTTAATATTTACTTAATTTTCTATATTAACTCGAAAATTTCACTAAACTATTTTGGCCCATATCTCTAGTTTTGATTTCTTTCAATTGGGCCACTCTGGTTCTGGTGGCCTGAATTATAATATTAATTGTGCTTTTCATAATTTTATGTTTCGTTGTTTTTATAATATAATTAAAGTTTACCTTTCTACTTTATTATTCCTGGTTTTTGATTGTTTGGTTGTTAAAACCTCAAAGTGATCTCTACAAGGTAACACCTTTTTCGAGTTTACTGGGAGTCGTTTATTATTTCTGTAATTTATTTGAGTGCCCGAAGCTAAAATAAAAGCAGTGTCGGTAATTAATTAATTTCTTCCTTAATGAATTACACCTAAAGTTGGTTTTCTTTCAAAATCAGATTTGGGATCTTTTATACTCCTTGAACAATAGAAGCTCTAAAACGTGTCATAATTATTTGACTTTTATTAACTAAAAGCTTACAAACATACATAAAACCAAGGAATTTATTATATTGCTATCTACTTTAAGATATTTGATTAAATTTTTAATGTTCTATTAAAGAGATGCGCTATTTAAGGTTTAATTACAATAATAATTTTATATCACGATTTAATTTAAATTAAACGTTGATTTATTACTATATAACTCGTATTAACGAGTAAAATAATGTTCTTTTCATTATCTCTAAACTGATGAATTTTAAAGGAGAAATGATTGGACACAATAGGCGTCAAAATAGAAAAACCGCAACTATGGGACGATTTTTTTAATGTACATAAAAAGGTAAGAGTTTACATTAACTTACACATTAGGCTCAACACGGATGGCAAAGTGCTTGAATTGACCGAGGACAAACTAAAATAGTGGAAAAAATATATCAAAATACTTTTTAACTGCGTAAGAGAAGAACCAAGACGACTGGACAACGAAAACAAAGGACCAGAAATTCTGAAAACCGAAATTATAAATGCCATAAATTAACAAAATGCCATAAGAACAAATAATAGCCCAGGTCCAGATGGAATATATACCGAACGTTAAAATTACTCAGCGACGAAAACCTCGAAATATTTGTCCTTTTAGTCAATGCAATTTATGATACAGAAAAAATACCGCAAAATTGGCTAGAATCAATATTCATCCCACTATCATAAAGGCCAAATCCACAACACTACAACAGGTCGCGTCATATTATAAGCTAAGCCTTATAAATCATGCAGTAAAAGTTCTATACAAAGCCGTAGATAAGCGAATCTATAAAAAATGAGAAACAATAATTATCGAAGACAATTGGTTTAGATTCAGAGCCGACAAGTAAACGGAAGAAGCCCTATTTAGTTTGCTAGTTCTGGTCCAAAAATGCTATATTAAAAAGGCATTTGATAGACTAATATACGACCAACTATTATAACGTATTCAAGAATTTCGTTTAGATGATAAGGACATGAAACTGCTAAAAAATTGTGGTCGGTGAAAGTGCAAGACCTTGTATGTGCAAATATGATAATTTTCCAGGAGGTCAAAAAGCGTTATAAAAATAAATAAGACGTTTTTATGCCATAATTTTTGAACTGTGTTTAATTATAATAGTAAAACTTAAAGAAATTTTACACTTATTTCGTTTTGCTTATTAATTTGTAAAAAACATTTTTCATACGAGGTCTTGTACAAAAAAATAGTTTTGTTTAATTTAGATACGAGTATCTGTACATAGCTTATTTAATGATTATTCAAAGTAAAATTTCACTATGTTAACAGAAGGATTCTAATTGTTGACTAAAAAGGTTTTGGAAACTCACGGTAGGCTTATTGGGACCAAATTTTTATTTATTTGGATACTATACATACTATAAACAACTTTAATTCTTCAGGCACTAGTAAACAGCACATCTCAAAATATTTAACAGAATTTTATTCAGGTATTAAAAACAACTGAATATAAATATTTTAGGAACAGTAAACTTTAAGCAGGGACTTAACACAGTCACAAACTAAAATTCTAAATAAAAATCAACCGCATAATTAATGACGTAATTTTTCATAAAAATCCCAATATTGTTTATCAAGAACGATTTTCAAGCTTTGAAGGTGGTCATATTTTTGTTTTTTTTATTTTTGGCTGTGACGTGTATAATGGAGGAATAACACTTTTTTGTTTTTGGAGGTAGATATTTTTGGCAACGATTCATAATTATCTGTATGATTAATTTTGTAGAATATTTGACCAAATGAAGAGTACTTAAAAGAACAAACATCACTAACTAGAGGATCTCCAGGTCTTATAGATGAATAAAATTGAATTTCTTTAAAGTCTTTAAAGTCAGAAAAGTTCATGTATTTAACAACTCTTTTTGTTTCTTTGAAAACAGCAATGTAATCATAAGGTACATAAATATTACGATTTTTGAGCCGTCTTTCAATTGTACTATGGACCGAGTCGACTTCCATCTGGGTATGACCCTTGTGGAGATAATTCTGAGTGATATGAACGTTGTTTTCCATACAAAATTGAAGAAGAGAATTTGAAAGTATTAAATTTTTGTTTTGATACCCACAACTATCACTGTATATGATAAATTCTTTTGTTGATTTATTTTCTGAAAGGTAATTGGAGAGAAACTCTGTAAGGAGTATAATTATGAACACAAAGTTTTATCTTATAATAGATGGCACTGGCTTGCAAAACAGAAGACAAGTTTACAGCTTGTACATCTATACAAAAATCCACGATTTCTTTGGGGTGAATAATAGCTTTCTCTTTATCTTCCATTTTCAAACGCCTTGCTTGTTTTTTTTTCTTGATATTTCATGTATTTTTCATTTGAAATATTTCCCAATCCGTGGGAAACACACAAATCGCATTGATCTTTTCGTGGCTTATAGATTTTTATGTTAGATTTGTTCATTTCTTCTAAAAAAATTATTTTATAAAGACAATTTGTATTTATATTTTGACAGTAGTTTTTGTACCCTCTATAAAATTAGGCTTTGTTTTGGAATACAGGCTCTAAGTACAACTTATTTGTACTAGCCCGAAAGTAATGGGACTCAATTTTAGGGATTTCTGATAAAAACTTTTAAAGTATGTGTCTTGATTCATCTGTACTCCTCCTATTTCTACCAGCTCTCCGAACGTTTACTTCAGGCACATTCATTCCACTATCTTTTCTAGCACATTCTTTAACCATCCATTCACCTATATTTAATGTTGACAAAAACATTTTTTTACAGACCTTTTTTTTCTCAGTTCCATTTTTTAAATAGTAATTGAGAGTGCTGCTTCTTCGAGATCCTTCTACTTAACGTTCTTTAGAAACAACATCAACCATTGAACTTAAAAATGTCTATTTTATATCCCATGAGAATTGCCAAAATGAATATAAAATTTCTTTTTTGTCTTGCTCCACAAATTCATTACAAAATATTGTCTTTTGATGTTTGACATTTCCTAGAGTTACATCCAGGTTTTAAAGTGCGTTTGTTTTTAATAACATCGACCTATAATGCCCATCATCATCTTTATTTAAGCTCAAATACTCTTTTCCAAGCATTCTAGCTTTTTTATTTTCATTTCTGGCTCTTCTTGTTTGAGTAAGCTTTCTGTCTCATGTGTTCTTCCATTTTGATTACTTTCTTCTTCGACTAAACTGCTGACTTTATCTTTGCTCTCTGAAGTCTTCTGCTGTTGCAGCAAAATCTGGATCTTTGTCATCTATAATATCCACCTCTGTTTCCACACCATTTTGATTGATCACGTCAAGGTTTGCATTTTCAACTCGCTTTTCCTCACTGTCTAGATTTTTTTTATTATTTATTGTTGGCACAGTTATTTGAAAATTATTAATTTCTTGGTTTAAGTCGATTTTATTTAAAACACCGATCTGAGTTTTTGGCTTAAAATCTAGATCGGAACATGAAATTTCCTTAACTAGTTGATTGCTCTTTACCTCTGGTAAGCAGATTCCAAGTTTTTCTAACTCCATTATTGCATTTATTAGATTAGGTTCTTTACTGGCTTTTTGGTCCTAATTATTTGTTGACCTGGAAGATTTCTGTTCCTTCATAGAAGTCTGAAAAATCGACAAAGATTTTTTTATCATCAGTTTATTTCTGGATAGACCACTCGACCCTGCTATATTCATAGTACAAAACCTCGTATTTGCAAAATCTGAAAAAAAAATATAAACATCGTATTAATATTACAATTACTAAAAAGTGATTGGGTTGCACTTTTGATTTAAATACATCCTGAATAGTATTATTATATAAAATAAGTTTCGTCTTACACAAATGCATGCAATAAAATACAAAACAAGTTTAACCATAACCCAAGTTTATAACCCAAGTTATACCAGTAAAAACTGTTAAATGGTCTTTGACCAGTTTTTACTTTCAAAAGATTATAAAACCAAAAAAAAGAAGGAAAACATCTACGGCGCTTTATGACATTTCTGACGAACAAAACTTCGTATTTGCAAGTGGCCACCTAATACGCAGTTTTGTACAGCAAATAAACTACTCAACTAAAATACGAGTGATTTCATATCGTCAAAAAAAAATAAGATTGAAATAACTTAGACATACAAGGTTTTGTGCATATATGCGCAGGCAAGCACTTTTCTAAGGAACATGATAAAATGAATTCTGTCAAAATTGCAAATACGAGGTTTTGCAGTTTTACCAACGTTGTACTGGAATTTAATACATTTTTTTACATTAGACTTCTTAGGTAATGTAATAAAAATATTAATTGAGGCCATTTCCTAGAAATCAGATCTATATTATTATATATGGTATTATACAGGTCTGTTAACACATCTAAATTATCTGATAATAATTTAATTATTTCAGCTAGAATTCTGTCCAGCGACTTTATTGAATTTTGCATTTCATGTATTATTTAAGCATTTTAGTCCAGTCGTCAGAGATTGGAGCTCTAAAAAATATACTAACGAACAAAATTTGGCTGAAAATACCTTCGTAAGGTCCACGAAACATATATATATATATATATATATATATATATATATATATATATATATATATATATATATATATATATATATATATATATACAAAACTCAAATATTTGGGTGTGCAGCGGAAGATAGGACAAAGAAGTACTCTTTTTAGTAAACCAAGCTTTCGCAATTCGTCCTTAATAAATGGAAGTGATACGTGATAGACGTCTCTCCCAAATTGACCAGAATTTTTGCTCAATACCTACCAAATGTAAAAACTGCTTATAAAAGCACTCTTGTTGTGGGATTCTTGTACAAGTCATTGAAAGATAAAGTACCAAACTTAGATAAAAGTGATGTTGTCTACAAACTTAATTGTTTGGGCTGTAAAGGTTCTTATATAGGTCACACCTCCCAAAAAGTTTCTAGCCGCTTGACTCTTCACAAGAGTGACATTAGGTTACACCCTGATAGATGTTCTCTAGCCACACATGCTAACACAACAGGGCACTCTTTCGATTTTCCAAATGTAAAAATCCTATCTACGGAGAGCAATTATTTAAAAAGACTTATAATGTAATGTTCTTACATTACATTATAAGTCTTTAGGATATACCTACTTTGTTACAACTTCTATCAAAATTCCGGGTTTATAAGCATATTCGCTTGACTTATAAAGATCTATGGAGTGAATAACACTGAGCTGCAAGCCCTAATCTCTTACAGCTCATCCATAGGTCGATTTGATACGCCAGCATAATATATTCTAAATACACGTATTTTAAATATTGTCATTTGTAGATACTCTATATTTACCAATCATAAAAAAAATTTAAAATCTAAGTTTAATTTTAAAACTGTAATCTTAGTTTTACTTTTTAATAAAAAATTTAAGCTATAATTAATAAGCAGTGCATAAAATTAAATTTGAATGCAAAGAACCGCTAACTTATAAAGTTTAATCTAAATAAATTGTTATACCGTATTATCTACTTCCGTTTTAAGCACCGTACAAAACTTTTAATATTTTTTACTTTGTGACCTAAATCGTAAAAATAGAACGAAATCGCTTAAGGTGGCGCAACACCCTCATAGTTACATCTAAGAATGGCAAAATTATGCAGATAGAACACACTGTTACTCCCAGAATTCAGTTTCTGTTCCATTTAACTCCTTTTCAGCTGCTCTGTAACTACTTCTACATTTAGTTTCTGTTTAAAGCTGTTTAATAGGGAAGTTTACTAAGAGTATCTTGAGGTAAAAGTTATGGATTTTAAAGTGTTATTTAGTTTATTTGCATAATATAATGAAAATTAGGATTCTCGTCCTTAATCACAAATTATACGCTAAAACTATTTTACTTTCAAACAATTCTGAGTAAATAAAATATGTTTTCTAAATGTTTAGTTTAAAGAAAAGCTTTAAGCTTTTACTTTAATTCAGCTGACCCGGAAAACGTTGTTTTAGCAATACAAATTATTTCTAGTAAATAATTAAGTAATTAATTCAAACATAACTTACTTATTTAAGTATGTGAGGATGAAATATCTAGAACTGGAGCGCTATGGACGATGACGGCCTATATAGTTGGCAATACAGCAACCATTTGTTTGAAATTTTAAAAGTTAAACGCAAATTAAAAGCATGGTTTATGATACATGCCTCCCAGGTCATACAAAAATTGTGATTGGCGACTTAAATACCAAAATTTTCAAAGAGGACTACTACCCAGAATATATTGTTAAATTAAGCGCTTATTGTGCCACAAATAAAAAAAGAAAAAGCCAATTGTAGAACTTCGCAGCCTCCAGAAGCATGTTGGTAGCGGTAACTTTCCCCACAAAAGTATACATAAGGTGACAAGAAAATCGCGGGAGCGATTCATACAGATCCAAGTTAGTTTATAGACAGTAGACATAAAAGGAGGAGGATCTATTAGGATCAAAATTGCATGTAAGTATCTCACGGACAAGGAACATAAGAGGTGGGAAACCCGAGAGTTACAGGACTGATCACTTGAAAGAATAAACATGTGGTGAAATGATATCGACAGAAAATAAATGAGCTAATAACTACTTTAAATACGGAATTTGAGCCCATAGTATGTGGTAAATGGGTTGTATGTAAAAAAATTAGAACAAAGTTAATCCACCAACGTTACACGAAACAATTGAAGCTATCAAAAAAATAAAACACAAATAAGCACCAGAAATTGATAAAATCCCGGCAGAACGCTACAAGTATGGGGATAAGCAACTAGCCAAGCAAGTCTACAAGACTACAGTAGGAGTATATGAAGAAGAACAAATGTCTGAGGAATAGAACATAGTTTCGCTGTGCCCACTACACAAGAAAGGTTAGCATCTTAAAAATTCTAACTAAAGAGGGATACATTTTTAACAACAGAGTGTATAAGATACTCTCTAATATAATTTACACAGATCTAAGCCTATACTCTGAGGAAATCCTTGGTGGATACTAAAGTGGATTTAAATCTGGACTTTCGACGGTAAACCAAATTTTTGTATTAAGGCAGATCCTTGAAAAATCACAAAGAATTTAATTACCTTTCACCTTTTTGTAAATTTCAAAACCGCATTTAACAGCGTCGTACGAAGCAAGGTATATAAAGCAGTGCAACACTTCGGAATTCCTGTCAAACTGACAAGTTAACAACGATGACACGTAAAGTAAAAATCTAAAACAGCTACTCTGAAGAATTCATTACAAATAGAAGACGGAGACACAGAGATGATCTGGCGTGCTTTCTTTTTATTATTACACTTGAAAAAGTAGATGTAGAACTAAATAACCTAGGTAAAAGACGAGTACATGAGAGATGGGTCTGTTCATCAACGAAAATAAAATCATTATCATGGCATCATGAGACAGGTCACATTGTTATCTGGGAAACATGGTAAGTACTAATTTTTTTTGGGAGATGAGAATCTTCAAAATACCTCTGGGAAGGTGTCCCAGGTGTGCTGAATTCGAACGACTACGCCTCACCGTAGGTGACCGCCTATCAACTAAACTCACCCCCTCTTTCTCCAATCGACGGGCCTGGGACTGCTCTTAGCGAGCATTATCATCTGACCCGTCAGCTTTACTCATAACTCCCATCTGTCGCTCTCCGTTTGCGCTTCGTGATTGCCATAGTATCACAGTCGCGCCACCCCACCGACTTCTGCACCGAACTTGGTTTGTAAGGTAACCATACTTGTGCAGAGCGATAGGCAGAAAGGAGCGACCGCGCCGTTGTTTCAACCGTCTTAAACTTAACAAGAAAGATCAGACACCTGGTACAAGCAATTCTAGACATTCATATTTCACCCCTGGAGGGTGGTACATTTATTTCTCCATCTACACCAGCCCATTGCTTAGTAATAGGCTGCTCCAAAAGAAAACACACATCGTACACTAGATACAAGTAGAGACAAAACAAAACAAAGCAGTACGTATGTAAATTAATTTCTGTAATGTAGTCAAGTTCTTTGAGAATTCATTACAGATTTCGGCGTCAGTAGTGGAAGCTGAATAGTGGCTAACCCCACTGATGCCGAGAGATACGACACATTAAAATAAACAGTTCACCTTTGTTGCAGTCTCCTCTCTTTCTCTTCCTTGCGTTTTATGGTTTCTGTCAAAAAACCAATGATTAAGTAAAAGATTCTTTTGTTTTTAATTGCTTTATTCATTAGTTTATGTGGCTCACCTAGAGGTGACCCCAGGACCAGCTGCAGCAAGGTTCGCCTCGTATTGTATGCAGGGCATACGAATACCACATGATGAGCGTCATCCACCACTCCACACTCGGGACACAGATCGTCATCGGTCTTCTTTGTTCTATATGTATAATACCGAAAAGATCCATGCCTCGTCATAAATTGGGTAAAGTAGTAGTTGACACGTCTGTGTTTATACTCATACCATCATATTACATCTGGGATAAGGGCCCTTGTCCAGGCAGCCTTGTCTGTTTCTCTTGACCATTGGTCCTGCCAGATTTCCAAACACCTTTTTTTTCTTGCGTTCCTGAACCTGAAGCTCCGTTGCACCTTTGGTGCATCCGAACCCTTTCATTAGCAAGGATATGCACCGGTACAGCACCGGCCACTACGTGTAAGGCAATGGTTGATACGGTCCTGTACGCGCTGCATATCCTGATCAATGGTTTTCTCTGCGTCCTAAGAAGCATGTCTTTATATTTTTCTTTTTGAGGATCTCATACCACACTGGGGCCCCATATAGTAATATGGACATGATTGTAGAATAACTAATCTTTTATGTGACCCGAGGCCTCCTATATTCGGCATTATCTTAATAAAGGTCGAGGTCCTCTCTTCCGCCTTCCGACGTGCTTCTTGTATGTGGTGTCGAAAGCCATTTTCTCGTCTAGTATGATTTCCAAGTATTTTACGGTCTTCTGGGATCTTAGGTCGGAGCCTCTGAACCGAAAATTTACGTTTTTTCTGTCTCGTGGTCCCCTCAAGATGATTACTTCTGTCTTTTCTACTGCAAGTTTTAGGTCATTTCTCTCTATCGATCCCGCAGTTTTTTCTATTGCTTCATTTACTTTGGTTATAATACCCCAATTCATATCTTCTATAAGTAGGGCTAGGTCGCCTGCGTATGCAATAGCCCTTATTCCATGTGTTTTGTTTACTTCTAGTACCCCGTTGTATAAAATATTCCATAGTGTGGGTACTCCAGCAGTCATTTTCATCTTATTTTTCTTCGATATGCATACGCTTCTTTGCGATAGTCCTTTATTGTATTGGACAAATATTCCGGGGTCCCAAGTTCGACAATCTTTTCTACGATAAGACCTCAGTTCGCTGAATTGAAGGCGTTTTTGATGTTCAATAAAACAAGAACCACATTTCTTTTTCCTTGTTTTCATCCCGTTTCTTATCCAGATCGCGGCGTCGACTGCTTGCCTTTTCTAAATCCATGTTGTTGGTTGGGTAGAGCACTCTTATCTGCAAACACGCCTTCCAGCTTCTTCTTGATAAGATTCTCATAGAACTTGCCAAGGCAGTCCAGAAGGCATATTGGTCTATAAGAGGATGCTGAATCGGGAGGTTTCCCAGGCTTTAGGAGCAAAATCAGATTTGCTTGCTTTAGTTCCCTGGGAAACTCTTGCTTCCGCAGTAGATCGTTATATATTTTTTTGATCAAACCTGGTTTCTCTGTAGTTGCTATCTTCAGTGCCTCCGGTGGCAATCCTTCGGGGCCAGGAGCTTTCTCCGTCTTGATTTCCTGACCAGCGGTCTTTACTTTTTCTTCTGTAAATGACTCCGCCACCGCAGGGAAGACCTTCAAGAAGTTTTGTTTCTTCCTTGGTGGGGAAGAGGAGCTCCGCCGATTCTCGCCGCTAGTCTTAGTATTACTTGTATGGAGCGATCATATTTAGTGACTTCATTCTTATTTTATATGCGTCGCCCCATATGTCGTCTTCGAAAGCATTAATTAGGTTCTGCCACCTTTCTTTTTTTCTTTTTTTATTGTTTTATTGAGTTTCTTTTTTACTGTTTTAAGTTTTTTACTGTTTCATTATAAGCCTTCAATCTCATTCGTCCACCCGTAGGGGGTTCTTTCTTTGTTCCTTTTCTCTACGGTGGCCAACTCAACAGCGTTCTCTATTGCCTGTCTGAGTTGGTCAAGGTCAGATATTTTCTCTTCTTTTATTTTTCTGACCTCCGATGGGCACACGTGCTTATTAAATATTTTCTCAGTATACATTCTAGACACTTGTTTGACATAAGTGATAATATGTATATTCTTTTATATCTATCGACGCATGCTTTTATTTATTTATTTATACTTATAATCGCGTATTTTATTTAAAAAATAAATGATCGAACACATTTTTACTTTACTTTTATTGCATTGAACTGGAAATTGTTGATACCGGAGTACAAAAGCACTTATTAGCTGGTGAAAGAATGCCAGACTACCGGCTTGTTTAAAAGCTCCACCAGTAATAATTTCATTTCCCATACAAGTATGATTTTTCGGGTAAAACAAAACTCCCCGCCTTCATGAAGAATTTCTGCCTATCAAGTGATTGATGAAATTTAGAGGAATCTGGCAGTTAGAAACAATTGTTTTTAATTCTCTTTGCGAGAGTATACAATGCAAACAAATAATTCGATTTATTTGGACTAACTAAGACTGTATAAACAAACACTCATAATACGTCTCTTCGTTCGGACATAATTGTTATTTTTCTCAAAAGTTTTTTACAACGCAATTTAAATCCTTATACAGAATGGAATTTGAAGTTTTTTTGAATCGTTACAAATTGGCTTCTTTTTTCAATTATGTATTCTTTACAAAATACGTCTTTGTTTTACTGCAATAATTAAAAGATAAAAAAATAAAATTTATTTTATAAACAATGGAATAATATACATTCTGCACAAAATGTTTAATTTACGTTGGGTTTCTAATTATTAATTTCACATAGGCCACGATATATTTTTATTGCTTATATTTAAAGTGTTTATCACGTTCAAAAAGTTTCGTCCCAACCACACAAACAATTAAAAGGCATGCTTAGGGCTTTGTGCTTTGGCCCAGAACATGTAGATGCAGCCAGCGAGAAACCCCGATTGTAGAGTTATAACTAACCATAACTTACTGTCCGAGTCGGCTGGTCCAGCCTCGTATAAACATGCAAATGTTTCTTGTGTGCCCTATCGACAATTTCATCAACGTTATTTAGATAACCGCTGTAGTCGCTTGTTGAGTTCGAGAAGTTTGAAAGTTTGTTTGTGAACCACAATTAGGGCAAATTTGAATAGTTTGTGAGATTATAAGAATAATGTATCGTGCTTAGGGCGTTAAACAGTTTGTTCGAGTTTTGTGTTCCGTAATGAAGTATACTATTAATCAGTGTATAAACAATTACAGAGTTATAAATAGAACACTGAAAATTACTGTTTTAAATATATTATAAACAGTTCATTAACTTACTACATCGGCTTGAAGTATATCAACCATGTTTAACCCTTAACATGTGACGTGCCGTCAAAATGACGTATCGCAACTGCACGTTAATTCGGGATCCCCACTTACTCTAAATTTGTACGGTCTCAGCACCTTTCAGTTTTGCCATCGAAAGTACATAGCAGAAATTTGTTGCGTTTTTGAATTACCACGTGTAGGAAATCACAATACGTCAAATTGACGGCACATCACAATTCACGTAACTATTTCAATCAATTGTGCAATATAAAAATGGCCAGTTCACGCAAGAAAATAAAAGTGAGTTATGTAGATTTTAGTAATATTGCATTACAATGGTATAAGGAATGTGACAGTGACCTTGATAATTCTGACGATAGCATATTGGATGAAACTTTTATACGTAGTGAGCACGAAACAGATAGTGAGCAAGAAGGCGATAACGATAACAGTGAAGTTTTGTTACCTTCTGAAGAATCAAACACTACACCTGAAAGCGAGAATGAAGGTAATAACGATAAAAAATATTTTTATGGTAATAATAGATTCAGGTGTACAAGCGTTCCTTCAGCAAAAAATGTACGGACTGCTGTACATAACATAATCAAGATTCCCACTACAATTCGTTTACCCGAAAATAATCGTAGATTGTTATCTGAAAATATAGTTACATATATCTTTGTTTCTTTCCGCTAATTAGAAACCTAATATCCACCATAAAAATCTATAGGATGAGGGGTGGCAAAGCAAATGGGATATTCCACAAGTGTCATGTAATGGCGGCCAACTATACATTTTGGTTTCAAAATACATACCATAAATTAAGAGCAATTTAGATTACCTCGGAACAATAAACATAGTTCTGGCAACTATTAGTGCTACCGATAAGTGTCTAAAATAAAAATGTATTTGAAATATAAAAGAAAAAGGAATTTTTTGGCTTACCTCGTCAAGAGACCACTTAAACAAAATTTCGTCCTGCACGCTGGACGTTCAGAGACAGAAAAGAGAGATGAATTGCCAGGAGGTTACAAACGCTCTGATTTTGAGGCCAAAGTCGAAACTATTATGAAATGCAGTTGGATCCTCAAGGGAATTTAGGTGCTTTCGCACTTGGTGGATAAATGGAGTGAGAAACATTAATTTAAATATTTACTAGAAAGCATATCTTGTGGAGCAAGGAATGTCTCAGAGGGACATAGCTGCAGTGGTAGGCGTAACACAGGTGATTGTGTTATAACCTTCTGCTAGGTATCAGGAGTTAGAAATGCTTAAGAATAGACAAAGATAAAGTCGCCAAAAAGTAACGATGGCTTGCCACGATCTATTTATTGTCCAAGTAGCTAGAAGAGACCCAACACTTTCTCCAAAAGCAGCTTTTGGAAGTTACAGGTGTAATAGATTCAGCTGAAACAATAAGAAGAAGACTTCGTGTCCAAAGACTATACAGCAATAGATAGTTACGAGTTCACTAGTTAACCAGTCAGCACAAGATTGATCACCTAAATTGGTGTGTTGCGTCCCGCCATATATTCAAACTTTTTTTTTGAACCTTGAACGACGCTGTGTTAATCCTATGCGCGTGTGCTGCTGGTGCCATGACCGAGGAGACGTGTGCCGATCCATTTTTTATGACAAGTGACATCAACACACTCGACAAGAAACAACTTACTTTAAAATCTTTATTTTACGACTATTAAAAATACAATTATAAAGTAAGTTGTTTCTTGTCGAGTGTGTTGATGTCACTTGTCATAAAAAATGGGTCAACGCACGCCTCCTCGGTCATGGCACCACCAGCACACGCGCATAGGATTAACACAGCGTCGTTCAAGGTTCAAAAAGAAAGTTTGATCTTCAATACCAAAACCGGAACATTGGAAGTTGGTAAAATGTGCTATTTTCAGACGAAACCGGGATTTGTGTAAAATCATATAACCAATGGGATTCGTGTAGTTAGAGGGCGAGGAAGACAAGCAAGAACGGAAACAGTCAGATCTGTTGACAGACATAAAGGAAGAAGTTTTATGTTCTGGGGAAATAATATGGTCGGTGAAAAAACTTCTATAATTTCCATTCAACTAAATTTAATAGCTCGCAGGTATGTTGATTTGGTTCTAGAACCTGTAGTTAAACTCTGAAAAAGTGTAGTGGAAAAAAATTTAATTTTCATGCTTGATAATACACCTCCATATACCAGCAACAGACTTCCTTGTAGCAGAAGATATCACTATTCTGTAGTGGCCTGCTTGCTCACTCGACCTTAACTCTGTGGAGTGTTTGTGAGATATGCTTAAAAAGTTAGAACTAGCTGGCATAGTTCACAAAAAACCGTACAGCTAGTATCACCTGCTCTTGGAGAAAGGAAATAACCTACCACAATAAAATCTTGACAATTTGTTTAGGAGCATGCCCACACGAATTGGAGCCTGCATAGGGTCTAGGATTAGTTATCGACCATTAAAAAAAATGTAAATAATTAAAAACAATTTAAACATCATTCCTTGTACATTGAAATTTTTGTATGCTATTGACTTTAAAACAAATAATTTTTCAATTTTATTATTTAAGAATTTATGAGTTTTTTTAATTATTATGCATTGGTGATTAAATTGCTTTTAAATATTCCTTGACTTCGTAAGTTAGTTTTATAAATTTGATTAAAATTATAAGAAATGCCAGATGCTTCCATATAAGTTTGGTTGTGTGTAATATTTATATGTAACCAAAATCTAGAAACATAACCTCACTAGCTCTATATTTTAGTAAAAGTAATCATTATTTGTACACTTCCCGAAGAGATAAAATATTCCGTAATAAAAAACCCCGCAAAGTAAAAATTTAGTTTAAAAATAATTGAGGCTGGGTACACCGTAACAACCATTAGTTTTTTGGCTCCTTTGAACATATTTATTTTCCCCTAGCTTTCTACGGATATAGATGGTATTAAGATTAAGCCAATAATACTTCTTAATCATCGTTATGCTCTCGTTGCATGAGAACTGTCAACTAAGTAGTACATTTTCAGCAATTTTATCATCAAATACATCGCGTATATCTGTCAAGTTAACCTCCATGTGGCTTATCTCGTCAATGTTATGACCCTTCTTGAGCATTTCACCCCGTCGTACAGACAGATCGAAAGTCAGGGACGCAACGTGGGGGGAAATAATGGATTTGTACCTGTAACTTGTTACCATTAAAAAAGATATTTATTACCAAATTATTTGTATGAAATTATTACTATATAATATTTATTAATATAAAATAGCTTTAGATTTTATTATAAGCATTATCTATCAAATTCTTAATTTTTAAAACTATGTTTTTAAATGTACAATAAAACAAAGAAAAATGCTATTTAAAATAGGTAAATTACAAAAATTGTGTGTTCCAAAAGCGACTTAAAATATTGGTAATGTAGTGATTTGTAATCAAAGTATACCCATCAATCACCACCAATTTTGTGCATGTCTCTAAATATATGACATTTCGCAGCGTAACTAAGACTCCTCCAAAATAAGCAGTCAGAGAGTTTAGATAATATTTAATATTAGTGAGAACTTAACCATTCTTCCACTCGACCTAACCTAACCTAAGAGATTTATTGAACCTAAACTCATATCTATCATAAAGTTGTCTTTCCATAAAAACAAAAAAGTTGTCTTTCCAGCCCAGTCTTTTTAACAGAGACTATATAATGGCCTTATTAAAATACTGGATAACAGATGAAACCCTTAAAATAACAGAATATAAGAAATCTTTGTCAAAGTGGTGTACATAGTAAAAGGAAAAAAGCCAGCTTAAGAGATCTCAATAGAAATAAAACGAAGATGCAGGGCTAATAAACAACTATCACAATATATGCAAAGAAATTAAGAGCCACGATCAAAACAAACATCAAATAGATCTATTTAGAAGAATACGATAAATAACAAGTGATTGGCCAGAACTTGGGCCGTTGAAGTCCACACAGAAACGCTGAAAACCAACAGAGAAGATAAAGCAGATACATGGAGGTAACATTGCAGGGATCTATATAAAGATGATCAACGCCAGGAACTTGTTCATCAAGATTTCTGAAGAAATCGAAGAAAAACTTAACATACTGTAGAATGAAATAAGACTGGCAATCAGTAAACTCAAGTATAACAAAGCACCAGGTCCAGATAACAGAAATGTTTAAAGCTACAGAAGAAACCGAAGTAAAATTGCTTTACTTGCTGTGTAACAAAATATTGCATTCCAAGCAATGGCCTGACGACTGGACAAAATCTACAATAACGACAATACATAAAAAGGCAGCATTCATAAATGCGACAAATATAGAACCATGGCTTTTATCTTACATGCTAGCTAAAGAATGCTATTCATATAAAGAGAAATACCCCAAGAGTAAACTAGATTTACTAAAGACAAAGGTACTTGAGAACATCTTCTGAACATAATATAAACAATAACAAATTCTAGGTAATTCCATATCCCACTATATATTTGTTATACGAACACACTACTGGAACAGTTACAATGCTTGACATACTCTCAAACGAATTCCGTTCATCTTGTCTGACACCATCAGACCATCAGAAGAAGGTGTCAGACAAGAATGTATACTGTCTTCACAATTATTTAATATATCTGATGAAGGGTGGGAAAAGGGCTTCTCAATAAATGGCCGAAAAACAAACAAACTACATTCAGCAGACGACACAGATAGACCGATAGACCTCCTGATCTCTCAATCATGTCGTCGATCCGTCCTCACAGCATTCTCTCTTACAACTTTCCGATGCATGGGAGGATGTATATGGTGCGATATTTTTCCCCAGTTTTGGGAAGCAGTACCAATATTATTTTAGGTCTACAGCACTGTAGACCTAAAATATCACTTTGTTAGTTGGGTATATTGCACAACATGCGCTTTGGCGTTAATGTTGGACATTTTTTTAATGTATGTTTGATTGTTAACTTTTCTTTACAGTTGTCACTTCTTGGTTTTTATTTATTGGAAAGCACACGGCCATTAGTTATTCGCGTATGTTCCAGGGTTTTATCGATTTTTTATTATCGCGTAGCTTAGCCGATGACACTTTCTACTTTTCTTTCCACATATATCGCACTTTACATTTAACCGCCGGTTTCACGTCCGCATTCGTAAATGTTTCAGTGCACTCCGCACTATCACTAGCTGCAGATTCTTTTGCAGCGCTGTCTGCCATTTCTTTTCCTTGAATTCCAAGATGGGATGGTATCCAGAAGATTATAATATTTTTCCATTTAGTTGAGCGGTATGAACTTCTGAACCTTCTGAAAGGATTAGTTGGGTGGACATATAGGATTGACTGTACAGAACTTAAAGATTCTGTAAGGATAATATAATTGGTATTATTGGACGCATTGACTGGAGTACTCTAAAGGGAGTTTGTATTTATTTATTGACGTTGGGGTTATGACTGCAGCCCCAGTACCTTCATTCAGTTGATTTAGATGCATCTTTTTATATACGTGTATAATCCTTGTAGTTGTGAAGCATATCAATGGAGGCAGATTTGATTACCTGTGGACTTGTTGATTGTTTGTCGAAGGAAATGAAACGAATTAGGCACTGAGGGTTCTTAATTTGCGATGGAAGAATTGAGGACAATTGGGAGGGAAAGCATTCTGGGAATGTGTATTTTAATATATTTAAGTACCTTCGAATCCTTATGTAGAAGGGTTTGGCCATTCTTGGCTTATTTATAAAAAGATTTGGGAATTTCTCTGTAAAACAGTTTTGAATGGTAGGGATTTTTGAGTTAGACCTGATTTTTGCGGCGTATGCTACACTTAAATAAATAAAGTCTTCTGTCTTTCAAGGACGGTTCACCAACTTCACAATTAATACTTTCAATTGGTTTTATGCGAAAAGCTCCAGAAATTTTATGTAAAGGGAGATTGTAAAGACTGTCAATTTTTTTAGCAGTATCTTTTTGGCCATAGAATGTACAGTAGATCCATAATTTAATTTTGATCTGATTAATGTTGTGTATAACATCAAAAGTATTTGGCGATCCGCACCCTATTCTTTATTGGCCAGAGTTTTTTGAAGATTTAATCGCTTATGACAAGATAAGATCAAATTTGTTATAGGAAGTTTCCAGCTTAGAGTTTCTTCGAATGTCATGCCCAAGAACTTTATTGGCGTAACAGGTTTTGGGTTCTTATCACATAGTGTTAGGTTGGAGTGTTTGTGACATTTTTTTTAGAAAACAGGATGAAACGTTTTATCGGTGAAAAAACAGAAACCTTTTTTTTTGTGAACAGGGTTCTAAGTAATATATAAAGTTCTGTGTACAACATAAATTTTTTGTATATTTTTACCTACTTTTTGCAAAAACTACATCCGCGTAGAGGGGTGCCTTTATAGGCGATTTTAGATTTTTTAAGAATATCATTGATTGATGAAGAGGATAGCAACATATCCTGTCCACTTTTATTTTGTGTCGTATTTGTTTGTATTAGGTCTTATACATTTTTCTTTAAAAAATCTCTAATTTATGTACGGTGTTGCTTGTCCAATGTTAGCATTTTGGCACAATGAGTAATTACTGGCAATAACTGATATTAATTAATTTAATTTACTTAATAAATTTTGACAGTTACTACAAGTGATTCATAAATTTTGTGCAGGACTTAATAAACTGAACTCCAGATACCATAATTTTTAACACCTCCATAATTAAACAATTATTTTTTCCTTAAATGGTAATGATTTTAATAAAATTGTATTTTATTCTTTACACAGATAAATAATTAAATTTTTGTAATCGGAATTTTAAGGGCCAATGGGTAATTAAACGCAAGGGTTTCGTTGAAACAGCGAATCATTATTGAAAAAATCCACCCAGCTGATAATGGCAAAAGTCCTCGCGAAAAATGTTATAATTAAGCATCTCATTAAATTGTTTCGTTTAGCTTTATTTTTAACTACGCCTCTGCGGAAAATATTTAATGTATAGCTGGAAGAATGGCGGATAATTATCTCTTTCTTTCCGAGTGCTTTCCTTAGGTATTTTATCTTATCTGAAGAAGTATTAAACTAGGGATGCTTTCGTTTGTTTTATTACCGAAATGAGTTTAATATCAAAATGTAATTATTATCTGTTATCTTTCACATCCCCCTTAGTGAAAAGACGATTTTCCTTTTTTATTGCTGCTACTTTCTGCTTTTTAGTTGATGTACTACTTTTTTACTTACACCGTAAAACCACAAGTCACGTTTTTTGTCGGGACCTATTTGTTTCCAGTAAAGTTAGTCTCTGACGAAGGTCTCAGCCTATGTCAAATGCGGTTTCTTAATATAGTAGCGCAAGTTATATAATTTATTTTGTTTTTATTATACACATATTGGGTAAGCTAGGAACATAACACGTATTTTTTAATTCAATTAACAGCTATTTAAATATATTTTCATTTAAAAAGGGGTATTAAAAATTTTATATGTTAATAATATTTATATATATTTTTTTGAAGCTATACTTCTATACGCGCGCTCTACGTTGGAAATTTGTATGGGAGTGAATCTGTGAAATCATTACATATGTAAGATAATGAATAAGAGAAAGACAGAAGATATATTTTCTCTCTCTTCCTCTCTCGAATATAAAAATGTTCCTTTTGTATATATATTTAATATTATATATATATATATATATATATATATATATATATATATATATATATATATTATTATATATATATATATATATATATATATATATATATATACATATAATATTATATAATAAAATATTTATTAATATTATTAGTTATGTGATATGTTTTGTATTATATATATATATATATATATATATATATATATATATATATATATATTATATATATATATATATATATATATATATATATATATATATACATATAATATTATATAATAAAATATTTATTAATATTATTAGTTATGTGATATGTTTTGTATTATTTATTAAATGTTCATAATTATATTAGTCTTTTGTATTTCAAAATAATAATCTCAATAAATCACTGTATGACCCAGAACTGTCAATTTCAACTTCCCTCTACTGACACCAGCTTATTGCACCTAAACAAATCAGAAGCAAGTTAAATTAATCAAGAATTTGTTAAAATATTAAGCAAATATGGTAGCTGTTTCAAAGTTTACACCGATGCTTCCAAAAACGAAGACGAAACTGGGGCAGCAATCTACTCATCAGATTATACAGAAGCTTACAAATTACCTTCATATACAACAACGTCCTCTGCTGAACTCTATGCGATACTAAAAGCACTAGTTCTGATAGTTAACAAAAATATAAAGAGAAATATAATTATTAGATTATTTTAGATAATATTAGATAATATTATTAATAAGGTTTTCTCAGCTCAATAAGGGCATTAAACCATTAAATTACTATACTTGCTTATGTTTACCTAGTATAACCTCTTACCTAGTATTCCTATACCTTATTGTTACCTAGTATACCTATACATTCCATATACTATTCTCCTGGTTCCTTACCGGTCCTAGCTAAGAACCGGCAACAAATCTTCATCATCAATTTAGGCAGAGCAGGGCACCCCTAAGTTTCGTTTACTAACTGAACACGTACGGGCTCTTGAACACGTACTTAACGAACAATGGGTGGCTTTAGTTGGTAGGCAGGGCAACAGAAAGACATCCGTTTGCAGGACCTCCCCTACACAGGGGAAAATGGGCTCGGACGTTTTTCTCTGCTCTGAATTTAACACACACCGAGCAATGGTATGATGTTTAAGGCGGTTAAAAAAAAGATTGGTTTGCCTTGCAAACAACACCATTAGGGAGATGAAACGTTTTGAAAATAAATACAATTTTTTAATGCACTTTTAAATGGAACATCGAAAACCTAATACGAGGGAATAAAAATAAAACACTTATCATCGATGTTGTAATTCAGGGCAATAGGTAAATAGGAAGAATAAACTTCCTGGCTAAAGAATTTACGCTGAAGGCTCAGCAAAACATCATCTGAAGATTTGCTGTTAGATCTAGATTATTTTTTAATTTTAAAACATTTCACGTTTTTTTTGTAATCTAGGTTATTTTTTAGTTTTAAAACATTTCACCTTTTTTTAAATTTTTGTTTCATATCCGGCTATCTACTGTTTCTAATTTTCCTTGTGACCTATGTGTTTCTATCTTTTGAGTTTTTATATGTGAAATGTCTATTTTTTGCCACTTTTTCTCTTTCAACTTTCAAAAACATGTTGAGTCTAAAGTCCATTACAAATTAAACATAGTCGCTATAAATGACTAGAGTAGGATAGGATTTTATGGATTTTGTGTTATAGTTCTTAAACTTTAGAGTGATTAGCACAAAAAAATTGATTCCTAACGATTATCCCTTGTCTGTCTGAAGGTGACTTAGATGTGTATAATTTTTGGGATCTGGTCTAAAATGGGAGATGGTAATTAAAAGGCTGTTTTCTACATATTATAATAGTATGAGTCTACTTACACGAAATAACTTCACAGTTATTTTTTGTGACGAAATCATATCTTGTCTTCTTCATCACCTCCGCCAATTTTGACAAAGTATACTATGATCATCATTGTCACCTGTCCTTGTTGTTTAAAATGTAGATTTTTTTTTTCATAAAAAATGTCAATATGAATTAATGTATGTACCTATTTACAAATCATTACTAACATAAGAGTTGATTTTTAATTAGGATCCAACAATTTTTTACGAAAGAATATAACTGACGCAATACTTTTAAATCGGCATGTATAGGTATAAGCTTGTAAGTATAATATCCATTTTTTATTTTATTCCAATATTAAAAAATAAAAAAAAAAACGTTGATTAGTCTGGCGTTACATACCTTTAAAGTTTTAATCTCTTGCTGAGAGACTCAGCTAAATGTCGAACACGACGATAGTACAACTTTTCCAATTACAATGTTTGTTAAGAAACCAATTTAGATAATCGATTTGCCATTAGAATGAAAGGCTAGATGTCGGAGCAAACAATTTCACTACATTAATTGTTTGTTTAGAGAACGAGCAGGATTTTTAAAGCCACGTTTTACTAAGCGAATTATTTTATATTTTATATATTTATAATTTGTATTCAGGCACAATTGGGTCTTAGTCAATATCTTCTATTGCTAGTATAAAATATTGAGTTAAAAAACAACTTTTTTTAAAAAAATTGTATGCTTTATTTTGTTAAACAATTTGTCTTTGGTCTTAAAATACTATCCTAATATTCTTTAATAATCTCATTATTTTATCGAAATTTTTAAATGTTAGCAGTCTTTTGAGTTCTTTAATAACGTACTCGCTAAAGAATATAATGGATCTGAAAATATGCTGAATGAATAACCAACTCAAACTTAAAATGACTACAATTCCATTCAGTGATATCCAGCTCATTATTAAACAGCACTGTGTAAAAAATTGGCAACAAATGTGGAATTCCAATAAGGCTAACCTTAAAAACGTTAAAACTAGGATTGGCACCAAACTACAATTTGCATAAAACAAAAGGCAACAGGTGATTATAAACCGACTAAGAATTGGGCATACAGCGGTAACTCACCAGCATCTAATAACAAAAGAACTACCACCTGAATGTTCCTATTGTGAATGTCCAATAACTCTTCAACATATATTGATTGAATGTCCTCTTTATTCCTACGAAAGAGCCATCAACAACGTGCCAGAAGAAGCAAAGGAACTTAAAGATATTTTAAACTATAATGTATCAAATACAATCAAATTCCTTAAGGACATACGTTTACTACATAAAATTTAAATTATATTGTATGTATCATTTTGTAATTTGATAATTTATTATTTGTAATTTAATACGCAATTTGTAATTAGTATATTTAATAACAACTGTAAAATTTGTAAAACCCGCTAATAACCTTAAATGGTTGATGCGGAAATTCTAAATAAAAAAAAACCTTGTAACTGCACTTACAACGTTCTTATCATACAGTGACAAAACAGATCCTGAGTCTTATAGACCAATTGCGCTAACATGTACCGCATGCAAACTGTTAGAAAAAATGGTCAACCGTCGTCTCCTCTGGACACCTGAAGATCGAAATATTATTATTCCAGAACAAAGTGGTTTCCGACAAAATAGATCAACTCACAATAGACAATATTATAGACCTAGAAAGCAGTGTACATGAAGCCTTCTCCCTTAATCAAAAATGTATTGGAATATTCTTCGACATTGAAAGAGCCTTTGATACAGCTTGGCGCCACCGTATCATCAGATTACTGTACGATTTAGAAATCAAAGGACATTGCCTTGGATTTATAAAAAACTTCTTATATAAAAGATATATCCAAGTTAGAGTAAATGGTAATTTGTCGTCAAAAGTGGAATTGGAAAATGGAATTCCTCAGGGATCTGTTATAAGTCCTACGCTATTTATAATTGCCATAAATGATGTTCTACGAAATTTAAAATTTCCACTTAAAGGCCGCTTATATGCTGACGATCTCGTAATATTTGGTCAAAGCAAAAACTTAGACAACCTCTCACAACTTGCACAGAGTTTCTTGTTAGATATTGACAAATGGTCAAAGGAAACTGAATTTATCTTTTCAACAACTAAAACTAAATATATAGTATTTTCTAAAAACAAAGTCAGTACACCAATCTCATTATATCTATACAACCAATCACTACAACAAAAAGATTCGCTAAAATTGCTAGGAGTTACTTTTGACAGAAAGTTGAATTGGAAAGAACATATCAATAATCTAGTATGTAAATGTTACAGAAGATTAAATTTACTAAAAATTCTAGCACACAAGAATTGGGGTTCAGACAGGAGTACATTGCTAATTATATACAGAACGATTATACGATCACAGCTAGACTACGCGGCTATAGCTTACGACTCAGCATCGAAATCAGTACTTAAAAAGCTCGATACTATTCATAACACAGCACTCAAAATATGCCTGGGAGCCTTTTGAACAACACCGATTGAAAGTTTACTTTGCGAAGCAAATGATTGTCGTTAAATGATAGAAGAGCTTACCTTAGTCTAACATATGCAACAAAAATTAAGAATAATGCAAAAAATCCTGTCTATAGAAATGCTTTTACTGATAATTACCCAAACATTAATGCAAATCACCGTTCTAATAAACCTTTCTATAAAAGAATAAAAGACCATTTGCATCTGTTTGATATTGTCATACCTGAATGTCTTCCATACACATATGATCATAATCTACCTTGGATTCAAAACATACCATCATATAACTTTGAACTTACGTCATTTGATAAAAACTCCACTAATCCTGATCTAATTATTTCCCATTTTAGAAAAATCATTAGTCGTTATAAAAATCATACCCAGATATACACTGATGGTTCAAAATCATCCGAAGGTGTGGGAGCGTCTGTAGTAACTCCAGAGAAGGTCCTTAAATTCAAACTATCTAATGTTAGTACTATCTATACAGCTGAACTGTATGCTCTCTATCGCGCCATAGAACTAATCAATCTGACAACAAACTCCAAATATATTATCTTAACAGACTCACTTAGTGCCATACAAAGCATCCGACAACTGTATCCAAAAAACCCGCTTTTAAAAAAAATTAAAACAGTCGTTCTTCAGGCTTATATAAATCATAATGAGATAAATTTCATCTGGATTCCATCCCATATAGGAATAAAAGGCAACGAAACTGCTGATCATAGTGCGAAAGACGCGATAGTGAGTGACGTTTCCGAGATCGTAAATACATCAGTATCAACGGATATAAAAGCTTATATAAAAAAATCAATCTTAAGTGCGTGGAAAAATAAATGGAATGTGTCGAATTCAAAATTAAAACAAGTGAAACCTAGCATAGAGGCATGGAATGTGTTACCTAAGTCAAGAAGCCAAGAAATAATAGTAACGCGCCTCAGACTCGGACATACTAGGTTAACGCATGATTACTTAATTAAAAAGTGCAAACCGCCGCGATGTGAGACGTGTAATACGACACTAACAATAATGCACCTACTATGTGAATGTCCCCTCTACAATCAACAACGAAGCAATAACAAGATACCTGGAACACTTATAGAAGCTCTAGGTGCAGACTGTAACTTTAACACTACTCTGAATTTCTTGAAAGACATTAATAAGACATCACAATATTTAATAAACCAAATTGTAATGAAGTAATTGTACCTAATGTAATCCACTAATTTTTCGCTAATGGCCATGTGGTCGATGCAACAATTTTTAAAAAAAAAAAAAAAAAAGTAGACCGTACTTTAAATACAAATTCGGTTTAAATTTAAAAATGAACATATTTATTTTATTTCTTTATTCATTCGTATCAATATCACTGTCTTGATTAATCTTGATTAATGGTATTTTTCCAATCAACTGCGAGATTTTAAAATAAAAGAGGTAAGTGATATGAATGTACTGTCTTCGACATAAACCCAACATATTTTAATATGTTTATCGTAGATACGATGAAGGTGCTACATCTAGCTTCACAGAAAGGTTTTTACTAGAAGTGACCAAGCTTTAGGTTGTCTGAGATAAGTTTCTGTAGCAAGTTAATTTTTTTATCCAATAGAAAATCATATTGAATATTTACCGCTCGAGGATTTGTTTCAGATATATTAGTATATATCTGGGTATGATTTTTATAGCGACTAAGGATGTTTCTTAAATTAAAAATAATTAAATCATGATTAGTGGAGTTTTTGTCAAATGACGTGAGTTCAAAATTATAGGATGGTATGCGTTAAATCCAAGGTGGATTATGATGATGTGTGCAAAAAAAATTGAGGTATGACAATGTCAAACCGATACAAATGGTCTTTTATTCTTTTATAGAAAGGTTTAGCAGAACGGGGATTTGCTGTGAGGTTTGAGAATTTATCAATAAAAGTAATTCTATAGACAGGATTTTTTGGATTATCCTTAATTTTTGTTTTGTTGTTAATTCATTAGCTTCGCAAAGTAAACTTTCAATCAGTGTTGTACAAAAAGGTTCTAAATATATTCTTAGTGCTGTGAATTTTTTAAGTCCTGATTTCGATGCTGAGTTATAAGCTATAGCGCGTAGGCTAGCTGTGATCTTATAATAGTTCTATATATCATTAATAATGTACTCCTGTCTGAACCGGAATTTTTGTGTGTTAGAATTAATTAACTGGTAAATTTAATCTTCTATAACATTTACCAATTATATTCTTCTTCGGCCTGTATTCGTCCACTGCTGGACATGGGCCTCTTCCATTTGCTTCCATTGATTTTTACTCTTAGCAATTCTCATCCACTGCTTGCCTGCGACTGGTTTGATATCATCTGCCCACCTCTCCTGTGATCTGCCCACTCCTCGCGTGTTCTCTCTTGGTCTCCAGTTTGTTAATCTCTGTGTCCATTTTTCGGAATTGTATCGGACAACATGTCCGACTCATTGCCACTTGAGCCTTGCTATACGTTCTGCAATATCTGCATCGCTTTTTGGGTTGTACTGAGCTGCTCTAAGATTTTCTTTGTAAAGGCCATGGTCTCCAGTCCGTATATAGTTACAGGCAAGATACATTTGGCATAAACTCTACGTTTTAGACACATTGGTATATCTTTATTCTTCCAGATAAAGGTTTACTTGCCGAAAGCTACCCAAGACAATTGTATGCGTCTTTTTATTTCGGCTATTTGGTTTTCTTTGCCGATTTTGATGGTATGTCCAAGATATATAGTGATCTACATTTTCAAGACTGACGTTGTCAATAACAATATTAGTTTGTAAATTAATCATTATTTTTGTTTTGTGAAGGTTCATTTTAAGACCTATTTTATTTGACTGCTGATTTAATTTCTTGAGCATTTGCTCTAGTTTCTCTTGATATCTATACTAAATAATACTGTGTCGTCCGCAAACTTTAAATGACTCAAACATACATCATTAATGTTTAGACCTTTTTGCTCCCAGTCGAGCTGTTTGAATAGATTTTCCAATGTTAAGGTAAAAAGCTTTGGTGAAATAGTATCACCTTGTCTAATACCTTTACCAAGACGCATTTTTTTAGTTTTTTCGTCTTCATTGATTTTGATATAGAATGTGGCCTGTTCATAAATTTTTTTAATGTAGTGTACCGTGAGTCTATTCGAGCATCCCTCAGGGCTGACAACAAGGACCAAGTTTCAAGGTCCAAGGTCCAAAGGACCAAGAAGATATTTTAGGGAGAGTTTCCGAGCCGACGTTTAGAATTGTTCTATGGTCTGTTCCGGGGTTCTGTATAGTAGATGTATGCAGATTCTCATAGAACGTTTTTATTTCCTTGATTATTTGAGTTTTTCCCGTCACCGTATTTCCCTATTGGTTTTTGATTTTAGTTATCTTTGATTTTTCTTTAGTTAAATTTGATTTCAATATTCTCATGTTTCTATTGTTTTCGATGGTTTGCAATATTTGTTTTGTTTGATAGGCTCGCAAGTCTGACCTTATGTTTTTATTAACTTTATTGTAGATAGCTTTATACTCCGGTAATTCTTTCGATGTTCTTCTTCTTTCTTCCATTAAATCCAGTGTTGTTTGTTTTAATTTCGTTTTTCTCGGATTATTATTTTTACCACAGATCTTTTTTGCAGTTGATGTTATGTTATTCGTTAATTTTTGTGTGCTTTCATTTATATCTTTCGTGTTGAATAATGGTAGAGGTCCTAGTCTCCTTTTTAGTTCACTTTGATATTCCTCTTAATTCATTTCGAGTGCTTCTATGTTTGGTAATTTATCCTTTGTTAATAATTTTCTTTTATCGAATTTTGTATTTCCTTCTATTCAAATTATATTATTGATATTTATGTTCTCTCCAATTCAACTTTCTGTCAAAAGTGACTCCTAGCAATTTCAATGAATCCTGTTATTGTAGTTTTGCTTGTATAGTTGTAATGGAATTGGTGTACTGACTTTGTTTTAAGAGAATACTATATATTTAGTTTTAGTTGTTGAAAGATGACCCTTTTTCAATATTTACCAAGAAATTCTGTGCAATTTGTGAGAGGCTGGTTAAGTTTTTGCTTTGGCCAAATATTACGAGATCGACAGCATATATTAAGCCTTTAAGTGGGAGTCTTAAATTTTTTAGAACATTATTTGTGGAGATTATAAATACCATAGGACTTATAATAGATTTCTTATGTATACTATTTTCTAATTTCACTTTTGACCATTTAAGTTACCATTTACTCGAAGATGCATATACGTTTTGTATAAGAATTTTTTTATAAATGCAAGGCAGTGTCCTTTAATTTCTAAATTGTACAATAATATGATGATAGGGTGAAGCCAGGCTCTATCAAATGCTTTTTTAATATCGAAGAATATTGCAATACATTATTCATTAAGGGAGTCATGTACACTGCTTCATGTACACTGCTTTCTAGGTCTGTATTATTGTCTATATTTGACCTATTTTGTCGAAAACCACTTTGTTCTGGAATAATATCAACTTTTGTAATGAAGCAAATAAGAAAATTTATTTTAAATAAACAGTTTTTAATCAACTGAAACTTTCTAACAAATATTTGTCCCAACGACATTGTTAATGTACTTAATTTACGCTGTTAAAATATGCATTAAAAAGACATACTAAAAGTATTAAAACTACAGGAAACCGTTTAAAAATAAAAGATATAAATATAGTTAAAGATATGTATTTAAGAAAATGCATTTAAAAAGTTTCTGTAAAAGACACTCTTCCAGAGATAAAAGTTATGATATGGTCCCCCTAGAATTCCAAACCGCAATTCCGACGGCAAATCCCCAAAAAATCTTTTTACTTTTCTCTTTTCGTTCACATTTAGTGTACTTTGAAATTATAATCTCGCGAGGCAAAAAACTTAAGATTTTCTTTCTTTTTCCTGCTTCTTCGTTGCGGACTTTTAACTTTTAATAATAAGTCTGAAACAATTCTTGAAGCGGGTTTCTAAGACACTTAACTGTTTCTTTTTAATAAGGGACTATTTTTCGTGAATTTTAATTTGGCCTTTATGTTACATTCCTTCCTGGTTTTTGTTAGAAAAATTCCAATGGTAATAAAAGCCATACTTGTGAATTATAAATAGAGTGACTTTGGTCTTAATGAACTCGTTATTACAGCAAGTAAAGAATTAGGTGGTTAACGAGTTTTAAAGAGGAAATATTCAAATTACAATTTGCTTTTGAGGTAAAGTGGTCCTTGTAGTTAAGTATAATTTTAATTTATTTATCCTGACAAAATACTTTAATTTGGGTCACAGAAAAACTACTTTCAAAGAAGTTGGCGGAGTAGTTGGTCTTTAATTTTTACTCCATTTTGTAATTCAAGAAGTTTTCAGATCTCTTTTTTTAAATGACACGACACAGGTGCGTTCTAGTAAAATATAATATAAAATAACTTTTTCAATTCTGCATTAGAATTTTCTTCAACAAAAAATTAATTACCAACGTATTAGAGCAATAATCGTGTCGGTAAATGTTAGATATAATTAAAAATAATATTAAAATATAAGATTTCTTGGTAATATAGAATAATCATATTCAGTCAGGACGTAAAGGTTCACATAAATTCATTAGTGTTGTAACTAAAAATATTTTTAAAAAATGTTTATTTTAATTTTATTACAATTTTTATACAATGTTAGTACATTTTTTTTATTTTGAGTAACACAATACATCTTTCAATTAAATTAAATGTTAAAACTGCATGCCGTTCACTTCCTGACAATAACTAAGTCGCTATGGAAATTCTTCTAAAACTCTATTTAGTATTTCTGGGAGAATGAGTCATTCTCCTCTTTTCGAATTGTATCTTTTTACTCTTCAATATTCTCTGGTCTATTTATGTATACTTTAGATTTAAGATAACCCCAAAAGCAAAAAATCAAGGGGGGCTAAATCAGGAGATCTTGCTGGCGACTCTAAACTTCCTCGCCTAACGATTCATCTGTCGAGATAAGCAGTATTTTACTAATCACGCACTATCATCGCATACTGGGGTGATGCGCCATCCTGTTAAAACCATATCAAACTACCAGGCATTTTTGAAATTTGGTTATCTGGATATAGCGCTAAAATTGTAGGAATAGTATCGTTTTAAGGCCAAGGCAGTGAATACTGTAAGAGTTGGTTGTTATCTGTCAGGGCATTAGGTTGCCTTTTTCGAGCTGGGAAATTTTACGTTTTCTTAAAAACTGCAATCTTTTATAATCGACTTAGGGTCTTATTATTTATAATTTTAATTACTTAAATTAGGGAATTTAAGGGTCATCTAAAGTCATCATATGGCTAGTTTCAAATACTATATAGACCTTTTTCACTGAGAATGATCTGATACGATCAAAAACATTCTGAAAATTTATAAATCTATTTTGGATAATTTTTAAAAGTTTTAACAATAACATTTTATACCATTTTACAAAAAGAAATTTTCATGTCATTGTAAGTTTTTTTTTAAACTATATTATACAGCCAACCACTGGGAATTTGCCTTTTATATTTTGTTTAAGAGCGTAGGCGCAAAATTTCGGGACAATGCTTTTCAAATGCATTCATTTTTTTCGAATCCTGAGAAAAGTAATAAATATTTTTGAAAATTTTATACGCAGAATAAAAAAAAAAGATTATGATCGAGGGCATAAAGTCCCTTAGAATAAACAAAAAGTTTCTTTTGAATGAGATATTTGAAAGTAAAAATCACACTTAATTTTCTCTTTTTTTTTCACCGCTGTAACTTACTAAAATAAACATTATAGAAGCTTTTAGGGACTTTGGCCCTTTTTAATAATGTAATATTTCATTCTGCGTTTAAATTTTTCAAAAATACTTATTAGTTTTCTCAGGATTCGAAAAAAATAAATATATTTAAAAAGCATTGTCCGAAATTTTGCGCCTACACTCTTAAGAGGTTTAGACCGTTCCCCCTAAATTCGTACTCTACATTTAACTTTTTCAAGAGTTAGTTTTGTTAAATTGACCAACTGATTTGGTATTCCTAGCTTTTTGCTTTGAACATCTCTCTTCTATTCACAGAGTCGTAGGCTGCTTTGTTGTCTATAAATATGTGATGAGTGGTGAATAGGTACGTTCATTCCATGATAAAATTAGAACCAATTTCAAATTCTTAATAAACTTCTTTTTAATTGTCATTTTGATGACTTGCTGGTTGTATATATTTCTAATTTTTTCCTTCTCAGTATGTAGAAAATTATCTTTTTTACAATAGTTTGTACAATTTTTAAACAATACTAATTATAATATTTTCCCATTCACTACATTGAAGACCTATGCGATCAGATGACATGCCGTCTTCCTGCTTTGTCGTATCTCTTGCGCCTGTGGGTTTTTTAGATTCAAACTATTTGAAGTTCGAAACTTCAAATAACCGAACTAATCTAACTCCCCGAAAATCCTTCGTTCCTGGTTTTCAACTAGAAGCAGACAAGTTATTCTTCAATCTCATGGTTCTTAACCCTCCATCACTCGCAACCTCAAAAAATTACGCCATCACTCGCGTGTTAGATTTTATCTAATATATGGGTATATGTCAAATAAATGAGTCATTAGTACGTATTGGTTAAGTTGGTTAAGTTAAAACGATAAACTTTTTTATTTTTTTTATATATATTGTTGTGAATTTATTAAAAGGTTCAATATTTATAACACTTACGGATTTAATTTATTTCTTTATTTATATTAACTTATCTTACAATAATTTATTATATCCGTACGTACAAATTCGCGAGCGCGGGTCTTGAGTATTAACTGGCCCTCCATATAAAAATGTTGTATTTATATACGAAATCCTGATATACTAGAACAGCATCGAAAGATCGAGAAGCTTAGCCGGCTCATTCACCATAATTTTGGTTCTAGACTTCCACCGAAATTTCTACAATAAAACAGAATAATTAGTCATAAAAGTTAGGCCAGTATATTTATCGTAACATTGCCCCCCTCTTAAAAGATGGTTCCTCCTGGAACCTTGTCGGGACTGGAACCGGAACTGTATGCTGGTATCGGCAACTGGACCCTCTTTTACAACTTCCAGTTGTATAAAAATGACAAGGGACGGTTTTCTCTCCGCACCAGTAACTATGCGGATTGCAACAGACTAACACCTGGACTTCGGTGTCTTTAAAGATCTCCTCCACCATATTTCGGATAACCCTCCAATCTAATTGGCGGCACTCCAACTTTGGCATGGCTAACTTTTGCACGTCGGACTCTAGTACGTGCCCTCTCAATTGAAGTAAGGCTTCCCATACATCTCGGTAGGTAGGTTGGTCACGGGCAGTGTCTTTTGTTACCAGGTAGAAAAGGTAACGTGATGCATCTTGGAGTTTCAAGGTTTTACCGGGAGCTGGCACTTGGCATTGAAGTTCTGCAACTCGACCAAACTTCCTTCGAAAGACGGATGCCAACCCTGGTGCGTCTTTGATACTGGCCGGGATGGTAAGGGCCAGCGAGTAGTCATCGGGGAGCGCGAGTAGATCTTGCTTTTCTTCAGTGGTAACACCATGTCTCGCTTTACCGGTACCTCCATAGGCACCCATGAATTCCTCAAACGTGAGGTCAGACACATCTTGGACTTGGTTTACTTCCACTTCTTCATCTACGTCGTGGTCACCTTCGAAAGATGCCAACCGGTTATGGTGTACTATCATCGGCTTTCCCCTCGGAATCTTGCTTATTCGGTAGATGACATCGTTGATCTTCTCCATGATGAGGTATGGACCTTCCCAAAACTGCTGCAATTTGGGAGAACAACCTTTTCGCTTCTTGGGATTATACAGCCATACTTTGTCGTTCTTCTTAAAGCAACAATTTTCGGCTTGTGTATCGTACCGTTTCTTCATTCGGTCGCTAGCGATCTGAAGGTGGGAACGGACCAACTCATGTACATCGTCCATTCTTCTTCGTAATTCGATCACATAATCTTCACCTGCTACATCTTCTCCAGGTCGACACCCAAATTCTAGATCACAAAGTAGTCGCATTTCGCGTCCGAATAGGACTCTGGCTGGTGTCTGGCCCGTTGATTCGTTAACAGCAGACCTGTAGGCCATTGTGAAGAACGGAAGGTATTGGTCCCAGTCTCGCTGATGATCGGACACCATCTTTGTCAAATACTTGCCAACTGTCCTATTCATTCGTTCTACCATACCATCCGATTGCGGATGATACGCGGTAGTTCTTGTTTTCTTCATGCCTAGTCTATCACATATTCCTTGGAATAGATCACTTTCGAAGTTCCTGCCTTGGTCACTATGGATCTCCAAAGGCACTCCAAATCGGCTGATATATTCTTGGATCAACTTATCTGCAACGGTGGCGGCCTTCTGGTCTGGAAGTGCGTAAATCTCGACCCACTTAGTGAAGTAATCCATTACTACCAACATGTACTTGCCCCCATTTTCACTTTCTGGAAATGGCCCTGCAATGTCCAAAGCTATTCTTTCAAACGGGCTTCCAACATTATATTGTCTCATAGGAGCTCTCCTTTTCCGGTGAGGCCCGTTACTCGTAGCACAAATAGTACATTTCTTACACCAGTCTTTTACGTCGTCGGAACTGTTCATCCAATAAAACCGTTCCCGAATTCGCTGAAGGGTTTTCCTTACACCAAAATGCCCTCCCGATGGACTGTCGTGTAACTGACGAAGTACTTCGGCTATTCTGCTCTTTGGAATCACTAACTGTCTTCTTTTCTCTGAACCGTCATCATTTTCCAGGACTCGTTTGAGCAAGCCATCTTCGATGATAAATGAGTCCCACTGGGCCCAATACGTCTTAACTACTGAGCATAGGTTTGATATTTCCTGCCAAGGTGGTCGACGGTTTTCCTCTTTCCATTTTCGGATTTTCTGTATAACTGGATCTCTCTCTTGTTCTTCCCTTATCTTAGTAGGCGTCCAGTCGTCGTTGACAATCGTCGTTCTTAGCACTGCTGCTTCCTTGGATTCCGTTTTGTTGCAGTGGGGACACTCTGCTGGGCATGGCCGTCTGGAAAGAGAATCAGCGTTTCTGTGGCTAACTCCGGCTCGGTGCTCAATCTTAAAATCGTATTCTTGGAGTCGTTCGATCCACCTGGCTATCTGACCCTCTGGATTCTTAAACTGCATCAACCACTTAAGGGCGGCATGGTCGGTTCGGATTAAAAACTTCCTTCCATAGAGGTATTGATAGAAGTGCTCTACTGATTTCACTACTGCCAGAAGTTCTCTTCTCGTGACGCAATAATTCCGCTCAGGTTTTGAAAGAACTTTACTAAAATATCCGAGGACTCGTTCCTGTCCTCCTTGAATCTGAGACAGCACTCCTCTAATTCCCACATTACTTGCATCTGTATCTAAGATGAACTCTCCTTCTGGCAGTGGATACCCTAAAATTGGTGCTGTTATTAAATGCTTTTTCAAGGTCTCGAAGGCATTTTGGCAGTCTGTATCCCAGCGGTAATCTCTTGCTTCCTCCGTAAGTCGCGTTAATGGCTTAGCGATATCTGCAAACTTCTTAATAAACCTCCGGTAGTAAGTACATAGTCCAAGAAAACTTCTCACTTGATGTTTGTCAGTTGGTTTTGGCCATTCCTTAATGGAATCGATTTTTCCCTTATCCACGGCCACTCCTTCTTTACTGACTATATGACCCAGATAATTGACTTTACCTTGAAATAGCTGGCACTTCTTGGGGTTTAGCATCAATTGGGCAGCTTTAAGTCGATTAAAAACGTTTTCTAAATTCCTCAAATGATCTTCGAATGTCTCCCCCAAGACGATTATGTCATCTAAATAAACCAGGCATGTTTTCCAAGATAACCCTCTCAACACATTTTCCATAAGCCTCTCAAATGTCGCAGGAGCATTACAAAGTCCAAATGGCATAACGTTGAATTGCCACAATCCAGATCCTGTGGTGAAGGCTGTTTTTTCTTTATCTACTGGGTCCATTTCTACCTGCCAGTATCCAGACTTCAAATCCAAAGTGGAAAACAATTTACTTCCAGCCAATGTGTCCAATGTGTCATCGATCCGAGGCAGAGGATAACTATCTTTCTTGGTAACGTTGTTCAGCAAACGGTAATCCACACAGAACCTCGTCGTTCCGTCTTTCTTCTTAACCAGGACCACCGGAGAGACCCATGGGCTCGTAGAAGGTTCTATCACCCCGTCTTTCTTCATTTCCTGAACAATCGTTTCAGCTTCCTCTCTTTTCGCCTGTGGTAATCGTCGAGCTGTTTGACGAATTGGCTTAGCATTACCAGTATCAATTTTATGCTTAACAACGGTAGTTCTTCCCGTCTTTCCTCCTTTCGGTACGAAAATATCACGATACTGCCGAAGAAATTCCCTTAATTTCCTTTTTTCCATCTGATTTAGAGACTGTCCTGCAACTGCAACCATTTGGTCGAATTTGTCGTTGGAATTATCAGATGTTGTCGCCTGACGGATTATGGATGTCACAGGTACACAAGTTCCTACTTTTGTCTCTTTCTTTATGGTCACTGGGTAGTCGTTGACATTGATAAGTCTCACAGGAATTTCCTTAGCCGAAGTCACCAATTCCTTTCCAATTATGATTCCACGGCCAACCTCATCGTCGTGGTTCCAAGGCTCCATCATAACAGGTCTCCCTTCGTCCACAAATCCCTGTAGCCGCGCTACTATGATCGTTTCGCTTCTCGCAGGCACGACTGTATCTTCTGTAATGGCTGCTTGCACAGTGTTGTCATTATGTGGATGGAGAAATACCTCCTCGTTGCCAACTTTGATTACCTTATTCTTAAAATCCAATTGGAATCCATGCATATTCATTACGTCCATTCCTAATATAACATCCTCTTCGATGTCAGCAACTATAACAGTATGGACGAACTTTTCTGCTCCAATTCCCAATTGTACCTGGATTTCTCCATGAATGTTAGCATTTTCACCTGTAGCGGTCCGAAGTCGCAACCTCGTTGGTAACAGTTTCTTTCGGCTGTTTATAACTGTCGGGCGTATAATGGTTCTGGTCGCTCCGGTATCCACCAACAACGTATGTCTTTTACCATTTATTTCTCCATCTACATATACACTATCTTCACGACACTTCAAAGAAGCTATTAGTATGAGAGGGTCTTTGGAAAAGTTCCGGGTCGAAGCTGCTCCCCTAAAGCCGACTCGTTCTGGTTTTTCTGATGGTGAGTTCCTTGATTTTATAGTCTTCGTTTTCTTGCATGTAATGCTTTTTATCATATTAACGAGCTGGTCAAGTTTATCTTCATCTCCTTCCTCTTTTACAGTTCTAACTTTACTGTACCCGCCAGAGGCCTGCGTAGCTGACTCGTATTCGAGGGCGGCGGATAAGACATCAACCAGCGTCTTGTGACGAGCTAATCGTAGTGTTCTCTGCATTTCATGATCACGAAGACCATCAATAAACGTTTGAACGGCCAATTTTTCCATCATGTCTTCGGGAGCTGTTGGATAAGCATATCGTACTAATCTGGCAATATCTACCTCATATTCTTGAAGAGCCTCATCTTTCTTCTGTCTACGATTTTTAAGCTGCGACTGATATACATGCTCCAAATGTTCGTGGCCATATCGCATATTTAACCTCTTCTTCAGTTGTTCGAAATCATCGGTCTCCTCTACGGCTATGGTCTGAAGCACATCTAAGGCATCTCCTCGAAGAGCGATAGTCAGGTTTACAGCCTTTCTTTTTCAGACCATCCATTCGCTCTTGCGGCTGATTCGAACTGTTTCATGTAGTTGTTCCATGATGATTTTCCGTCGAAAGTTGGGACTTTAACATGAATAGAACCTCCACTTCCTTCAAATTTCGGCCGTGTCTCCAACTTACATTTCGTTTCGTCTTCTTTTATCTCCACTGTAATCGGATTGTTACCTCTCTCTGCTGTCCCTGTTTCCTCCATCTTCCTTTCCATCTCTTTCCATATCTTTTCTTCGAAGGCCAACATATCGGCAGCAACTTGGTTTTTTAACGAAGACACTCTATCGTCAAGAGCAGATATCTCTGAAGTGACTTTAGAGATGTTAGCAGAAACTTTGCTTTCCAGAGAAGAAATCTCGTTAGAAACTTTGCTTTCTAAAGAAGCGATGTCGCCGGATACTTTGTTCTCCAATGATGCGATGTCGCCGGAAACTTTGGCTACATCACCAGAAACTTTCGAAATTGACGAGAGGACAGCAACATGCTTGTCTTCAAATATATAAGTTTCTGGATCTAGTCCTTCTTCTAGCAAAGCGTTCTTTAGTCGTTGGACTAACTCAGCCTTTTTTCCGGTAGAAGCTAATTCTCTGTCTTCGAGATGTCTTCTTAAAATGGTCACTGTCAGCTCATAAATCGTAGCCATTTTCACAATTTATTTTATATTCACTTGTATTATTATTATAAGTCTAATTTATGTTCGATCCCACTCTGACACCATTTGTTGTGAATTTATTAAAAGGTTCAATATTTATAACACTTACGGATTTAATTTATTTCTTTATTTATATTAACTTATCTTACAATAATTTATTATATCCGTACGTACAAATTCGCGAGCGCGGGTCTTGAGTATTAACTGGCCCTCCATATAAAAATGTTGTATTTATATACGAAATCCTGATATACTAGAACAGCATCGAAAGATCGAGAAGCTTAGCCGGCTCATTCACCATAATTTTGGTTCTAGACTTCCACCGAAATTTCTACAATAAAACAGAATAATTAGTCATAAAAGTTAGGCCAGTATATTTATCGTAACAATATTTTTTTTAAACTGCAAAAAAACTACCAGGTAAACTAAAAAAATATACACATTATCCTAGAACTAAACAAATAAGGGGATTTAGTCCAAAACAAATGTACGCATTACGCATAAAATTAGATTTCTTCCTCTTTTAGGCAGTGGTTACAAGTAAAATTATTTGTTAAACCAGTGTGCTCTTTACATATCAGCAACTTACAGTTAGTGCAATAATGTTGGATAAACCTGTTCTTCCTTACAAGGAAAAAAAAACATCTTGGTTTTATAGTTGGAGTTGCTCCTTGAGAAACTGATGGCTTTTCTACGGTTATATTTCGGGTCCTAAGTCTCAACTGAAAAGGCAGATTTGGGATATTGGAACGTCGTTGAAGATGAGACATTAAAAGTTGCTTGCCAAGCTCCGCAATATAGCTTCTTCGAGATGTTACAATATTAGTGTTATTATTGTGAATTATTTGGCTGTCTATAGTTAAAATGTTTAGTAGGCTGCAAAAATCAGTAAACAGCCAGCGATTGCTAAATCGAGTCACCGACATTCGCTCCGCCTTTTGTGAGGTTGTAATCAGTAATATTCTCTGCCTTCATGGTATGCTCTTTGGTGTTTATATCAATGAAACCATCGCTATGTAGTGTTGAAAGTAGTAGTACATTCTGATTTTTTTTGGCACATGATACAAGCCATCGTCGCCATATGCAAACATGCTACTACATAAAGGTCTTCCTTTTATGTTTGTCAACTCAGGGGGAATTTGTTGTTTGTTTTTACTCAAAGTACCTATCGTTGTTAAGCAATGATCGTTTAATAAAGAGTTGGCTAAGGGTACAGAGGAAAAGTAACTATCCCTAGTTACATTTCGACCAGTTCCACTTATGGGTCGTAAGTCTTTTTACTACACTAGATGCATCGTTGGGTAGTTGATATGGTCCTTCACGTTGTTTACCGGGGTAAATTTCGAGATTTTGTTTGAAAAATATTCTAGCGTCCACCAAGGCATAAATCTTGATTCCGTATTTCGCTGGCTTATTGGCTATATACTGCCTAAATTTGCATCGACCACGGAACGCTTCCAACATTACATCTATGGTCGCATAGAATCCAGGAGTGTATGCAGATAAACAGTTAGTGACAAACATTTCATATATTTCTCGAATGGGTGCAAGATTATCAAATGCCGAATTTTCTTGCCTCTTAGTGGCGTCGTCAAATCTTACAGTTTGAATTATTTGGTGAAATCTTTTCTTGGACGTAGTAGCTGCAAAAATATCTGGAGCTGTGCCATCTAATTTCCAGAGTTCATCAGTATTTAAATGTTGCGCTCTCTTTACCCCAGCAAGGAACAAAAATCCGATAAATGCTTGCATTTCCTCGTAGTCAACAGCAGGACAATCCCTAGGGCGAGTATAAAACACTCTTATCATATTCAGTTTTTGATTTGTATATTTTTTAATATTATTGATCATAGCATCCGAGAAAAACTATTTCCAGCATTCTAATATGGTTTTGGCGCCTTTTACTTTTGCTTTTACCCCACGTAAGTTCGTAACTATATTACAAGCTTTGGTCTTACCTTTGGGAGTGTGTTTATTATGTTTCAACCATGGTGTTTTATCTTTGCCATAAAATTTTGGACACTCATCATCTTGGCCGCTTTCTTCCATGGCATCTTCAGGATCACTGGGTAGATCTTGTGTGAACTGCTCAGAATCTGTATTGTGGATACTGTGTTCAGAACCAACACCACTTAAGTCCTTATCAGAGTCTAGTGGTTTTACATCGCTGTCTATCTCTTTATACCATTTTATTAACCGGTTTTCCATTTTTTTGTCCATATTTACCTTCAATAAACCGAAATAGCGCTTATAATAACGGATGTTCAACAATCTATAGGTTTTTCACTAAAAATCTTACCTTTTATAATTATAATATAACTTTTCTTAAGTGATCTCTCTAAAAATCAAGACACGCCAACACTCGCATAGTTAGATTTTTTCTAACGCTCCGAAGAACGTGATCGCTTGTGTGTTAGATTTGAACTAACAACTGCTGTCGGCTATAAGATAATAGGTACCTACTCCCACCATTATTTAACATAATCTTATACGAGTCTTCATATGAGTATTAGGGGTGAGGGGGGCAAGTTGTTACACGGGCAAGTTGTTACACAATTATTTTAAAACGCAGCAAGTATCATGAGTTGCCGATATTTTATGGAAAGTTGGGTCAACCATATATAGAACAAAAAAGACTAAAGTGGTATGGACATGTAAGAAGAGCTAGCGACAGCAGATGGATAAAAAGAATAACCGAATGGAGCCTCATAGGAAGGAGGAAAAGAGGACGACCCCGAAAATCCTGGAGGAACGAAGTAGACGACGCCATGAGTAAGAGAGGACTAAACGATGGAGAATGGAACAACAGAGAGAGATGGAAACGGTTGAGCGAGGGAAGGCAGTGAATACTGTAGAATCCCTAAATATATATATGGGTCAACCGACCCGTCATCTGTGAACGGATATTGATACTCAAGTCAGACATCCATCATAGTGTTATTGCTTAGAATGTGGTTTCGGGTCTAAAACTGTACCGTTGTCAGGTGGCTTTTGTTTTTATTTGTGAGAAATTGGTAAGTAGTATAAATATGTGTATTATATAGTTTTGAAGCGTATATATTTCTCGTTATTGGCATGCTATTGTTAGTAATTGATTCTCAATATTTACCAAAAAACGTTGAGTTAACCTCATTTCGTACACGTGGGGCCAGTTGTTACAATAATCTGGGGCCAGGTTGTTACTGTAACAACTTGCCCCGAACACGTTAATGTAAGAATATATCGAAATACCTACAATGGTTACAATATGGTTACCATAATTTATGATTTTACTAAAAATCCAATATTATGATCAGACATATTTTGTAGATAGTAATTTGTTTGTAATGAATAGCATACCTACCTACATTTATTTTCGCAAAGCATGTTAGAAACACAGATTAGGTTTTATTACATTTTTCTATCATGAAATTGTTTTGGTTGTTTTCAGATAGCTTAACATGGTGCGAACGTATACCAAGAAAACCACAAGTGGTATTATTTCAACCGAACAATTTGAAAGGGCGGCGCAATCGGTTTTACAAGAACACTTGTCAATTAGGGATGCTGCTACTCGCTATGGAGTTAATTTTATGACATTGCACCGCTATACGAAAAGAAAATCAAACTTAGGTGCTGAAAACAGTAACAAGAACTTAGTCGGCTACGCTACGAACAGAAAAATATTTAACAATGCTGAAGAAGAGGAACTTGCCGAATATACTGAGCATTCTGCTAAAATTTATTACGGTCTTACAACTTCTGATTTGCGAAAATTTGCATTTCAATATTCAACAGCCAACCAAATATCTGTCCCGGAAAATTGGAAGGTTAATGAAATAGCTTCCAGAGACTGGCTATATGGATTTTTAAAGAGGCATCGAACTTTATCAGTCCGGACACCTGAAGCTACTAGTATGGGTCGAGCTACCGCGTTTAATCGTCATAATGTGTCACAGTTTTTTAACAATCTCGGCGAAGTTTATGATAAATATAAATTTGAGCTCCAAGAAGTGTACAATATGGATGAAACTGGACTTACAACTGTCCAAAGGCCTACAAAAATCATTGCAAAAAGGGGAACTAAGCAGGTAGGTGCTATCACATCTGGAGAAAGAGGTCAACTTGTTACCTTGGCATTAGCTGTCAATGCAACTGGAAATTTTGTACCTCCATTTTTAATATTTCCGAGAAAGAAATTCAAAGATGTTATGGTAGCCAATGGACCTCCTGGTTGTGTAGGTGCGTCTCATTCCTCTGGATGGATGACATGTGATAACTTTGTGTTGTTTAGGAAACATTTCGTCCAGTTTGTACGATGTAGCAAAGAGAAACCCGTTTTGATGGTATTAGATAATCACGAGTCTCATTTGTCTATTCCGGTGTTGAATTTTTGCAAAGAAAATGGAGTGGTTCTTTTAAGTTTCCCGCCACATACATCACACAAGTTGCAGCCGCTTGATAGGACGGTATTTGGCTCACTTAAAAGATATTTTAATAGTGCTGCAGATGCATGGTTAAGATCTAATCCCGGTAAAGTAATGAACATTTACGATATACCTATCGTTCTTAAAGATTCATTTCCTCTTGCTGTTACACCTCTCAATATACAAAAAGGATTTAGTGTGACAGGAATTTGGCCAGAAATTTTTCAAGATGATGAATTCTTGCCTGCAGAGGTAACAAATAGGCCAATAACAGAAAATATAAACGCAACAGTAGTCATAGATCCGGCACCTATTGGCACCGAAACACATAGAACTCCTTCCCAACAGCAACCTTCTACAAGCACAGATTTTAACTTGGCGATAAATGAACCTGTCGATTCACCTACTCATATAACGCCCCAGGAGTTGAAGCCTTATCCAAAAGCAATCCCAAGGAAATCCAAAGGGGGTCGGAAGAAAAGAACTTCCGCTGTTTTGACTGATACTCTCATTAAATCAGCTTTGGAGGAGGAAGAAAAGGCAAGACAAAGAAAAAAAATGTGGGGGCAACCAAAAGAAACATATCAGGTGAATCAAGAAACAAGGTAAAAACTACTGTTAAAAAATGTAAGAAACGGACCGTCATTACCAAAAACACCTTCAAAAAATCAGATTCTGAAAGCTCGGAAGAGGATGAGGAATCGACGTGTCTGGTATGTTTAGCTCCATTTTCGAAGTCCAAAAACGAAGAATGGATTCGGTGCATTGTGTGTCAAAAGTGGGCACATATTGCTTGTGGAAAAGACGATGATTTTTATATTTGTATTCACTGCTCGTCCGATAGTGACTAGTTTAACATTCTTGTAAACAGGTTTGTTCAGATTTTCATTTCTTATTTTATTTCATTTTGTGTTATGTTTATAATATTTTTTGTAGCTAAGCAAGGGTTCTTTCTGTGACCACTAAATAATGTTGTGGGAAGTTTTTAGAATTTTTTTTCTATTGTAACATCTTACCCCATGGACTGTAACAATTTGCCTCATAGTGGGGTATGTTGTTACAATTTACAAGTTGAGTTAAATTGATAATAACAAAATGTTAAATATGATTTTTTAAATAAATTAAAACTAACATTATTTGTGTAAATGTATCAACTACCTTAATCCGATTTTAGTTTTCATATAAAAGATCTACTATTGCCCAAATAAATAATAGAATCAATTATGTAACAACTTGCCCCCTCTCCCCTATTCCTGGTTGCAGAACCCAAAAGAAGCAATATTTCGAAAATTATGGCGAAATATTAAAGTGCGAGTGATGGAGGGTTAAATAGAAGCAGGTTTTAAGTTTTAATTTTAATTTTTCTAATTTTTTAATAAACTTTATTGTTCTACTTATCTTATTTGTTTAATTTTATGAACATTTAATATAAATATTTTTGTATTATATTAACATTTAAAAGGGTGATTTGTTGGCAATTTTTATAATGTTGTTTAATTATGTAATTCATAAAATAAAAATAGATATATAAATATACATAAATTTAAACAATAAAAATACTCTCGCAGACGATGCAATATTGATAGCCCAAGATGAAGATAGTCTGCAAAGACTGGTCTACAAATTTAAAATAAGAGCAAAAGAATTTAATATGATAATCTCATCTCAGAAAACTAAAACAATAGTAGTCATCTGATTATTCTGGCTATGATGACTTTGTTGGTTGCTATTCGAAATAGCTGTGTTGAGGTCTTTCTATACCATGCTCTCAGCAACCCAGGATATTCTTCTTCGACCTGGGGCCCTTTTTCCTTCAATTTTGCCTTGCAAAATGTATTAAAGTAGCTCGTATCTGCCTTGATTTCCCATTATATATCCCAAGTACTGCAGCTTACGGCCCTACGGAACTGCACGATGTTCACCAAATCCTCGGTTGTTCATCCTCCGCAGTACTTCTTCATTGGTAAATTTGTCTGTCCATGGTATCTTCAGGATCCTTCTGTATAACCATAGCTCAAAAGCCTGAAGTTTTGATAGAGTTTTCGCCTTCAATGTCCACGTGTATACTTCTTACAGAAGCACTGAGTACACGTAACATTTAAGGAGCCTTATTTTTGTTTCTAGGGTGAGGTCATGACTCTTGAACACAGAGCTCATAGTCAAGAATGCACTTTTTGTCTTTCCGATGCGACATTTAATCTCTTGAGTCTTGTCCCACGACTCATTGATTATAGTTCCCAAGTAGTTGTATTGTGAGACACGTTCAATTCTAATTTGGTTCGCATACAGATTTGCTCCAGTTATATTTTTCTTGCTGATGATCATTATCTTGGTTTTGCTGGTGTTTATATCAAGTAAATATGTTCTACTTGTTTCCGTTATTTTGTTCTTTAAGTTTTGCAGCCTTTCTATGGTATTGGAAAACACTATTTTATCATCTGCATACTGCAAGTTATTGAGCTTGACTCCATTTATTGAGATGCCTTCATCGATATCTTTTAGAGCATCTTCAAAAATACACACTATTACTCATCTACACTATTACAATCAATTTGTCGCTGGTCATTCGAGATTTATATTTATTTTTTTATCTGCCAAATGTGGGAAGGCAAGAATATAATTTACATAATATATTATGTTTTACAAATATTTCTTTTAAAACATTGAACCAGCTGACCCATTTTTTTCCTTTTAATGGCAGAGCAACAACTTACATATATCTTTTTACTAAAGGATATTAAAAAAAACTAAGATTTTCCAAAAAACATCTATAAAATCATATACAAGTATATCGTATTTTTAAATTTGACCATTTGCTTTTATCAATACCACGTAGCGAAGCTTAAAGTTGTCAGTGAAGTGAATATTAATAATGATTTTTTACACTGCCGAACAATATATTATCAAACAAGCAAAACAAACGATCGAAACCTTTTGACATTTTCATTTAATGTCTATGACACTCATATGCCATTTATTATCGTACTTTTTCAGCAAATAAAAGCAAAAAAGGTGAAACGTTGCAATTAAAATAGCACACACGAATGCAACTACAGAAAGGATTCACCCGGCATATGTAGATTAGTAAATATCCTCGAGAGGTACGAAGAGACACATAACGAATAACCCTTGAAATACAACGGGGGTCAAACATAAAGCTGGAGAATAACGACAGCACTTGTTATTGTTTTAAACCTCTTTGCCAAATACTTTGCCATACTCTTTGCCAAACGAAAATATTTTTGCTAATTAATATACGAGCTGTTTGTGGTGTTCTGCAACAAATTTGAATTGAAAGTAAACAGCAGTGATAAGGAATTTTATTTTCACCCATTTTACAACATTAAAATGCGAAAACCTTAAACTGTAAACACAACTCCTCCGTTACTGAAATAGACAAATGAGCTGTCGAATGAGACCTTATAACCCAAATATGGGTAAAAAATGTGACCTCGGACTTAGTCGGAAAGTCACAGAAATAATATAAGCGATATATGATTCGACGCTAGCAAGATGCAAACAAATATTTAGTTGTGGCTTTTGTATTATTTTCGGTTAAAAATTGACCAGAAGTTTCGCCCAAATAACTCAAAATTAGTAAAATCGTATATCAATCGACCCAGAGTTATGCGAAGAGTTTAAATATGGACTTTTGGTTCTACTTTCGGGCACATTACGCAAAAACCTACGTTACGAAGTCCAATTGCTTGCTCTTAACCTAACATAAGACATATTAAGCTATATTGGTATACGTTGGACAAAAATAATTCTCATACTGTAACAATAATTATATTTTGTTTATAGGGGGCTAAAAGGGGAAACTGAACAAGTTCTGGGTTTGGAGATAGGGTAAGCAAACAAATTGAAACGTTTGCGAATGACTACTCGTGTTTTAGTTGGAGAGCAAGGTCGTGGATAAGAATTCCTTTTCCAGGGGAGTGGGAGAAATAACTACGAAGAAGAAATCAAGAAATACTTACAGAAATGTCCTGGGCAAATACTAAACGAGAAGATTTTTAAACTATTTAAAATAATATTGTTCTGAAGCTATTTTCTTGTGGCATTTTAAGGTAATTACTATTTAAATAGGAAAAAGCCATAATTAAAAGTTAATGTAAGTTTATTAACGCTTTAATTTTCACTTTGGAAATCGTTCTCAAAATACAAACATTATTTAAATAGTAATTTATTTAAAATGAGGACGCCGTTTAAAAAATCTTCTTCCTGTGTAGAAAGAAAGGTTTTGGGTTTTTCTATCCTAAAAATGTTGAACCCCTAACTTGGCAACATATGTTATAATATACATAATATTTTAAATTTTTTATTTGGCAATAAATAGTATTTGAAACCTAGTTCTTGGGACTTTATAGTTGAGTATACAATACCGTTAGTAGCTTATTGGAAATCAGACCGAAAATTTTTAATTTCACGCATTTAGTTCTGATGGTATGGATACAGTCTCGACAAAATGGCTGAGCACGTGTGTTGTTCCAACCAACAAGTGGTAAGTGTTTATATTAGTTTATTGTTTTTTATTGTACAGTGCTAATTTTTTTAAAACCTATTTTTGAAACATTATACTTTTTATGTATAAAAAAATTTTTGGTGTAATGTAAATATTTTTTTAGCAAATCGATTCAAAACTTTATGTATTGTATAGTATACACCGCCCGATATGGCTTATTTGACATTAATTTTTTTTCAGACTAAAAAAAGGAGAATTGATAGAATAAAGGCTCTTTTGCCTCCAGTTGGCACTGAAAGCGACCTAGAGAGTAGTAGTGATGACGAACAAGAGGTATTATCTTGTAATTTTTTGAAAGAATTCACAGAAGACACAGATGATTTTGAAGAAAATAAAACTTCTGAAGAAGATATAGAAGAAGCTGTAGAAATATTACCTGTTTTAGTCAGTAAAGGAAGACTAGCAGCAGCTACTTTCTCAGTAGTCCAAAAACAAGCAAGTTCTTCAATAAAACGGAAGGGGAAAAAAGGCGAGCCTTCATTCAACTGGACGAGTGATGATTTTGAATATGAGGTAATAACAGAACAAAGTAATGATTTTCCAAGACCCCAAAATATAAAAACACCTTTGCAATATTTTAAAACCTTTTTTAGTCCAGATACTGTTGAATTAATCGTAGAACAGACTAACCTGTATTTGACACAAATATTTCACAAATGTGTAGACACAAGTATAGATGAGATGCACGATTTCTTAGCTATCGTAATTTTAATGGGGATTCTTGACATGCCGGCGTACACGGACTATTGGTCTTAAGAGACGCGATATGAACTTATTACAAATGTAATGTCACTAAAGAGGTATCAAGCAATACGACGCAGCCTACATTTTGTCAACAATGAGAAGTTGAATAATGACAGATATTTCAAAATAAGACCTATTTTAAATCGTGTACGAAGAAACTGTCTCACAATTGAATCAGAGTCTAGATGTTCAGTGGATGAAATGATGGTCCCATACAAGGGAAAAAAGGCAGGCTTGAGAAGACAATATGTGAAGAGCCCCAAAAAAATAGGGTTTTAAAATGTTTACTCGTTGTGGCATATCAGGGATAGTGTATGATTTCTTTCCCTATGGAGGAAACGATACTACGATTTAGAAACCATCATTTTACGGATGAGGAAAATAACATGGGGTTTGGGGCAAAATGTGTTTTAGCACTATGTTCAACAATCCAAAATAAACCTTTATCGACGGTTTATTTCGATAATTATTGTACAAGTTTAGAACTTATTACCTATCTTCGAAGTGAATTTGGAATACTTTCTTTGAGAACTGTTAGGAAAGACAGACTACGGGGTTGCCCACTTGAATCTGATAAAAAAATAAAAAAAGATGGGAGAGGTTCTTTTGACCAAAAAGTAGACAATGATAGTCGCATTGTCGTTGTAAAGTGGTACGATAACAAGTCCGTAACCTTATGTAGTTCACATGTAGCCTCCATTCCAATGGCAACCATACAGAGATTCTCCAAAATGGATAACTGGAAAATCCACATTCCATGCCCACAGTTATTAAAACACTATAACAGTCATACGGATGGTGTGGATTTGGCAGACATGTTGATTGCTCTATATAGAATACGCTTTAAAACACATAGATGGTATATGGGCATTTTTTCTTAAATTATAGATATATCCTTTAATAATGCTTGGCTACTATATAGACGTGATGCAAGCATTCTAGAAGAAGACAAAAAAGCAGTCATTTCTTTAAAATGATTTAGAATTAAACTTGCCAAAAGTCTACTGCAGGCTGATAAAATAAAAAGAGGACGTCCCAGCAATGAGCACCTCCTACTAGCTTCAAAAAAAATTAAAAACCCGGTAAAGCCTAGACACCAAGATGATAATTAATTAGATTCTCTGGATCATTTTCCAGTATACCGTGCAATGGACAGGTGCAGAAATTGCAAGAAGAGACAAACTGCCATATTTTGTAACAAGTGTAATATTAGATTATGTTTAGTGCAGAACAGGAATTGTTTTATGGATGTTCACATTAATAGATAAATATTTTTGATTAAATTTTGATAGTTCTTATTCATATTCCTTGTCCCTCATAATTTGGCAATGTATGATATGCTATACAGACCTATTTTTCGGTCTATTTGGCGATGTATACTCTGGTATACAATCCAAATTCTTGACATATATATTTCATATGTTCTATTTTATAGAATATTTGTGTGATGCCCAAACAGCAAACATACAAATTTTCAGATTTTTAGATTCAAAATTAACCTTTTACCAAGTTAAGGGTTAAGAGTAAATATCTTTTTAACATAAATAATTTTTTTAAACGTCTAGTGTAAGAGAAAAATTACATATTTATTTTTATTGTAGATAAACAGTTATTACAAATAAAAATATATAAATCTATCAGAGAACATCATATTGAACCTTCTAAAAACAAAACAGTTAAATGACAAAATAAGATTTATTAACTGTTATATGTCGAAATGAAATTAATTAAATTTTCTGAATTATTAAGTAATTATCACAGGTTAATTTTATTTAAAAGAAACACAATTCAGATTTCTGCCTTAATCTGAGCCTTCTAAAAATTGCAAGGCAAAGCAGACGTTGATAAAGATGTTAATAGAGACATGGGGAATCTAAAATTTGCATTCCACGACATGTCTCCTCAACCAAGCAGAAATCATTAGCGAATTGGTTTCTTGTACTCATACAGAGTAGATCCGAATAAAATGAAAAAGACAGTTAAGATTTGATTTCACGTACAAAGCGTCTATGTATCTGTTTATACGTATTTCGCCTTAATAAGGCTCATCAGAACAGCTATTCATAGGCGTTCTCAACGTGAAAAATAAATTTTTCCTGTCTTTAAGAAGCAACACTAAAATGGCTTCGAAACGGACGCAATAGCGACATCTGATAATAAATCCGTAAAATAGTTTCGAAACACAATTCAGATTTCTGCCTTAATGCAGAAGAATGCTTGCAATTTTTAGAAGGCTCAGATTAAGGCAGAAATCTGAATTGTGTTTCGAAACTATTTTACGGATTTATTATCAGATGTCGCTATTGCGTCCGTTTCGAAGCCATTTTAGTGTTGCTTCTTAAAGACAGGAAAGATTTATTTTTCACGTTGAGAACGCCTATGAATAGCTGTTCTGATAAGCCTTATTAAGGCGAAATACGTATAAACAGATACATAGACGCTTTTTACGTGAAATCAAATCTTAACTGTCTTTTTCATTTCATTTTTTTTTTCATTAAATATAACAGTTAGCTGATACATAAAACATATATTTTTTTATAAACTTTTTAAATGGATATAATGGCAAATCTTAGTGTATTAAAGAATAAATGTTTATTTAGAAAAATTTAACAACGACTACTCGCTTCATTGGCTAGTTATCTCTTTCTAACTTATTAAAAGTTGCCTTAGATTTGAATAAAAAACATTGTCACACAAACTTCAAACAATCAAAACCTGACTTTTGGAAGACGTAAAACGGAGGCTATACAAATCCTGGGAGAAATCAAATCAAATACCAAAACTGGACTTCAGCTTATTCTGGCTGATAACAATATGTAATCCTTCAAAGTCGGCTTTCTATTTTCCACTTAAAACCATGTAAACTTACTTAGTCCTCAGGACGCTGTTATCAAATCTCTTGTCACAGGATACAGCCTACAATAGAACGGCGATTAACTCAGTTTATTAAGATTGCCACATGGCATTTTGAGCTCAAATCACCTTCTTACTAAAACTCACGGAATTAAGGAAAAATTTGCCGGTTTTTTTAAACTTCACTAAAACAAACCTTACTAATCAGTCACTGCCATTGCTCTTTCACGACTCCTTGTGTCAAGATCGTACATTCTCGTACCAGATCTTAAATTGTGACCAATAGGGTCCCACCACTGCTACTCTTTTTACACGAAATTGAACGCTAAAGGTTCTCTTAGAACGTTTATGATTTTGAGCTGCTGTATCTTGTCCTTGATTACCAAAATTTACTTAAAATTAGACAAGTAGTAGAAATTTTAAAAAATATTTTTTTTTTCAAGAGATAAAAACAAATGGCACTTTCGTGAATAGCTACAAACTCCAAGAAAAAATTATTTTACAATTACAATTCACAATTCTACCACGAGAATTGAAATATGATTTTTTTGAATTTCTTTCCAACTTAGTCTTAGATCTTTTCCAAACTGACATATTTTTCTTTTTTTACTCCAACATGATCCAGGTTCCATAAGTCCATCTTCTTTGAAGCTTTCTCTACCTGTAGAGGACTAATCATCAGATGGTGGATGGAAGTCAAAGCCAGAATCTGTTTTAAATTCGCTGGGTTCACGAGTACCTACGGGATGTATCCGAGAACGGTATTTCCAAAGTATAACAAAAATATTTTTAATTAATTAATTGAAGTAATCAATTTTCTTGAAGTTAAAGATTGACCTCTACTTTTTGCAACATCGCTTAGAAAACGAGCCTGCTTTGTTTACTTTAAGATTATTATTTTAAGGTTATATTCGTAAAAAATTTAGAATCCTAATATAAATTTGGAGCAAAGATATTTACAATCACTATTAATATTAATTAAAATAATATACTCACCTTTACACGAAATTGCACAAACATAAACCGTAAATATACTCCAGTCACTGTGGAGGAAAAGAGGTCAATACCTCTAAATTTTTTATAACTGAATCGATTTTGCTAATAATGTGGAATTAGGCTTATCTTACATCTCTCTTCAAAAGTTATATATGCGCTACGTGAGCTTTTTATTTTTAAGGGGTGAAATCACCCCTTACTGAAAATAATGAAAAAGATTTATATTTAAGCATTTTATGGATTTAAATCGTGTTAAATTAGGTAATTGAAATATTGTCAATTATAATAATGGATATTGTGTACATTCTCAACCCTTAAACAATCTTAAAAACCACCCCTTTTAATAAAAATAATTGTAAAAATTCGTTTAACAAGTTCAAACGCTTTTGTAGTGCATTTATATCATCTACAATGTCATTCTCTGCTTATATAAAATAATTTTTGTTGATTGCAACACTTCAACCCTTAAAAACTACCCCCTATGTCAAAATATATAAAAAAATCTTTTTAAACAACTTCAAAAGTTTTTAATGTACATTTATATTCAAAAATTCCTTTCTTATCAATAAAATATTTTTTGATTGGTTGCTTATTTTCAACCCTTAAAAACCACTTCCCCTTTGGTAAATGTCTAAATAAAAAAATTAAGTATACTCATGCTGTTTTACTTGTAAAAAATTATGCATGAAAATACTTTACATTAGAAAGTATACAAAATATATTTACAAAAATAAAAATTATTTACAATATATCAAATTATTCATTGTCTGAAGCGTCATTCTCGTCGTGTTCTAACTCCACCTCTTCGTCTATTGCAGGACAGTTTTGACAATTGTCGCCAGAGCATGTTCCACACGTAGCATTGCAAAATAGACCTAGTGTACGACAGCCACACGCTGAGCCGCAACCCTTTTTGCAATTGCAAAAAATCAGTTTCAATAGTTCTTCTGGTGCAGGTGAACTTGTCATTTTTATTGGTTGTAAAATATCATCACTCTCGAACCATCCCCAATCCGTTATATCAATATCTTTGTTTCCAAGCCATATCTGAGTTTGTAAATAAACTCTTTTGATATGCTTATTCAGGGCACTTACAGTTGGTACAAGAGATGATAATTTAACTGCACTATTTTTAGTTGTGGCTTTAATAAACGATTCGTATCGCATTTGTTCAAGTAATGATGAATAATCTTCGACCTTATTCATTTTGTTCATGTGGGTGTCTTTGGCAAGGCCATACAGCAAAATTTAACAGTATCTCCCAGCTTCTAAAATGTCTTCGAGATCTGAAGTACTCCTGTCATTGGCACTCATTGGCGGCTTGCCCACGCAACTTCAAAGGAGTGTCGGTTCTCTGTGTTCGTTAGTTCTCTGAAGCAAATGTTCAGTTTAGAGGTGCCTATATTATATACATAATATATATATATGTATGTATGTATGTATTATATACATATTTGTGTGAGTGTTAGTGTGTCTGTTACCAGTTTTTCGAATATACTTGAATAAAGCATTTATATATACAGAAAATAAGTTGATGCTCCAAAATATAAATAACATGCTCCAAAATTTTTTTAGAATAACTCCGTTAATTTTTAAGCTACAGTGTCCATTAAAAAAATATAAAAAATATTTTGAAGGTAATTTCAAAAGCTACAAGACTAAGTAGATTAAAATATGTTCAAATTCTTTCTTTTTAAATAGTAAAGGGCCAAAGTGCTGATTACAGGTGTGTCAGCCGCTGTATCTCAAACTTCAATTGGCTATATCTCTATTATTTTTCGAGCTATAACAAAAATAAAAAAATCAAAATTTTTTATAAGAAATAAACTATATTTTGGTATAGAACCATTTTTCACGTATCTCTTATAGTTTTAGATTTATTTTGAAAAAATGTAAATTTTTAAATAATTAAAAAAAAAGATTTTTTAATTTAAACATGATTTTTTAAAAAAATACGCATTTTAAACAGGCTAAACTTTTAAAACTTATAAATAACACTAAAATAAAATGAATTGTAGAAGATATACGTTTAATTTCAATTCTGATCAAAATAGTGTTACTTATACTGCTCGTTTTTTTAAAAACGCTAGAGTAATTCAAATTTTTTCCTTCGTATTTCGCTTTTTTTTAATCGGAATCACTTTTAACATAGCTCATTTTAAAGGTTTTTTCTGGCTCTTTAAAAAGTGTTGTATGAGTTTTTATTAAAAAAGATGTCCATTTTCCGATATTTGATGTTAAATGCATCGATTATAGTATCCCAAAAACAAAAAGTCATCTTCTAACAATTATAAATCGCTTAGTATTGTACTTATAAAACTTAATAAAAAAGCATTCTCTTTGTTTTTTTAAAAGTTTTTTTTTTTTGCTCATTATAGATTTTTCAATAAAACGCTTTGTTTTTGAGTTATTCGTACAAAATCATTGGAAAACATGTTCTTTTTTGCGAAAAGTTTACTACTTTTTCAAGTGCGTATAACTCAAAAAGTATTAATTAAGCAAAAAAAATTTATATGACATTTTTTGTTTAAAATTTGATTCTATATCAATTCCCGGGGTTATTTTGAGTGTAAAAAGTTTAACCTCCTAGATGGGGTGCCAACCACCCCAGGGGTAGAAGCACACATCGACACCATATAACTTATATTTTTTGAGTAATTTACTACCCACTGTAAAAATGTCAGATAAATCGGTGCAGTTATAAAAAATTTAAAGGGAAAATGCCACAGTAACTGAACTAAAATGGCTGATAGTACTGTAAAAATCGAATGAACGATAGATAAGAGTGATACCAACACACAAGACAAGAGTGAGAATGTCTAAAATAGTATACTGCACATGGATCCAACTGTCACTTGGGCCACATTTCCATAGCTAAATTATATGAAATGATTACGTAGCCTAACTGTACAACTTGAGCTATCTCTTGGTATACAGTGAAATGTTAGTTGAGCTACTTTGAAATGAAAGATATGATAAAATGCCACCTATTGTACTACCTATCTAAATTATACAAAAAAATCAGTTGGGCCACTCTACTTGTGAGCGACTCATCTCAAAACTTTGTTTTTGGTACGTTGTACGTTGTTTCAGTTAGATATATTTAAGCAACCCTCATCCTTACTTTTTAAAAATAAATTATGTCATGTTTCCCTTAAACTCGTAATTAGGACTACCACAGAATCACCCTGTATAATAAACATCGTTAACACATTTTCCACTTAATTTTTCCTAATCTTTTAAATTCATTTTCCACTTTTTATCAAACAAAAGAAAATTATTTTTTCATAGTATCATTACTAACAAAGAGGATATACAAAAAATAGACGAATAATAATCATGGAATGTACATTTTCTACATAAAACAATTAAGCACACATGGTTATTATTATCTTTATTTGCCTCTAGTTTGGGTAATACAATTTTCGTTATAAGTAGGTATATGACAACAAACGCTCTGTTAATTCAGGTTAAACTTTCTCAACAGAACAAGACTGTGTTTATTCATGGAAAACATGTTTGTTGGAGAAATAGAGTATTATATTTGATGAAGTTACAGAGGAAAATTACTCTTCTATTTTATAATAAAGTTGTTATAATAGTGTAGGATAATAACGACTAACGTAGTTGTTTATTTATAACGTATTATATCGTAAATTTAAATTATTAAATAAACTTTAAAGAACTTTTTAACAATATTTATATTTAAGTCTATACCTGTATAATAAAGATATATAATTGTCAACTATTACAACAAAAATATGTTTAAATATTAGGTATATGATCAATTTATTTGTACAATTTTATCATTGTCGTCATCATTAGTCGTTTTGAGTCCACTGCTAAACATATCATCATCATCACGTAGCGCTACAACCCTGGGTGGGTCTTGGCTGACTGTACAACTTTTTTCCAATTTGTACGGTCTTCCATCAACCTAGGGTCAAACTGAATGTTCATTTTCCGGAGATCTGCTTGGATGTTATCTCTCCATCGCATTCTGGGACGTCCGAGTGGTCTTTTGCCTGTGGGAATCTCTTCCCATACCAGTTTTACTATCGTTACTTTAAGTCTATCGTTATGCAGTCTGTGCACGTGGCCTGCCCATCTTAGTCGCTGTGATTTGATTTCTTGGACAATATCGGCGTCATTGTAAAGTGCTTTGAATTCGATATTGGTTCTGATCTTATACTGGTTTGTGGTGATGTCATGTCGAGGTCAGAAAATTTTTCTAAGTATTTTTCGTTCAAAGCGTCTGAGCTTTTCTTTGTTTGCTTTGGTCATGTTTCGCATCCTTATGTTATTACAGGTCTGACGATGGATTTATAGATTTTGATCTTTGAACTTCTTGTAAGATTTTTTGATTTTATGAGCTTATCCAGTGCGAATAGACAGCGGTTTGCAGATTTGATTCTGTCTTTTATTTCTTCAGTAACATCGTTGTCAGCTGTGATTACGGCCCCCAGATACTTAAAACGTTGTACTCTTTCAAAAGTGAAGGTGTTGATTGTCACATTTTGTCCTATTCTGTTTCTTCGTGTCGTTCTATTTATACACATATATTTCGTCTTCTCTTCATTAATCTTCAGCCCTACTTCACTTGTTGCTCCTTCCACCTTGTTGAAGATGTCTTTCGTGGATAGGATGGAGTCTTCAACGAGATCTATGTCATCTGCATATGCGAATAATAGCTTGGAACCCTGAACCGATAGCAATTCTGTTTTTATTTTGGCCGGCCTCATCGCTTCCTCTAATACAAGGTTAAAAAGTAGTGGAGATAACGCATCACCCTGTTTAAATCCACTGTTGATTTCAAAGCTGCCAGACAGTTTATTATTTACATGTACTTTAGATATTCCACCCTCTATACAGACTTTGGTCATCCGAATTAGTTTCTTTGGTATTGAGAGCTCCGCCATGGCATTCCATACTTGGCTTCTTTCTACGCTATCATATGCCTGTCGAAAGTGTATGGGTCTGTTATACTCCCAACCCTTTTCTAGAAGTTGTCTCAGCGTGAATAGTTAATCTATTGTTGATCTGTTTGCCCTAAAACCGGCTTGATACTTGCCTAGGACATTTTCAGCATAAGGGATTAGTCTACTCAGAATGATGTTTGAGAGGGTTTTATATGCCGTGTTTAGGAGTGAAATTCCTCTATAATTCGCGCTTTTTGTTTTGTCCCCTATATGCTAAACATATGCCTCTTGTAAATAATTCCATTGCATTTGTTCTTGAGTACCTTGAATACAGTTATGCTGGATGCGCTGATGTCACCTGACCAACTTATTGAAAGACTTCTTCTATTACGACTGTGAATCGTGTTTAGGTCTCCATTCTAAAACTTTCTTGTTCCATCTTGCATTTATGACTCTGCAACATATCCTGCCCAATTATATTTCAGCGTTGTAATTCTTTTAATTGCGTCCGTAACACCAGTCTTTCTTCTATTTGATTTGAAACTCTGTCTCCGAGGGATAGATTTAACATTGACCTCTCCATTGCCCTCTGTGCCACTTGTATCATATTAATTACTTTTCTGGTAACAGTCAATGTTTTTGCTTCATACGTTAGAACTTGGAGTATGCAGCGATCAGGACCTTGCTTTTCAAGCACATCGGAATATCTGATCTTAAGACTTCCATCAGTTTTCCGTTTCCCGTAAACTGCCTGTGTTAGTTTTATTTTTCTGTTTAACTGTTATTTGATTGACTTTTCCTAATTAAATCTCGTGGCCCCGATACGGGTATAATCTTGTTAAATTTGCTTTCTATTAGTTGCTATTTTTTGGGCTAGTACAAGCTTGGTTACGTATTGAGTTTTGGAAAAGTTAATTTTAAGGCCAACTCGTCTGAAGGTCTTGAAGAAGTTATCTACTTCGCCCGTAATAAGGACTATGTCATCTGTAAACTTCAAGTTGTTTAAAAACTCCCCATTTATGAGGATTGGTTGACTCCAATATTTAGGAGAGATGGTGTATCCTCGGATAATAGTCTTCTCCAAGGGAAATGTGTTTGTGTCGTTGTAGTACATTCTTACTGTAGCTAGTGCGCCATTATATAGATTCTATTGTATATATCTTATAAGAAATGTACCAAGACATGAACTCCTTATAGTCATGAAAGATTTCAATGCTAAAATAGGTAACGGAAAAGAAGGGAAACATATTGCTCCTTGGAAAATTAGTAGAGAGGAGAAACAATGGGTACCTTTGCAGCTAAATATGATTTAATCGTGCTAAACACATTTTACAAACTACCACTTATAGTTTTAACAGTATTAAAACCTACCCAGGCGCTGATATTCAATCTGACCACAATCCTTTAGTGGGCGTGTATTGAACCAAGTTAAAGAAAACACTCGGAAAAACTGTAAAAAAACATGAAATGAGAAAACTAAAATGTAGTGAAGTAAAAGAAATAGTCAGCAAACCAATAAATGGAAAATTCAAAGAAATCGATAATACAACTAAAGCACAGATGAGAAGATAGAATCCCTTAATAAACCAATATACGACATTAAAGATAATTTTATGAAGAACGAAGAAGGTATGAATAAGACATGGATGCCGACAAAGATTCTGCAGCTGATGGAAGAATGAAGGTAAAACAAGAACAATAATTGTATGTATAAAACATTACAATGAGATTTACAGAAAAAAATCTGAAAAGTCAAACAGAAAGAACTGAAGAAAATATGCCAAGAAATCGAAATTCTACAAAGTGAATACGATGACTTCAACGTACAGAGAAATTATAGGCAAATGTAAAAAGAGAAGGGTAAGTAACTTTGTTAATGACAACGGAGAGGCAATCGTGGACAAAGAGAGTGTTGATAATACCTAAAAAAATTACGACATTTATTTTTTAATGAGAGGGAGAACCAGTCCCCAATACCTACGGAAACAGGACCACCTATACTAGTGGCAGAAATAAGAGCAGCCACAATATCACTAAAAGAAGGGAGAGCTCCAGCACCAGTCTGAATTTTTTAACTTCTTGGTGATGAATCTTTAATAATACTATGTAAAATCTTATAATAATATATTATCAATAATATCTATGAGACAGGCATTATTCCAAAAGATATGCTAGTTTCAGAATTACGTTACCAAAGAAGCGGGGGGAAGGGGGGGGCGAAAAGTGCAGATAATATAATATAATAATAATAATATTAGGATAAGATAATAATAAGTCTTATGAGCTATAAACTAAAACATTTTCTTAAAATTATACGTCGCCGATTATATGTACAAGCTATGCGAAAAGAGAATATAAGACACAGTTTAGATGCATGAAAGCGTGGGTACGAGAGATGCACTGTTTTAGTCTACAGGTATTATTTCAAAGATGCAGAGATATGACTTGCGACATCTACGCCTGCTTTGTGGACAACTAAAAAGCATTTGACACAGTTCAACACCAAAAATTGATAGATGTTCTAACAAATGCCCAAATAGATAATAAAGACCGGCGTGTAATACAAAATTTATACTGGAATCAATCAGCCACAATAAGATCAAATCTTGGTGGTGAACCGATGGAAGCTATCCAGATTCTGTGAGGCGTTAGACGTACTTTTACCTTTATTATTCAACCGATATTAAGAGGAAATATTTAGTGAAGCCTTGAAAAGTTGCGAACATGGAATCCTTTTAAATGGAGAATGCCTAAACAACATCCGCTATGCAGATGACACCGTTATTTTTGCAGACAGTTTAAACAGTTTACAGCAACTAACAAAATAAATGAAGTAAGTGAAAGATTTGGACTACAAGTAAACATATCAAAAACTACATTAATGATAATCAGAAAAAATAAAATTAGAGACGTCCAACTGCTTGTCAAGAATACACCAGTAGACCGAGTAAAACGGTTTACCTATCTTGGAACAATAGTAAACAAACAATGGAATCACACACAAAAAGTAAAATGTAGAAAGAGAAGGCTAGGAGTGCATTCAACAACATGGTCAAACTCTTTAAAAGCCACAACCTTAATCTGGAGATATAAGTAAGGCTCCTACGATGTTATATCTTCTCGATATTATACTACGGAGTTGAATCCTGGACACTCACTGATGCGATGGAGGAAAAACTCGAAGCCTTCGAGATGTGGCTATTCAAAAGAATCCTAAGGATATTATGGACGGACAAGATAACCAACGAGACTGTACGACGAAGAATGGGGAAAGAAAGAGAAGTGATGTATTCGATTAAAAGTAGAAAGTTAGAATATCTCGGACCTATAATGAGAAACGGCAATAAATGCAGATTACTGAAACTATTCCTTCAAGGCAAAGTATTCGGAAAGCGAGGAATTGGAAGAAGAATGTCATGATTAAAAAACCTGTGGAAATGGTTCTCCGCAACAACAACTAATCTATTTAAAGCAACAGTTCATAAAATAATTATAGCCAAAATTCGCCAATAATAGAAGAATATAAAAAGAAGAAGAATATAGATTCTGAGAAAAAGTTGTGTACCTATGATCAGTACTGTACTCGGTGAGAGCTCTAAACATGGAGCTATCCTGGACTAAAATAAATGCTTTTCTAAAGTCTACAATGTCTAAAAAAGAATGTCATGGTTGCGTACTTTGAGAGATTGGTTTGGCTGTACCACTAATGAACTCTTTAGGTCAGCTGTAAACAAGGTCAAGATAGCCTTGATAATTTCCAATCTCCGATAGGAGTGGCACAAGAAGAAGAAAAGAAGGTCTACAAATATTAATATCAATGTCTTGTTGTATTCTAACTTTCTTTTTCAAGGATTTCATTACTTGTATGTGGTCATTAGTTTCAAAGCCTCTCCTTAATCTGGCTTGCTGTAGTGGATATTGAAAATCTAGCATAGGTCGTGGTCTTGGTAATTATTCTCATAAATAGTTTATATCCTCTTCTTCTTTTTCTTCTTCTTCTTTTTATGTAGACATGATACTGTCTGTTTACGTGTCCTTTCTACTGATCGTCTTCCCATTCGAGAAACGTCTCTTGCCGTCTTTACTACTCTATATTAGTATTTACTATCAATTTTTTTAAGTATTTTTATCTTTCCTCTTTCCTTTCTGTAGCAGGTCGTGTTTCTGCCGCGTGTGTCATTATTGGTCTGATGAATGTTTTGAAAATTCTTTCTTTTTATTGTTTTTCGATATTTTTATTTCTTTATATTGTTTTATTCAGGCAACCTGCAGATTTGTTTGCTATATTCTCTAGATTTTCCATTTCCGTTTCGAGATTTCCTCTATCTATCTCTACCTATACAAGGATTTTTACAGCTGTCGCCGCCTTCCTTCTTTCAGCCAACGTCTACAGTCCTTTCTGTTCTGCCATTCTCCATCCCTAAGGTCTCCTCTTTCCATGGCCTCGTCCACTTCATCCCTCCATGACCTTCGGAGTCTACCTCTTTTCCTCCTTCCTATTGGGCTCCAATCCGAAATCTTTGCTATCCACCTTATATGATCTGTTGTTCTCACATGTTTATACCAAATTAAACGTTTTTCTTCGATGTAGCTGAGTATGTCTTGTTCTACTGCCATTCTTTGTTTTATCTCCTCATTTCTGATGCGATTCGTTTTTGTCACTCTGCAGCTTCTTCTCATGAACTCCATTTCAGTTGTTGTGGTTTTGGACCTGTTTCGTTTATTTATTACCCAATTCTCTGTTCCATAGGTCATTATACTGCGGAACAAGGTGTTATAAATTCTCTTCTTTGTATTTCTGGTAATCTGCCTATCCCTCTTGCTCGGTGGTTCCATTTTTTGAGAGTATGAATCCTAAATATTTGAATTTGTCAGTGCCGTTAATTTCCCTATTATTGTCCATTTCCAAGTTTATCACTGGTTCTTGCTCTGTTGTTAAATATTCGGTCTTTTCTAGATTTATTTCCAGTCCATTTTTTGTGTATTCCTTTTCTAATTTTCGGAGCATATAGCACAGATCTTCTTCATCTTGAGCCGTTACCACTTGGTCATCTGCAAAGCTTAATGTGTACAAGAAGTTGTCCCAGATTGGTATTCTCATCCCTTCACATTTCCTTTTCCATGGTTTTAATATTTGTTCGAGAAATATCTTGAACAATGTCGGAGATGTAGAGCATCCCTGCAATAAGCCTTTTGTGGTCTTAAATTCGTTGGAGTATTTATTGCCTGTTTTAACTCTTACCTTGTTGTTGCTGTAAAGGTTTTTTACGGCTTTTATTAATCTCCGAGTTGTTCCGATTTCCTTTATCGTGTTTCGAGTTTCGAGATTTCCGTAGCTAGATAATGTGATCCTTAGATATTTAAAGTACCTTTACCATTATATTGGCAATATCTCTAACTTCTGCCGCGCAGTATATATGATAAACAGTCTTGTCTTATTTTTAAAATAATTAAAAATAAATTAAGAGTCTTAATGAAATAACTTTACTTGCATTAAACTTTTTAAATAGTTTATACATACGTTGCACAAATGATAAAAAATTATTTAAATAATTTTTTCAAATTTTAACAATTCCTTAAAGATTTTATGATATTTTCTGTTTTTTACTTTTACTTTTTTTCTAATTCATGACCTGCTAAACGTACAACAATTAATGCAAAATGTGAGAGATCAAAACAAAATCTTTTTGGTTAAAGTGCTGTCGAGTCAATGCACCCTTTCTCATAATGCGCCTTATGAAGTGTCATCGCTTAGCGGACAGAAAAAAGCAGAAAGCGTTTATTAAAAAAGTCTATCCCACAAAAACTTTAATAAAAGATGTTTGGGCTTTATTGCCTTTTCAACGGATTCTCTTTTTTATTTACACTCCTGTGTACACTGGCGTTTTGTTTATTTGGTACATCAATCATCCGAAAACGTCATAACGAATACGAAATTTAATTTAAATTTCGTCAATATCACTATCTCATTTTTCAATTCACGCATTCCGTCCGAATGGCAGTTCTTATTGATTATGTCGCTTATTTTCCGCTTTCCCATTTAATTTGTGCTTCCCTGGATTTGTCTTAAAGAAAACTTATTTTATGTAGCATTTTACTATAAAACAATTTTCTCATAATTTGGCCTTGGCAAAAATTCAGCTGTTGTTTAATTAATAAAATCAAATTAATTATTTTGTCATTTAATACCACGAGTTTTTTTACCTGTTTATATTTTTTTGTCGTATTCTTCCTCAGTTATTCTTTTTCTTTGATATCGTGCTTTCATTGAACTTTGAGTATCATCAGAAAAATTAAAGCTTTAACTAGTATGCAATTTTTGAATCTATTATCCTAAAGATCGCAAAAAAATATTACTAAAGGTCATACATTTTTATATAGTAATTAATAGCCTTCTATCAAATATCTTAATTAAAAAAATAAAATCGAACACAAAAATCGAAATCACAAATTAGTAACCAAATATGGAATTGGTACCCAGGTATGGAATGCCAGTATAAACTAACATATCAATAACAAAAAAAGACATAAATATATATATTGTAACCTCGGAAACCTTTTTTGGATGGTGCTAGAAAGGTCACCAATGGAGACACTGCGAACGGCAGCCAGATGGTTGGTGGAGAGCGAGTCGTTGGTTCGAAACTAGCTTTTGAAACCAGGAATGGGTCCAACGGACGAAATAAGTAAATATACGATAAGAGCTATTGGAAAAGACACAGAAATGAACAAAAAGATAGATGGGTAAAATTACCAAAGATAAGATAAGATAGGGAACAGGGCGCCACTTAATTTTTTGGGGTTTAAGGAGAAAATTAAGAAACCTTAGAAAAGAAAAGAGATAAGGAAAGATGTTTAGGTTCTGAGACCAAACCCAAGAATAGATATCACAGTTAATTATTGAATAAATTTGGTCAACACTCTACATAAACAAAAAATAAATATATAAGGTATTACACTTACTTACCTACGAAACTTAATAAGCCTGATCTTTCTACTGGTCAAAGGTATAGTTATATTTAAAGGTAAAAAGCAAATATATCAGGGAACTTTGTTAGGAGTCGACAAATAAAATACATACATGAAACAATAACAATATATTAAACAACAACACAATTACGACGCTGCTGAATGCAACACAAGTAATAAAGATACACCAACAACTATAAAATGGTGGTATACATATAAAAATAGGCAGAAATATAATTAGAAAATATCTTTACAAAGATATAAGTATAACACAAGCATGCACAAATAAAGTTTTGGCGAATCTCGAGATATTATAGCAAATAAAATTGAATACAAATTATAACAAACACAAAAGATAACAAAAATTAATAAAATTTAAATTTACAAAAATACAAAAAAGTTTACTGACGTGAAAACATAAAAATTTAACCAAACCGCACTTGGTTAAGTCGATTATTTGGTTCGTAACAAAAAAAATATAGAATGTTCTTTAATTGACTGCAAAATTCAGTAGCTACTCTCAATTACATTTGAAGACATGTATGATCGTTCGATACGTCCAGATAATGGAAGATGATATGATGCTATACCATGTTACTTGCCCAGATAGGTGGAGATATTAAAATTATGTCACTTACAGTAATTATTCCTGACGACTGCTGCTTTAAGTCACTGAAGTTAATACTGTACTGGTATTAAACACTGAATTTATTTACCCTTGAAGGTGCTTTACAACTATACTTAAACTAATATAGTGTAAGATAAAAAAAACTCTAATAAGCAAGTGTATACACACTTATAAAGAAAATGCACAGAGACGGTAAGGTAGCAGATACGATATTGTGAACTAAGCGTCTTAACTCGACGGATGCCCACCGATAAGTTGTTTTCTCTACGAGTGCCCACCGAGAAGTAACTTGGTTCCTCTAAAATTTTACCAAGCTACCCAAGAAAAGGTGAGGGTATCTTTCCCCCAAAAATGATAGGCCAGCTGTATGTATTTCTGAGAAGGTAAAAAGTTCTAATTAACATTGAACATAACGGTATACTTCTACCTACAAACGTGATGAAACATCAAATCTCCTAGATTAGGTTTTTCCCGAAAAACATTATAATGGGCGTTCGACGACAATTACCGAATTTATGACAAAGGACCCGGAAAAGGCGTAACTAAGGATTCGCCAGACCGGCGTCATTAAATAAATACTTAGGTAGATTCTTCAGTCATATTTCAACAAAAATTTCTGATCGTAAACACGATAATCAGCGTATCATCCACATGGGTAAAAGGAATTAAAATTAATTTAATATATTAATTAAAAAAATGTTACAATATGACATCAAATAAATTTAAACAAGAAAATTGTGAAAAATGAAAAAAGTAGCTTAATTCACTCACAGAAGTCACAAATCCATGTATCAAATTCTGGACCAGCACAATCATAACAAGCCCAGAGCCCACACATTAGGCACTTAATCCAGTTTTCTATACTGTTATCCGTAGAAAAAACTCTTTGGCAAAACATATATTTAGCATCAGCAGAGTCTGGGCACAACAACTAATCAGGCTCACTGTCTGCATCAAACTGGACAACGCCCTATTCCTCAGAGTCTTCTTCTTCAGAATTAATCTCATTTTTCTTTGTTCGTTTGTTTCTGTTCGCAGTTTTTTGTTTATTCTTTGTCTTGGCTAATTTATTTTCTTTTTCTTGTCTCTCTAAATTTTGATTCACTAAATAATTCTTGTAGGGTGAAGATGTTATGACAGCTGTTACATTATCTTTTCTTTCGCTGTTAGATAGTTTTTTTTCGTTTCTTTGGCACTGGACTTGAGTCACTGGACTTAGACCTAGAGTGTTTCGATTAATCCCTGAAATCGAAGTTACAGGTTCAGGTTGTACATAAGCACTTGTTTTTGGTACAGGTATTTATGTCAGGGCTTGAGCAGGTTCAGATCCTGATTCCAATGCAGTGATGTTGGTTGTACAGCAGTCTCTTACAGCATTACGTTGCACAGAAATAAATTTTATATTACTCAACACATCTTTATTTAATATCCATATTCCAGTTACCTTAAAACAGTTGGCAACAATCTCGCCTGTTTGTACTTTCAAATAGAATTTTCCAAAAAGGTCTGCGATATCATATGGAGTTAAAAGTCTGTTATTATTTCTAATGTACAAGCGTTTTTCCTCACCGTAGTATGTTTCTATTATCCAGGGAAAGATTGAAGAAAAGAGGGGAGTAGGTCGTAAACAAATGTCGTGGCTACGGAACATAAAGAACTGGACAGGCATAAATAACACTGGCGATCTTTTGCATGCCGCAAAAGACAGACGTCTGGCCTTAAGATAATTGGCCAACGCACTATAAGAAGAAGAAGTATGTTTTAACGGCCCCAGTTTTACAGCTGCAGTTAGTGAGTTGCATTTGGAGGTAAAGAAATGATATCCACGTTTTTTTTATTGGCGATGTCAATTATATTGATATTACGAGTGTTCATCTTGAAACCTTTGATTCAGGAGTCACGCTGGTATGTTGAAGGAAGTGCTTGAACCACTTTTTGAAGATATTCATTTGTATCCACCCTGATGGATGTGCAATTCCGACTGATCGACTGGCGAACTGCCTCTCATTAGCTGAGCACTTATATTTTTTCTGGAGAAAATAATAAACAGTGGCACAAATGTGAACCAACATTTATGCACACCACTATTGTCATAAGGGTTAGATCCTGTTTGTGCTAAAGTAAGTGCAGCTATCTGGCATTTTCCTCTGTGCCAGATGATTCGTGGTATCTCACTCCATACTATTGTAAGGCCAGATTCATCCACGTTGTAAATACGATTTGGTAAATAGTTATTTTTAGTGTAAATATCATCAAAAATGTTGAAAAAAGCGTCAACTTTTTCCTTATCAACTCCAAAAACTCTAGCAAAAGATGCTCTTCGTATCAAAAATTTCTCTTTATGACGATTTCGAAATAACTTCAACCACTTTTTTCCAGCTATACCTGATTAAGTAAAGGAATTCTACACACTGTTTCTCTTTGCTAGCATATACGCCCTACGGCGAAGATCAGTTCTTGTCAAACCATGAAATTTGCTCTTCATCGTCAATGTGTATTCTACTAGATGACCTTTGACTTGGAAGTCCAATATTGTATGTCGCAATATTCTGAACACTGTTCCTCTTTTTAGCACAAATGAAATAAAGTTGTCCTAAGAACTTGAAAATGCTGTGCTGCTTTCAAATATCTCATTTTCTTTTCCCGAATGAATTTTATAGCTTCTGCCATATTTTCTTTATTCCAGGTTTTTCGTTTATTGCTCGATAGTTAAGCTTGTCATTCTAAAAAAAAAACATAAACACAAATACACATAAAAAAAAACATAAAAAACATAACACACAATTTTTAAAAGAAATAATAGCAAGTACCTAATTTGTAAAAAAAACCCAATTATGGAATATTCTGTAATTAAGCACCAACAACTGTCCTCTATATTTGGATTTTTATACCAGTGGAAAATAGTATCAATATTTTTTTAAGTCGCAATATTTTAATTACAGAAGTATACAAAATAAACAAGTAAACTCAATATGGCGAACAGTAAGTAATATGGAGGTAATTAATAGTATAGCAAGTCTGTATTCATGCATAATAACCGATAATACTCGTTTAATACATACCTGAGAAATTTTCTGCCAGACGATCAAACAAAACACTCCTGCCATATGCGTATCGTTCGGGGAACTCACACAAAGGTGTGAGTGCCATAGTAAAGCGAGCAAGTGAAATAGATGATGGTCGTGTATTGCGTTTCAAACATTTTCGGAGAAATTAAGTTATTCCATATTAATATACTATTTCATATTTGGTTACTTTCCTTTACTGTGACAAGAATTGACAGAAGTGAAATTATTAGCAAATAAATTTTGTAATAAAAAATGCTTATAAAATAATTATAAAACAGTTTCAGATAGAAATAAATTCGCGAAACAAATTGTAAAAGTAACGTTTTGTAGGATATGCCCTTCACGTATTTCTGGTAACGCACGTTCAGTTATATTAGGAAAATCGGTAAAAATTATTTATACCTGACTCTAACAATTAAAGCTGGGTATTCAATAAACAAGAGAAGGAAGAAAAGTGAAGTTTAATAGCCGCATATTTCATTTGCTACTTGAACTATTCCACATTTAAATTACCTTCAAGTTTCTATTTCTCCCCAAAATTTTAAGTTATTTAAAAAATGAGGATAATATTGCATAAGAAGATATTATGGAATAAGGAATAAGATTAAATAAACAAATCATCCACATCGTATGGTCTTAATTTTGGGGAGAATAGGATAAATCGCATATTTACTGAGTCTATCAGACCTGAGAAAACTCATTGAGATTTTGAATTATCACAAGAGAAGGCAGAGTTTTTGGAGTCTAGACTACAGCAGTGGAACCTTCTCCAACTGAATGGAAGGGAAAAATGTTGTAGTATTTCTCCTTTTAATAAATCAAATCCCGGAGCCTTTTTGGGATTGGTATTGTTTTAAATTAATTTGGTTATTTCTTTAGGGGTAGTAGACTTTATTATTCCTTGATGATTAGTATTGTTCACATCGTATTCAGTACTCTAATCATCATCGTTTTCTGCTTGATTCTTATTTTTCAATTCGTGATTTTAAAATACTTTCTCCAAGTATAAAGAGAACAGATTTGTTTTTGTTTTCCGTCACGTGCTCATGTTATTATTTCTATTCTAATCGGAAGAATCTGATACGTTGGTCTATTTATTCTTTTTGTAGACTTCCATAAAGAGTAGTGAGTGGTTTGGTCATCGGTCAGATCGTTTGGATTATTGGTTTATTGATTAATTTCTGATTAAATGTATTTTCCTTTTTAACTGTTCGGTTGGGTTATATAATACATTTTTATTTTCTGTAGTTGTTTTTTCCAACGTTTTCCTGACTTTTCTCTTTATTTGTACCAAATCTCGAAATTAGTTGAGATAAGTTTGAACTTTGGTTTTTCTTATAATGTGTTTGGTATTGTTGCATGCTGCTTGTTGTGTGTTTATGGTTAGTTTTTCTGCTTCATTATAAAATTGTTCATTAGTTTTGATTGGTACATTTAGCTCAATTTTGTCACTTAACTTCTGTCCAAAGCTAGGTCAGTACGTTCTGTTATTGGTTAGGGTAGGGTTATTTTCTCTTAGTATAATATGCTTACTGATTTTTGGTAGTATTAGAAAGTGATCAGAACTGGAATCCTCGGCTTCTTCTATTTTTATAAACTTTGTTGCAACTTTCCTTGAAAGGAAAATGTCAATTAAGTTGGGTGTTTTATTTTTATCAGTGGGCCAATATGTGGGTTTTACAGTTGAGTCCCATTTTACATTTCTTTTTTCTATTGCTGCAGTCATATACTAAAAATTTTCCTAAGAATACTGCACTCGAGAATTTACAACAAAATAGAAGTCCAACTAAGTGAAACACAATTTGGTTTCAGAAACTACCTCGGAACCAAAGAAGCACTCTTCTGTTTGCAGGTCATGGTTCAAAGATGCAGAGATATAGAATAATCAGTATATATGTGTTTTATCGATGTCGAAAAGGCCTTTGACCGAGTAAACCATAACAAACTTATAGGTGTATTGCAACAGGTGGGAATTAATGACCGAGACCTCCGTATTGTCAAAAATTTGTATTGGCGTCAATGTGCAAACATACGAGCTGGACACAACACGACGGAACCAGTGGAAAAACGACGTCGAGTGAGGCAAGGATGTATTTTATTGCCTCTACTTTTTAATATCTACTCCGAATTTATTTTCAAAGAAGCCTTAGTTGAAGATACAGGCATTAAAATCAACGGAATTAATGTTAACAATCTCAAATATGCAGACGACACGTCTGCATATTGCCTCCAATGAAGAAGACACGGTGCTTATTGCCTCCAATGAAGAAGACCTGCAACGACTTATAAACAGGGTAACCAAAGCATGTGATGAATATGGGATAAAACTTAATACTTCTAAGACAAAACTTATGGTTGTCAGCAAAACGGAATTACAACCAACGAACAGCAGAGCGTATGGAATAGAGTTAGAAAGAGTCCACAATATTAGGTACCTATTGGGTGCAAACGTTAACGATAACTGGGATATAAATAAAAAAATAAGAATACGCATTGAAAAAGCCAGAGCCGCCTTTTATAAATTTAAGAAAATTCTAATTAATAGAGATATTACGTTAAACCTTAAAATCAGATCAATACGCTGCTACATATTCTCCACATTGCTGTATGGTATGGAGAGCTGGACTCTTACATAGTAGCGCCTTTTAGATGTAGATTTATCGACGAGTATTGCGGATAAGTTGGGTTGATCGAATAAGAAATGAAATAGTTTTACATCGAATAAAAAAGAGCACAGAAATAACAAAAACGATAAAAATTCGAAAGTTACAATATTTCGGTCACGTAATGAGACATCCAGAGCGGTATAACCTTCTACACCTCATAATACAGGGTAAGATCGCCGGAAGGAGAGGCCCAGGCCGATGAAGAACATCCTGGCTCCGAAATCCGAGAATGGTATTGTAACAGTCGTTACTTTTATTACAATTTAAATTAAAATAATAAACAATTTATATTAAAAATAATTTCAGAGACGTAGTATGGGTTGCCTAACTTTAAGTGTTCATTTGCCCATTAAGTGTGTATTGTTAATAATTTAAGTTGTCACTCTGTTCTAATTTGGTACCATTGCGGACAAGAGAGATGACAGGAGATTAAGGGAAGTGGAAATTGGCTCTTCTTGGTTAATTAACTGTGAATTAAAATTCACTTTTGATCGGGAGTTTGAAGTGGTACACACAGGTGGCAGTTAGCGAAAGAAAATCCAATTAATGCATAGAATTTCCTTCACTTCAAGAAGTTAAATATTCCAAGTAGAACCATAATAATTTAATTGACGGTGTTTTCGCAAACTCGGGAAGGTGAAGTGAGATTTCTAGCACGGAATTGATTAGCTATCTGGTAAATAATAATTTTTTATATTATAAACATTAGAGTATTTTATCTATATCCTATTATTCAGATTCATTATTTCATATTTTAATATAGTATTTTGTCCAAGGCCATTATATTTTTACTCTATGTGAAGCAAGGTCACGCTACATCCGATTGGATGGTTTTTTTTATCTACCATAATTATCTTTTTGCTCCGGTTTCTTATGCTGAAAGAAACTTTCCTCACTTCTTCTTTGATTTCTTTTTATGAATGTTGAGATTAGAAGTAACGGGGAATTGTTTTCAGCCACCTACCATGGAATTATAAATTTCCCTCAGAACATCCGAGGGAGAGTACCACTTCAACTCTAATAAGAATCAGGGTCATTTGGGACAAGCCAGGGAGTATTGTCTACTCCACCCTCATTTTTTTCCCAGCCTGCACCTAGAGGTAGGGCAGGACAGTCATCATCGAACTAAGCCAATTAGCACCAGCTCCGTGCTAATTTCGGTCCTCAAGGAGGACTTCGCTGGGACACCGAAGCCATTCGGGAGTATCCTTCCAGACAACTGTTTCACCGAGGAGGACAGTTGGTTTTTGATTCAGAACTATATATATATCTTGTTTCACCAGTTATAGTTTTTTTATAACATATATATATATTAATTAATATAACTCCCCTTGGTGTAAGGTATCGGTAAGTTTGAGCTCAAATTCTACCCAGAGATTATCTTCCATTGTTTTTTGTATTAACCATTTATTTCTTTATTAACTTTAATTATTTCATTATTAACTTTAATTATTTCATTATTTGTCTACTTAACTAATTTTTTATATTTCATCTTGCGTTATTAACTCCGGTTATTATCCCTTCAGGATAATATACCGTTTCAATTGTTTAACTTGGCTTGTTCCCATTTATATATATTATTTTGTTTGTATGTGCATTTAGAGTTGTTTAACAATATTGTTGGTCATATTGTAGGTACGTTAGTATGATATATTTACTTGGCTATACGTTCTTCCAACGTTAGCATTATTTTGTTTAAGGTTGTTTTTTTAACCTAGATGTAGGTTGTACACTCTATATCGGAGTTATTCTGTGTAATTTTCCACTTTTTATTATAGTTGTTTTCAACATTTTTTTTAAATATTATATTGTGAAATTTTCATATACTTTTTGGTAACTTAGAGATTGTCAGAATCTAAGAAGTTATATTTAATAAACTTGAATTCGTTTTGCATATAATTTTTTTATTAATATTTCCTTACCTTTTTACATTTACAGCATTTTTGTTTATAACATCAACTTTATTTAATATTAGCAGTATACGATACCTGGAAGAGTGACCGTTACTCTTCTTAGAGTAGTATCCCTCTTCTGGCGCCCTCAATTTGTTTTCTTTGTTAATTTTCATTATATCTATTCATTTTTCATATCTTCTTTTCTATCCATCATACATATTTTCCTGATTTACTGTCTTTAAAAAGGCATGCAAATTGGCCGTATCCATCCTTGAGTTTCTAGTGGTCATTCTCTTGCCTACATTGCTAGCCTAGCCACATTCCGTTCAATATTTTTTTTTCTTCTTTACTTAATTGTTATCTATTTTACTTCGATCAATTTTATCCCATATATATAGACCACTCTTCTTATACCTCTCTCCTCCTACACACCCCAGTATTTTGTTACATTGGCGCCCAACGTGGGGCCTTTTCCAAGTTTTTGGTTTTAAGACAGTAGCTTTTAGCTGATTTCTTTTTTTTTCTTACTTGAGTTTTTGTATTTTTGCTTTTTCTTTTTTTTTACTCATATTATTGCTGATTTATTCTATCTTTAAATTTTTTATTAATACTAAACAGGTATACTTATACTGCTGTATTGATTTATTAGTTTTATTTATTAGATTTATTAGTTATTAATATTTTGAGGCCTCAGTGATAGGTTATAGTAGTACAACTTACATTCTAGGTTGAATTTTGTATTTTTATTGAGAACTTATATTTACTTACTTACCTACACATACTTATATCGTATATTATATAAACTTTTATTCCTACAGCCAACAGTATTATACTTATAGGTACTATTAATTGTTGCATACATATTAATATTTGGTCTAGAATAGTTATAATTTACTTATAACTAGAAATTATTTTGAGTATTTTAGTAAGATAACTAAGATATTTATTTGATTATATATATATTATTTTTGCTGGCTATTTTGATCTTGGTGGTGTGTTGCTAATAATTTGTCCACATTTTTTTTACAACTTAGGTATAATTAATATTTCATATTTCTGATCTTGGTATCACTTTGTCCATATTTTTCCTCTCATCATGTGTGCTTTCAAAGTTGAGCATCTTTTGGTAAATGAATTGGATTACGAATTGAATGTTAGGGGTATAACGCCTGCAGAGTCGGCAAAGGTTGAAGACAAACGCAAGCTTTTGCGTGGAGATTTAAAGCAGAAACAGGAAAATAGGAGTTTTACTCAGATTTCTGCTACACACATCCCTTTCGATGACCAACAGAAAGGAATATCCGAAACCTTAGATGATTTGTCGACGAGAATAGGAGATTTCAGGGGAACTGTACAAGATAACTTGTATGCGCGACTAACTTCTCGTTTAGCTCATATTTCTGGCCGCGTACATTTGTTACATTGCACTACTGAAGAGCAGGAATCTTTTAAAAGGACTGTTTCTCTGAGAATACTTACATTGGAGGGTGAACTTGATTCTAGAGTTAATTATATTGTTACATCTACTCCTAATGCTCCAGTCAATGTAGTTCCTAGCTTTTCGTACTCCAAACCTGTGCAAGTACACAAATGGGGTGTTTCATTTTCTGGTGAAAAACAGCACACTGATGTGATGTCATTTATAGAAAGGGTTGAATGTCTTCGTGTTTCTAGAGGTGTCTCTGAAGAGGATTTGTTTGCTGCTTCTGCTGAACTGTTCACCGGTACAGCTTTTACATGGTTCATGAATAATAGAGGTAATTTTTCTTGTTGGTCTGATCTGGAACACAAGTTGAAGTCAGATTTTCTTCCTTACTCATTCCAGGATGATCTATTGGACCAAATCAAAAACCATAAGCAGAAACCTGGAGAATCTGTCACCATGTTCATTAACACTATTTTGGGCATGTGTAGCCGTTTGGAGACTTCTTTATCAGATTCTGCTAAGATAAAAATTATTCTTAAATGTCTGTTACCTTTTTATCATCAACAGCTAGCTCTTATGGACATCCAAACTATTGATGACCTTACTGTAAAGTGTAAACGTTTAGAGGAAACGTTATCCTGGTCCTCTCAGTCTTCATCCACATCTCGACCTTCTTCTAATTTTTCTTCTCAGCCAAACTCTTTTAGTCATCGTTCTTGGCAAAATAAAGGCCCTGAACGTAATGTGTCAGTTGTAAGTTCTATCGTCTGCTGGAATTGTCGTCAGTCTGGTCATTCGTTTGTTGAATGTTCGATCCCTCGCACTCGTATTTTCTGCCATGGTTGTGGTAGGGAAAACACTCTAAAGAGAAATTGTTTTAAGTGTTCGGGAAACGAATTGTCGGAGGTCCGTCCCCTGAGCGTTTCTCCGTCCACCATACAATCAGGGAATCAAACCCAAACTTCAAACGAGACCGCTGGTCCAGGCACATCCAGCAACCCAAACCCATCTCCGAGTCGGAAAGGGAAAGGGGTAACTGTCAAAAAAGCAAAGCACACCACAAGACAAAATCAGTCCCGAAATTAACTACAAATCATGAAACGTTGAATCCGCCTGTTTTAAGTGATCACAGATGGTCAATTACCAATTCTTCTTTATCCAGTAGCGTTAAACACAATTCTAATGATTACAGTAGTGAAATAGTTCCATTATCAGTATCAACTTCTAGGTTTGTTGATGATGATGATATGTCTATGGTTGTACCATATAGTATTTATGACCAATCAAATACTTTAGATTTAGATTTAAATTCTTTACTAGTTAGGAAGGTTAATGATAATAGACCTTATTTACCCATTAAGATTTTAGGACAAGCATGCTTAACGTTGTTAGATAGTGGCTCTAATATTTCATTGATAGGTGCACATTCGTTACATCTATTGAAAAATGCAACTTCTTCCATTATGCCCATTTCATCTTTGCAGGTATCTACTGCAGATGGTACAGTTCAGTCTATTACAGGCAAATTTCAAACTGAAATCACTGTTGCAAATATATGTAGAGAAATCACATTTTATGTTATTCCTTCTGTACAGAATTCTATAATTTTAGGCATGGACTTTTTCAATGCTTTCAATAGCACGTTAAGTTGTTCTGATTTTTCGGTTTCAATTTCTGAATTTAATTTAGCTACTTTGAGTGCTATTCATGATTTTTCTAGTCTATGTAGTTCTGAACAAAGGCTTTTAAAGACCTTCTAACCAAATACAAGGTTCAGAAGATCTTTTATAATGCTGCGTACCATCCGCAAGCAAACCATACTGAGAGAGTGAATCGAAGTATTGTCACAGCCTTGAGATCATACACTTTCCCAGATCACAGAGCTTGGGATCAATATATTCACTCCATAGCTCAAGCCATAAGGACTTCTGTCCATGAAGTGACACAGTACTTCCCATCATACTTGAATTTTGGCAGAAACATTGCTTTATCTGGTGACTATTTTGGGTTAATTTCTGAAAATTCCGCAAATCTCCCTCAAATATCCGAGAGACTTCATCGTCTAGATGACCTTCAGACTCTACCTCCAATTTTTGCTGATATCAGGAAGACGTTAAAAACTTCTTACCTCCGGAACAAAAGTCAATACAATTTGAGGAAGAGAGATTTGCGATTCTTTGTTGGCGATAGAGTTTTAAAGAGAAACTTTGTAAAATCAAGTAAAGGTGATGCTATTTCGGCAAAATTTTGCCAGAAATACATTCCGTGTACGGTTGTAAGGGTAATATCTCCTTTGGTATATGAATTAAGGGACAATTCGTCCAACAAACGAATTGGTCAATTTCATGTAAAGGATTTACTGCCTGATAACACCATCGACGAGGTTAGTTCTTCATCCTCAGAAGAAGACTAACTTAACACTTTCGTTTAAGCTAATCTCTTTCTCTGTTTGTCTTTAGCTTGTTTTGATTATATTTTGCATTTTAGTCTAAGATTTTCTTAATCACCAGATAACGTAGGTACACCGCTATTTTTTTTGTATCTTTTGGCATTGGTTAATGACTTCTATAACTTATTAGATAATTAGTAGGTATGACTTATCCATTTTTTTTTGTATTACAAATGATGCACTTTATAATGAATTAATATTCTTAAGTACTAATCTTCCCAGGAGAATTACTCCTTTTAACCTCATATGATACGAGGGTTGTTTAGTATATATTTACATATTTAGATTTATACTTATAGTTAATCCTATTACTGATAAGGAACTATGGAACTATGTTGTTACACTACTGGATCATATATTGTGTGTTATATCTTTGATATTTGATTCCTTAGTATTTGTTTTGATATATTTGTTCAATATTTGCCAATTTGGAAAGATGTTGTGATTTTTTTTTTATCTTTGGTCTGCTTTATTCTCACTTGTCACGAAAATCTTAAATACTCTACAATAATTTATGTCCTGATTCCATATACAGGATGGTTCTGGAATTAGTTTGGAATTTTGAAGTAGGTAAGGATGACCGGCGCGGCGTCCTTCTTATTTCTTCTTATTTATTCTTCTGAATTTTCTGTCAATGAATCTGTCAATACTCAGCTTTAGTGAATACGTGGGTTCGAGATTGTTGCTCAGCAACTGATCACTGCTGCTCAATTAGGTTCGTACTATATGTGTTTATTGCAGAGTAGGCAGATGTTTATGCCTCATAATATTTCTGGTCAGGAAATGCTCGCGACATGTCCTAACCATTCTTGTGTGATTGTCCAAATATTCCAGTTACCTTTTCACAACTTGATAGGGAAGTTTAATTAGTTCATATTAGTTATCTTACTTCAGGTTATGTTTTTTTTTCTTTAACTATCCCTACACATGTCAAGTTAGTCATTTTCATTATTTAAGAGTTTAGACAAATGAGTTGTCCTCTTAGTGTAATCCCACTTCTTTCCTTAGGCATAAATTGCTGTTTAGATTTAGGACTATTCCCGGATAATTCCATGCTGCGAGAACTTGTTATAAATCTACAGTTTTGTTCAAAATTGGTTGCTTGTTCTCGACATATTTTTTTTTCTTTCGTTAGTAATGGTATTATAGGGAAAGTCCACCACTTATATTTTCTTAGGATTTCTATTGGGATTTTATCGGTGTCTGGTTATTCTCATACATCTGTTGTAGCCCCATGCTATAGTTAGCGAATACCAGCACCCTCAAAATTTATTTAGCCTCTGAATTCCTTTAGTCCATTTTAGACTTTAGACTTTAGGTATTTATCTTTATCTTTGGTTTAGTTCAGTTACATATTACATTACTTAGTCTGAATAAGTGTGACAATGCTGCTTCACACTTTAGGAAATTTTGCTTTATTGTAATTACTTAGTTGGTATTGGCTCATATTACCGAATGAGGGTAAGAGCTAATTTAGTTATTAGCATTAGTGAGAATTGGTCCTTTCCTGATCGTTCTTCTTTGGATATGCTCTATTTATAAATCTGGTGTCCATCGATAGTCCGATTTTGGATTCAGTGTCTGATTCCTCACTTATTTGGTTTATTTGGTTATGTAGGTTCGTATCACCATATGTGGGTGTACGTAGACCTCATTTAGTTTTGAGATTTAGTATTGGTGTGAATGGGTCCATAAATCTTCCTGGTCATTCTTCTTTGGATATGCTTTTATGAATCTGGTGTCCATTGATAGTCTGACTTTGGATTAAGCGTCCTATTTCACATTTATTTTCGTTATTACGTCTTTGATATACTTTGGTATGTTTACGATTTAGATTACTATTTGTGTTATTTGGTTTGGTGAGAATTGCTCCATAAATCTTCCTGATTGTTCTTCTCTGGATATATTACTATGAATCTGGTGTCCATTGTTAGTTCAATTTTGGATTAAGTGTTCAGTTCTTAACCTATATAGTTTATGATTTCTTTGATCTTAGTTTAGTATATCTCTGGGTGAGATATTGGTTGAATTGGCTCATACATTTGCCTGGTTGTTCGTCCTTGGATATACTTAGTCTTATAGATCTGATGTCCATGGATAGTTCAATTTTGGATTTAGTGCCCAATTCGACATTTATTTGTCAGCAAGAATTTAGTTGGTATATTTAGTTAATATTTGGCTTTTAAGCATATTGTCGATTGAGATTTTGATTCGACTTTGAGTCATCTGAGTTTGTGGTGTCTGGCGCCATGACCATTCTTTCTTTTTTTTTTTCCGTGATCTTTAGTTCGTGGTTATTTTTTTTTGTGTAAACTTACGGATCAACGTGGAATGTTAGGCCAGTACACTTAGTTATTGATACTTTAATTTTATGGAAAAAAATTTTGATTAAAATTTTTTTTTCCCGACTAGTAGGGGAATGTAACAGTCGTTACTTTTATTACAATTTAAATTAAAATAATAAACAATTTATATTAAAAATAATTTCAGAGACGTAGTATGGGTTGCCTAACTTTAAGTGTTCATTTGCCCATTAAGTGTGTATTGTTAATAATTTAAGTTGTCACTCTGTTCTAATTTGGTACCATTGCGGACAAGAGAGATGACAGGAGATTAAGGGAAGTGGAAATTGGCTCTTCTTGGTTAATTAACTGTGAATTAAAATTCACTTTTGATCGGGAGTTTGAAGTGGTACACACAGGTGGCAGTTAGCGAAAGAAAATCCAATTAATGCATAGAATTTCCTTCACTTCAAGAAGTTAAATATTCCAAGTAGAACCATAATAATTTAATTGACGGTGTTTTCGCAAACTCGGGAAGGTGAAGTGAGATTTCTAGCACGGAATTGATTAGCTATCTGGTAAATAATAATTTTTTATATTATAAACATTAGAGTATTTTATCTATATCCTATTATTCAGATTCATTATTTCATATTTTAATATAGTATTTTGTCCAAGGCCATTATATTTTTACTCTATGTGAAGCAAGGTCACGCTACATCCGATTGGATGGTTTTTTTTATCTACCATAATTATCTTTTTGCTCCGGTTTCTTATGCTGAAAGAAACTTTCCTCACTTCTTCTTTGATTTCTTTTTATGAATGTTGAGATTAGAAGTAACGGGGAATTGTTTTCAGCCACCTACCATGGAATTATAAATTTCCCTCAGAACATCCGAGGGAGAGTACCACTTCAACTCTAATAAGAATCAGGGTCATTTGGGACAAGCCAGGGAGTATTGTCTACTCCACCCTCATTTTTTTCCCAGCCTGCACCTAGAGGTAGGGCAGGACAGTCATCATCGAACTAAGCCAATTAGCACCAGCTCCGTGCTAATTTCGGTCCTCAAGGAGGACTTCGCTGGGACACCGAAGCCATTCGGGAGTATCCTTCCAGACAACTGTTTCACCGAGGAGGACAGTTGGTTTTTGATTCAGAACTATATATATATCTTGTTTCACCAGTTATAGTTTTTTTATAACATATATATATATATTAATTAATATAACTCCCCTTGGTGTAAGGTATCGGTAAGTTTGAGCTCAAATTCTACCCAGAGATTATCTTCCATTGTTTTTTGTATTAACCATTTATTTCTTTATTAACTTTAATTATTTCATTATTAACTTTAATTATTTCATTATTTGTCTACTTAACTAATTTTTTATATTTCATCTTGCGTTATTAACTCCGGTTATTATCCCTTCAGGATAATATACCGTTTCAATTGTTTAACTTGGCTTGTTCCCATTTATATATATTATTTTGTTTGTATGTGCATTTAGAGTTGTTTAACAATATTGTTGGTCATATTGTAGGTACGTTAGTATGATATATTTACTTGGCTATACGTTCTTCCAACGTTAGCATTATTTTGTTTAAGGTTGTTTTTTTAACCTAGATGTAGGTTGTACACTCTATATCGGAGTTATTCTGTGTAATTTTCCACTTTTTATTATAGTTGTTTTCAACATTTTTTTTAAATATTATATTGTGAAATTTTCATATACTTTTTGGTAACTTAGAGATTGTCAGAATCTAAGAAGTTATATTTAATAAACTTGAATTCGTTTTGCATATAATTTTTTTATTAATATTTCCTTACCTTTTTACATTTACAGCATTTTTGTTTATAACATCAACTTTATTTAATATTAGCAGTATACGATACCTGGAAGAGTGACCGTTACTCTTCTTAGAGTAGTATCCCTCTTCTGGCGCCCTCAATTTGTTTTCTTTGTTAATTTTCATTATATCTATTCATTTTTCATATCTTCTTTTCTATCCATCATACATATTTTCCTGATTTACTGTCTTTAAAAAGGCATGCAAATTGGCCGTATCCATCCTTGAGTTTCTAGTGGCCATTCTCTTGCCTACATTGCTAGCCTAGCCACATTCCGTTCAATATTTTTTTTTCTTCTTTACTTAATTGTTATCTATTTTACTTCGATCAATTTTATCCCATATATATAGACCACTCTTCTTATACCTCTCTCCTCCTACACACCCCAGTATTTTGTTACAGTATCAAGAGACCACCGCTAATTTATTTAGAACCGCCGTAAACAAAGTTATTATTGCCAATAAGATCGCCAACGCTCGATAATCGGACAGGGTACTGAAAGAAGAACAAGATTGCTGCATGTAACTCTCTACCCTTTGTATGGCTTAACCTTGAACCACATAAAGTGTTTTTAGCAGTAGAGTCTGCACCAATGATAAATTTTTCTCTAAGCGAAGCGTGTTGAGCAAATGCACATAATTTTTTTATATTAAGCTTTGGTTGAATATATGCTCATAGAAGCTACAAAAGCTCTGTATAAAGAAAATAAAGTGTCCAGTAAAATGGGAACAAGAATCATAGGAGACTTCACCACAACAAAAGGGCTCCTGCAGGGTTGTTCCACATCTCCAACCCTATTCAAAATATACTTAGAGAAAGCCTTGACTACATGGAAAAGAAAATAGGAGTACCTATCTACAAGTGAAGAAGACATAGAAGATCTACAGATTGATGACAACGTAACAATCAAAGGAAAGGATAAATTCAAATACCTGGGATTTATAATCACGAAAAAGGCAACAACAGAGGAAGAAATTACACAAAGATTAGGGCAAACAAGAACAGCAATCCGACAACTTAACTCAGTATGGTGGGATAGACACCTAAATATGAAGACAAAAACGCAGATTTATAAAACATTAGTGCGAAGTATTATGACATATGGGGCCGAAAATTGGATCATAAACAAGAAAAACAGCAGTAAGATAATAGCAACAGAGATGGAATGCCTGCGAAGATGCTGCAGAGTAACAAGAATGGATAGGAGAAGTAATGACGAAATAAAGCAAAGAACATCAATAGAAACAGACATACTAACATATATAGAACAAAAAAGACTAAAGTGGTATGGACATGTAAGAAGAGCTAGCGACAGCAGATGGATAAAAAGAATAACCGAATGGAGCCCCATAGGAAGGAGGAAAAGAGGACGACCCCGAAAATCCTGGAGGAACGAAGTAGACGACGCCATGAGTAAGAGAGGACTAAACGATGGAGAATGGAACAACAGAGAGAGATGGAAACGGTTGAGCGAGGGAAGGCAGTGAATACTGTAGAATCCCTAAATATCATCATCATCATCATGTGCAGCTTTATCAACCGTTTCCAATTACGGTGCAGCCTCCCTTATTTCAATGTTATTTTATGTTCTTATTATTATTCGACGATGTCTTAGTTATACGTTGTTCTAATAATTTGCGCTCATTTGCGCCCATATTTTTCTATCTTGTGCTATTCGAGACCACGTTGTTCCTGTTAATTTTCTAATATCATAATCCCATCTGAGATTTGGGCGCCCCTTTGGTCTCTTAGCGTTCCTGGGGTACCACATAGTTGTTCTAGTGGTCCATCTGTTATCTGTTCTTCTTGCCATATGTCCTGCCCATTGCCATTTCAGGGATTTTATTCTTTGGATTACATCAGTCACCTGGGTTTGCCTCCGTATCCATTCAATTCTTTTACGATCCCTCTTTGTTATCCCTAGCATACATCTTTCCATTGCTCTTTGAGTTACTTGGAGTTTCGACGTTATTTCTCTCTTTAATATCCAAGTTTCACATCCATATGTCAAGACGGGTAATATGCATTGATCAAATACTCTCTTCTTGAGGTATAGTGGCATTTTGGACTTGAAGACTATGGAATTTCGTCCGAATGCTGACCACGCTTGTTTTATTCGTCTGTTGATTTCCGGAAGTAGTGATCCCGATTTATGTATGAGCTGTCCCAGGTATATGTATTCATCTACTACTTCTAGCGAGGTTTCATTAATTTTTATTTCCACGTTGGCGATCAGATCATTGCACATTATTTTAGTCTTTGCTAGGTTCATTTTTAGGCCTACCTCATTGCTGGCTGTATTAAGGTCATTAATTTGCAGTTGTAATTCTTCAGGACTTCTAGCAATTAGAATGATGTCATCAGCGAATCTAAGATGGTTTAGGTATTCTCCATCTATACATAGACCTTGGTTGTTCCAGTCTAATTTCCGGAAGATATTTTCTAAGGTTGCATTGAAGAGCTTAGGGGATATGGTGTCTCCTTGTCGGACTCCTTTCTGAGTGGGAAATTCTGGGGTATTTTCATATATGCTTACTCTAGCTGTGGCCTCTTTGTATATATTTGCTAGCGTTTCGACATATGGTTTATCTACTCCTTGGTCGACAAGAGCTTCTATGACTGCTCTTGGGTATACGGAGTCAAATGCTTTCTCGAAGTCTATGAATGCTAGCGCCAGTGGTAGATCATATTCTTTTGTTCTGCTCATTACTTCCCTTAATGTTTGAATATGATCCATTGTGCTGAAGCCACTTCTAAAGCCTGCTTGTTCTCGGGGTTGTGCAGCGTCAAGTGTGTTCTGTATTCTGTTGTTAATGATTTTGGTGAATACCTTGTATATCACAGGTAGCAAGCTGATCGGTCTATAATTTCTAATGTCTTCCTTGCTACCTTTCTTGTGAATAAGGATTATGTTGGCTGAATTCCACTTTTTTGGAATATGTCTCGATTTTAGGCAGTCTGTGTATATTTTTGCTAGGATTTTCCAAGTTGTTTGACCAGCAATCTTTAGAAGTTCGGCTGTAACACCGTCATTACCGGCTGCCTTGCCGTTCTTCATGCTCTTAAGAGCTGCCTCTACCTCATCCACGAGAACATCTGGTACATCTTCTTGAACCGCAATTTCTTCTTCGCCTATTTCTTGTGCTTCCGGAGCTTTATATAGACCCTCATAGAATTCGGTTACATGTTTTATTATTTCATCCCTATTTGTGATCCTTTCGTTGTTGTTTCCCAATGCTATTATTTGCTTTCTACCGATTGCCAACTTCCTCTTGGTTTTCCTATAGTTTTTATGGTTTTCGATTGTATTTTGTACAAGTCGTTCATTGTAGGTTTTTATATCTTCTGCGATTTTTTTCCGTATTACTTTGCACAGTTCGGTATATTCAATTCTATTAATATTGGAGTTAATTTTCATTTCTCTTCGTTGTTTCAGGAGAGCTGTTGTTTCATCTGAAAGTTTTCTATTGCTGTTGTGTGCTTGTGATCCTCCAACTTCTTTGGCGCAATTTAAGATTGTTTCCATTAAGTGTGTGCTATTCGTTGGGTCTTGTAATTTTTCTTGAATTAAATTTTGATAGCGTTCCGAGTTGTTGCTTAGGTTAGTGATATTTACCCCTGCAGTTGGTTTCTGGAGTAATTTCATTCTTTCTAGTTTAGTGTTTAGAACGACCCGAGATCTAATTAGTCTGTGATCGCTACCTGTTCGGAATTTGTTGAGCACACTTACATCCTTTATGGTTTTCAGCTTATTAGTTAGGATGAAATCTATTTCGTTCTTGGTAGTTGCATTGGGAGCTAACCATGTCCATTTCCTATTGAGGTTTTTCTTAAAATAGGTATTGGCGATTGAGAGGTTCTGGTAATGTGCGTATTGAACCAGTCTCTCTCCCCTTTCATTTCTTTCTCCAATGCCAAAGTTGCCGACACATTGTTCTTGATTTGATTGTTTACCCACTTTGGCATTAAAGTCCCCGACTAGATACTTAAATTGGCTTTTGTTCTTGTTAAGCACCTCAGTTATTTCATTGTAGAATTCCTCTATTTCCTCATCGGAGTGGGATATGGTTGGTGCATATACTTGCACAATTTGGATGGTGTATCTTCTGGATAGTCTTAGACTTAGACTAGCTACTCTGTCTGAGGTGCTTGCTATGTCGATTATCCTATCCTTCCATTTCTTATTAATTAGGAACCCCACTCCACTTGTTCGTCCATTTTCTGTTCCTTTGTGATAGAGGATGTTGCCCGATTCAAGTTCTATTAACTCTTCGTCCTTTCGTCTTACTTCGCTTATTCCGATGACATCCCATTTAATATTGACTGCTTCATTTTCTAACTCTATGAGTCTTGCCTGGTTCGCTAACGACCTGCAGTTATAGGTCGCTACGTATAGTGTTGTTGATCTGGCTGGGTAGTGGTTTAGACTCCGCAGATTCTTAGCACCCTCTGCCCTCCTGACTGGTTCCCGAGAACTACCCATCTCGGGGTCAGTTGGGCCTACGGAGAATGAGGGCCGTGGCTTTCTTTTTCCTTTATTCATAAGGGAATATATCCCTAAATATATATATGAATATATGCAGCTATTATTGTTTGATCAATTTTTTTGTTTAAACATTTATACTAGCTACCTGGATGGCTTCCGTCTTTATATTTTCTCTTACGAAGTGAATTAGTTTATATTTACTATATTACTGCTGCTCCCCACTAGCTATGTTTCAGGGGTAAAAAAAGAGTGAAGAGCTTGATTTATTTGATATGCTTTCAACGTATGTTTGTTTTGGGAAGTATGTCTATGTGTAAACAGTATCTACTACTGATGTTGCAAATGGAAATTTTCGTTCCAATGTAATATTCTTAATCCTAGAACCACAAGGTAAAATTGGTGGAACGATTTTCACAAGGTGGGATCACCGGATACCCGAAAATATTTTTCAAAATAAAAGACATTTAAATATTTTTTAAAGTTACTTGTTAAAAAATGTAGTAAATGATTTGATTTCTAATCAGAAAATGTATTGTTAGATAACAAAAGCAAAACTAATTCAATATATAACAGCGCTTATATTTGACAAATACTTTTTAAGATGTCAAAAGTAAATTAAAAAACAAGTTAGGAATTGAATAGTTTATTCTTATATTATTTACAATCTCCACAAATAGTAAATTGCTGTTCTGCACACATATTTTTTTTTACAATAAACACAAATATGGCGGCCTTTTCGTTTCTGAGGATTTACAGTGAGTATTTTGACTGAATATCCCAAATAATCACAAATAGATTCCCTTAATTTTTTTCGGAAGCCATAAATTATATTATATTCATTCTTTGTTGCATGTGATCTTGCACTAATGCATCAGCTAAGGACTTAAGAATTTCGAAAGGGAAATTTTTTTGTCAGAATGTTTCAGTCTGTACAAAAGCATTATGGTTACTCTATCTCCGTCTAACATTCCATAAAAAACTCTCAGTGGCCATCTTCTTGTTTTCCTGGCAACGGTTTTTACATGACACATTTGATCGAAGGTATCTACTCCACCCTTAGTGCTGTTGTAGAATAGAATTATTTCTGTTTTTTTGGTAACTATATCAACTTCGTCTAACGAGTGCATAGAACTGATTAATAGAACGCATTTGTTTCGTTTTCGAACATAATCTGATACTAGTTTCAACTTTTGCGTTAATGCAAATGCCGAGGACGGAATTTCTGATCGCTTCTTTTCCAAATATTGTGTGGGTATTTCTCTTTTATTTTTATATTCTATTCTAAGCGTTTCAATCATTGTTAAACCCTTTTGTAATAATTTAAACGACTAAAGCGAGTTATCTATGGTGATATTGCGATTGGTACCCTGAATTTTCTCAGTTAGCTTTAAAACATACTGGGTAGAAATTGAACCTTTCTGCGGATCTCACCGCTCTTTACCAATATATGACACAGCAGAACACATATAGCTTGTTTTTGCATCGCACAGCATTACAAGTTTTAAACCATACTTATCAGGCTTGATGGGAATGTAGATTTTAAAAGGGCACCTGTCTCTAAAGCCTAGAAGTTGTTTATCTATTTTTATATACTCTGACGGAGTATAATTGTTTTGACAAGCTTGAATAATAATATCCCATATTTCTCTTCTAAACACATTAAAAATAATTCAAAACGGTTTTTATACATAGTGCCTCTAAATATGGGACACCAAATTTTTTAGACCACATATCTATTAGTGAAAGATAGGCATCTTTTAAAACTCCAGCAAAATATAATAAGCCAAAAAGTGCTAACAACTTCCATTTCTTTATTTGTGTTATTCTGTAACAGAGTCAGGAAGTTCTGGTTCTCTTACTAATTATAGGTTGTGTAAACCAAATATAATTATCTCGACCTAATAATTTGAGGCAATTGTCTCCTTCTAAATCTTGGTCTATGACGTTTTGATTCAAATCAAAATCACCCTCTTTGCAGTTCGTTCAAATCAAATATATCTTCAAAATGGTCGACCGGTAATACATAATCTTCATCTTCACTTTCACCAAAAGAACATTATTTTTCTTTACCACTGGAATCATCCTCATAAAGGGCTTTCCACAATTCTTCTTGCGTAAGAGGACATTTATTTGGATCCATAGGGGTACTGTAATTAAAAAAAAAAAAAAAACTTAAAAAATAAAAAAAAATAAGACGGTATAAATATTAATACTTAGAAATAACTTACCGATAAAAACTTACGTTACGTTAACCACAAGGTGGAGTTAAAAATCGTAAATGCGCTGCAAACACGACTAAATGTGAACGTAGATAAAAATCACACATCACCAGTCACAATCAAGGAACATTAAAATATGGAGAGTTTACACTCATATACAGTGGAAAAGCTAAACAAGAAAGAGCACATTCAGGAGTCGGAATTTTGCTGCACGATAAATACACGCAAAGCATCGAAAATATCTAATACATCAACATTAGGTTATTAAGAATCTCTATAAAAATGCATATCATCACAACAGTCACAAGTATTCAACATTTCGGTAATTTCATACACTTTTTGAATGTTCTTCTTTACTGAAAATAAGTCCAAAAATAGCAGTAGTAATTTGTCCTTTCCTTTCAGAAGTTAAACAGTAAAAACACAATTATTATATTATATTTTGAAAATTTCGATCGTAAAAATAAATAGAAATAAAAAATACGACTTTTATAGCCCCTTTAAACACCCTCGGTCATAATGGTAACATAATTAACCAATTTTATATTTTCGAATTGGATTTAAAATCTTGTAATACAAATAATTTATCTGGCAGCGAAGTTTTGAAAATTTTTAAATTTTCCGGATGGAACTGGCTTGCCAAATTTTATTATTACAGTCGGTTCACAATTTGTTGATAGCTCACTACAAGTTTAACCCTAATTAGAAAACTGAAATACAGAGAGGATAGGTAATAAGATATAATAGTAAAAACCAACCTAAAACTGACGGTTTCAGACGTTTTCGACTAACCCACCTTATATCTGAAGGAATACAATACCTTATTACCTATTACCTATTACGGGGGTATTTTGAATGGTTAGAGATGATAGACTTCGGCAAATATGCAAATAAAAATGTAGAAAATATGCGCATAATTATGCACGTGTTTACCCGAAAATATGCAAATATTTTACAAAATATGCATACAAATAAATAAAAAAATCGTAAAATAGTAACAATTTTATTTAAAAAAAAAAGTGTACATAACTAAATATTTCCTACTATCCATTAAGATTTATATTTATTTTAAGTAACTACATCATTTTTAAGTATGAATATACTTATTTAGAATTATGGTAACAATAAATGACCAAGTGGTGTTCAAAATTTTCTAACAAAAACTTGTGGCTTCTGTCTGAGTACATATATTTATATATGGAAAAACTTCGTTCAACATCAACTGATGTAACGGGAGCATTTTTTTCAAACTAACCAAAACATTTGGTTCTAAATTAATTGTTTCCGAAATATTTCCAGCTAGAACACTGACTACAGAAATATGGTAACCTTTATTTTTTTTCCATAGTAGCTTCAAATTTTTTTAAAATATCTTTTCCAATATTACTTTTAACGTTCCGACAACATGACGCAAATTCTTTTATTAATGCTGTACTTTCGAACAATGACAGTTTTGGTGATTCTAACTGAGTAATTGTTTTTTGAACAAAACTAAAATTTGATTTTATAAATGAAAGTTCTTGTTGAAGCAAGTTACTCTGAAAAGTTTATTTAGAATCCAAAAGAGATTGGGAACTTTCATCTGTTAACGTATCAATTATGTTCTTTATTTTAACAAAATGATCTGCATAAAAATTAGCTGCTTCTAACCATGTTCCCCATCGCGTTAAAATAGGTTGTGGTGGAAGAGGAATGTTAGGTAGCATTTCTTTATAAAGTTGAATTCTTATAGGAGATTTAAGAAATACTTTTCTGACACTGGATATCATGGTATTTACAAGAGGAAACTTTTTTCGTATTTCCTCTGCAACTCTGTTTAATCCATGCGCTACACAAGTAACATGTATTAAATCTGGGAAAAATATTTTTAAATTTTGTCCTGCTTTCACCATATAAGGAGCAGCATCCGATAAAATAAGCAGTAATTTATTAGAAGGAATAGTTGTCGGAAGAAAAAAAGTTGCTAATGTTTCTTGTATAAAACGCGAAATTGTTAAAGCATTTGTTTTCTCAAGTTGCTGGCATGAAATAAGATGAGATTTTGGTAAGGTATCTTCTTTAAGAACACCAATCAATAAATGAGCAATATACTTTCCTGAGGAATCAGTGGTTTCGTCTACAGATATGTAAAAATAATTATCTGCAATTTCTTCCTTAATATTAATTAACACCGACGAGTATAGCCCGTTCACATTATTTCTTCTTAGAGACCGATCACTTGGAACATTAAGTTTGCAATATTTTTTTAGAAACGAACTAAAATTTACATTTGCTAATTTTGAAAGCGGTATGTTTGCAGACACTAATGCGCGACACAAGTCTTCATTAAAAGTTTCTTGCTCATCTAATTTTTTTGAATTAGATTGGAAACATTTAGCCATTGAAGTTTGATGTTTTCCTCCTATTTTTCCTTTTTTTGCAATGTGTGAAGCAGTTCTCACATGTTGGTCTATCTGAAATTTCTTCTCACATGCTATCTATAAATAAAAATAAAAACCTTTATTTTAACCCAACCTTTAAAATATAAAAATATACAAGGTGTTTTTGGTTAATCAAATAACTGGTTTGGAAAAAAAAACACTCGCTAAGTGTTTTAAATGCAGTATTAATCCACAAATTAGTTTTTGTTACTAACCATTAGTACATCATATAACTTATTTTAAAATTCAACAAAAGTTTTTTTTTTGTTAATTCAATTACAATAAAAATAATTGTGTTTTAGAATAGCTGACTTCATAAAAAAAAGTAAAGGTGAAAAATTTTTCTAAATACACACCATTGTATTGTACCATGGACAATTTTTTCTCACTAAAGGAAGCTATTTTTCATTTAAAAACAACCTACGAGTACTAAATTTCAAGTAAATACGTTTATTGGTTTTAAAGTTATTGTTGTTATTAACTAAAAGAATTTAATTTTTTTTAATTTTAACACCCTGTATTTTGAAAAGTAAATAAGTTTGACCCCTCATTAACTATATCGTTTTGTTCAATTTTTCGAGAAGTATCTACAGTCAAACGTTGTAAGTGTCATTTGGAAACACCCTGTATGTATGAAATATTAGATATTTAATAGAAAATATTAGATACTTACAATTTTGCCACAGACTGAACAGTAGATTTTTTCCATATCCATAGACAGCTCTTTATAAGGTTTAATCCAAGTTGAAGCACTGGTTGTTTTAGGCATTATAAAATCACAATCTTCCTTTTTGTTACGCACAACGAGTGTTTACGCTTTGAATATCAAAACAAAAATGATTTACAAATCTGAGCATCAAATTAGAAATGTTTAGGTACCTAATTCAATAAACTGGGAGATTTTGGAAAATCCCTAAATTAGGAACAAAACTATTAGCCGTTTACCTGCTATTAAGATACAATAAATTGTAGATAGATTTGGGGATTAGATCATAAAATGCAAATGAGCGAACCCTTAGCGATTATCCAATAACTGAATGCCTCAGTGACCGAGACTTTCTAAGAATGTTGAGGGCTACTTAAATTGATCTTCTTTGAAATTGTAAATGTTTTGTACCTGTAGAGATTACGTACTTAGATCATTTCTTGATTAAAATGACTACAAAATTTTATACAAGAATTGAAATAAATTGGTATGTTTAAAAATTTTCAAATACAGTATAAAAATCTGAACTTTTATGCACTTTATGCAAACTTTTATACAAATATGCCAAAATATGAAATATTTGCATAAAATATGCACAATATGCAAAATATGCAATATGCATATTTGCCGAAGTCTAGAGATGAACGACCAGTGTCGTAGAGTATATGATTGAAACATTTATTTGAACTAAATAAATATATTTTTTATATTGTACTTATGTAAATTGTATTTTTTAATAAAACGTATTTATTTTACTTAAAAATAAAAAGTTTCTTGCCATTTGTAAAAGATACATTTATTTAATTAGGGAAAAAGGCACCAAATGTCGCCTGGCATAATTTCCAATGTGTTTTAAATGTATCCATTATTTTCGAATCCGTAGAAAACTAATAAATATTTTTGAAAAATTTAAACGCAGAATGAAAGATTACATTATTACTGAGGGCAGAAAGTCCCTGAAAACTTCTACAATGTTTATTTTAATACGTTATGTAACAGGGGTGAAAATAAAAGAGAAAATATAGTATAATTTTTAATTGAAAATATTGCATGCAAAAGAAACTTTTTATTTATTCTAATAAATATTTCATTCTGCCTTTAAATTTTTCAAAAATGCTGTTTAGTTTTCTCAGGATTTGAAAAAAAAATGGATACATTTAAAACACATTGAACATTTTGACAGGCGACATTTTGCGCCTTTTCCCTTTAATACCTTACGATTACAACTATTATTACTTACCTTATATAATTACGATTAGAAAATTATTCAAATTCAAAATAAATAGGATCAACTTCGGAATCCGAGTCATCTTGAGGGTTAATAATTAGCGGTTGTGTCTCTACGGTCTCATCAATTATGTTATCAAGATCCCACATTTTTTGTTCTTCTTCTATTACATGCCTTACTGCATCTTTCCAGTTTTGTTCTGTAATATGTTGTAAAGACTCGTATAACAATTCACGTACAGCTTGTATTTTATATATCGTATTTTTTCTAGGCACATAACTTTTTATTTGTGCCCAAATGAGTTCAATTGGATTTATTTCCTATAATGTTTCGCCTTTCCGCCATTTTGTCAACTACGTATTCCTTGAACTTAGATTTGTGTTGCCGGGCAATTTTTAGAAGTTCTGCTTTTACCATTCAATCTTCGTAAGGCAGATACTTATTCCGCAGCCAGTCAAGAATATCCTGTTTCTTCCACGCAGTCGTTGGAAGTCTTTCTACTAGTCGTGAATGATAAGGTGCATTATCTAATACTATAATTGAATTTGGTGGTATGTGTTCAATCATCTGCTTAAAATACTCTTCGAAAACATCAGCTGTCATCTCCTCGTGATAGTCTTTTGTGCTTTTGGACTGAAATTCCAACAAACCATGCTTAACAAATCCTTTTTCACTTCCAATGTGAGAAATTATTAATCTACTGCCTTTACCAGAAGGTGGGGAGACACCAGTAGACCAACCTTCCATAAAGGCTTGCCTGGAGCTTAATATATTTTTATCTGACCAAATTTTTTTTAGAGTATGACCTGAGTTTACCCACGTTTCATCCTGGTAGAAGATGGGCCTTCCTTCAGCCCGGAATTTTTGTATGGATCTTAGATAATTTCTTTTCCAACATATTATCTCCTCCCGGTTAATCAAAAGTGATTTTCGGTCTGATTTCTCCCACCGGAAATTTAATTCTTTTAAAACTTGCCACAATTTAGTTCGTCCGATATGAGGCAAATCCGGGTCGTCTCTAACTTCTTGTAAAATTTTGTTTAGGTTTGGTATTTCTTCTTTGAAAAAAATCCATGAATTTTCCTTCGAATACTATTTTTGGCAAATTCATCAATTTCAATAGGCTTTTTCCCTCTCTTTAAGTGTTCGTTTGTGTTTGGGTTAGCTATACCGTGTTTTTTTCTTTCTGATAGGAACCTATATATAGTTGACTCTCCTACGCCAGTCATGTTGGCACAACTTTCGACTATGTTGCGAACAGTGTTTGTGGGATTCTAAAAAACCAGAGCATCGTGAACATTCAGCACAATAGTCTTCTCTCTTGGTGAATAGACAAACTTACTGACTGTACACAACAGTACCGGTGTAAAACTTGATGATGTTGATGATGAAGCCATCACAAACAATCCAACAAAACGAGCACGAGCGAAAGGTACGTATATGTTCGTAGGTATATGGAATAAAAAATCACTCACGCACTGCATATAATTCGCAAATAAAATATTCGAGACGCTAATTACTGCCGTAGAGGCGGACACACCGACGAGCCGTAAATTACATGCGATCAAAAACGTACTAAACAAAAAAATTGTTTTCGTTCGTAATAACTTCACCCTTTTAAGTTAAGTTTCGAATATAAACTGAACAAACGAGGCACGTGGCCAAAGCATACTTATTATATTATTAAAAATCTGGGAATTCCATCCTAATTATCTTGCAACGAATAGTACCTTCGGATATGAATTCCAGGTTTTCTAGTAAAGTGATTAAACGCGAAGATTAGTATTGAAATATCCAAAGAGATAAGGTATTCTTATTTACAAAATTGTTAATGGTTAAATTCTTATTTTTATTAATATAATATAATTACATGACATTAGCCGTGAAAGTTTTAATTGTTTTTTTGCTAAATATATTAGTAATAAAATATTATTAATATTATATATATAACAGTATTAAAAAATATTATATTATTATTTAATGAATAAACACCTCAGGAACGCCTATGGTTTACGACCGTTTTATGAGTTTGAGGCACATTTCGTGCTCTCAACAATTTATGAACGGAGAATAGTAAAAAACGGAAAACAGGTATACAATTTTTCTTTACACCGGTTGTAATTACAACACGACTATATCCCGACTGTAGCATGTTACCCTTTTTGGTTCATAGTTAAAGTGAAATTTCAATATGTATCCCTCAATCCCTCAATAATAATATTAACAAAATTGCAACAGGGGTTATTATAAGATCTATGGTATAGATAAATGGTTTCTACTGTAATTCTTATTTAAATTTATAACGCTATATATAAGCCGATTTCTTTTAAACAAGAGAGATTATAACATTTTCTAAAAGGCATTACTTTTGCTTTTTCCCTAAAGCGATATTAAGGAGGCTCACCTTGAGCTTTTCTAATGCGACAAACATTAAGGGCAAATCTCATCCCGCTACTGAACGTCGTAATCATCAAAGTTGGCCCCTTATTATACGCCCTTAGCTCGAAATGAAAGTTTTCCAACTAAAGGCATTTCAACAATAGTAACACGAATAATTGTTGCAGTCCCCATGGAGGAAGTTCACGGTGTGCTCGGCAAGAAGCAAAGTCTGCCCTGTGATATTAAGACAAGGGATCGGGATGACGCAGTTGCCATGGTTTTGTGGTTTAAGGAGACCGTAGGCGAGCCGCTGTATAGGTGAGTGATTATTGCTATTTCCATTGTAGAAAATAGGTCAATTATTTACATCCTAATGCATGACTACATCGGCACAGACCAATTTGTGTCGAAAGATTTATTCTTTGATTTATCTCTTCTTTGGCACGTATTTGCTAAATTAAATATTCCTTTGTACTAAACTAAATTAAATATTTTTTGTTTAAATTTTTTATTGCTATAACATAAAAAAATTATTTTTATATTTACAAAAACCCGCTTTAAGCTATTAGCTTAGCGGTAGAGGTTATTACCAGAGCGGTAACAACTAATTACACTTTAGCCCAGTCTGGTTATGCAAAAATCATCGATTTCACGGCAAAATTTTTCGTAGATATCTGAAGCTTTTAAGTCATAGGTGAGGGTTACTAATGACGAATAGATGAAAAAGTACTCGTATTTTTACCTTGCTTTTTTTTAACGATAATTTATGGTCACAATTTGATTTTTTGTTTGAAGTTTTTTCCCTTATATTTTACATAAATATTTTTTTCATTTTTTTATATCAAGAATATCTTTATTTTCTCGTTTTTAAATTAAAATTGATAAATAATTTACAGAGATTTTTGCAAAATATAGTATAAACAACGCTATCTTAAACAGAAAAAATACGGTTTGGTAAAGAAGTATTACTGTAAATTACAGCAGACGTAAAACATTAAGTACATAGTAAAATTAGAAACTACTATTAGTAAATTTCAGTAAACTATTCCAACGTACATACATGTTTTTAGACATGCTCTCAAAAATAAGAAAAATAGTAGAGCTATGGGAGACGATAGTGTAGTCATTAAGACCATTAAACTAGGATGCCTGCGTTTGTTGTCATGAATCTAAAAATATTTTACTTTATGTCTGCATAATGACAACATTCCAAATAAACGTAAAAATTAGGTGACAGTTCTCCTTCATAAAAAAGAAGATTAGGACTTATAGGTGTTCACTAGCTTACTAAACTACCTATATACGCCCTTTACTTAAATACTGGCAAAAAGATTGGAAGTTTAACTCGACTTCTATCACTCAGAAGAACAACCAGGGTTTCGATCAGGCCACCAAACCGATGACCATTTGTAGTACTTTAAAACTCTAGTTGAAAAGTCTATCGAATATATAATAGATCCATGGTTATTATTTCTGTTGACTTCTACAAATTAATTGTCACATTTAAACAGAGAAAATAGTCGCTATCTAAAACCCACGAAGATGAAGAGCTCAGAATTCGAATGATGAGATGTTAAGTTTTCTTTGTTTTGCTGTATGGCTATGGCTGTGAAAGTTGGACAATGGACATTGAAACAAAAAAAAATAGATGTCTTTGTAATGTATATATACAGACGGATGCTGAGAAGTCCATGTGTGAAAAAAGTAACCAACGGTGAGGTACTTCGGCGCATGAGTAAACAAAAAGAATTACTCAGCATAATCAAAAGAAAGGAGAAACAATACTTGGATCATCTGTTGAGAGCTAAAAGATATGAATTACTTCAAATCATATTAGAAGGTAAATTGCAGGGCAAAAGATCAGTTGTAAGACGCCAGAACTCGTGGCTGAAAGACCTGAGAGATGGTTTGACTTCTCATCCTTAGAAATCTTTTATGCAGCAGTTTCCAAAGCTACAATTGCTATTTGGATCGCCAACCTTCGAAAGGAATGACGCAACAAAAAGAAGATCTTCTTTATTGTGTGCCGTGCTTATTTTTAAGCGCTGGTTATCGTCGTATTAACAAACTGATGAAAATAAGAAATAACTAGATCCTCTCATTATATGACCAAAGTATTGAACCTTTCCTATTTTGATGAGGTTTAGCTTACGTTCATTAGATATGTGTGCTTTTTACGGGATTCTGAGCAAGCGACGGTAACACAACTTAAGCGCTTCTAATTTCTTTCGATTTTTTATTATTGTTGTCCTGGTTTCACACTTATAGAATAAAGCGCACCACACGTAGCACTTCAATACTGTTACTCGTGTAGTTAATGAGAGACTTCTTTTAGAGACCATACCACAGGTATGCAAATACTTTACATAATTGCTATTTTACAATGGTACTATATGGAGTGGAAAGAGAAGGTACTTAAGCGCTTGGAAGCCTTTAAGATGTGGGTATACAGATGATTACTAAGAATAAGCTGGATCGACAAAGTTAGGAATGAAGAGGTCCTTAGATGCCTAAATTAAACAACACAACTGGTTAATACAATAAAGTGACACAAGTTGGAATACTTCGGTCCTATTATAAGACACCCTGAAAATATGAACTTTTACTTTTGTTCATTCAGGGAAAGATTTAAGGTAAACGTGGTCCTAGTAAAAGAAAAAAAACTTGGATAAAAAATCAATACATTTACGAACAGGTCATGGAACTAGAAGAAGAAGCCGTGAATACTATTCAAAATATATACGAAAATGCAACAACAACTCTAATCCTGTATTGCATGTATAACAAGATAAAGTCAGAGATGTGAGGTAGTGGTGTAGACAAACCGGAGTAGAAGACATTATCAAAAGTTGTTGTTGACATATTGCAAGAATGAAAGATGATGAATGGACAAAAAAATTGCTTAAGCGGAGACATATGACGAACCTATGACAGAAAAACCAAACCGGGAAAGATCTCCAACGCAATGGACCAACGACCTTAAAAGAATTGTGACCAATTGCATGGCAGAAGTGCAGAATAGAAACAGGCCTGTGTTCAACAATTTACGAATCTGGGCTGATAGATGGTGAGTATTATGACGTACCCAGCATGAAAAATTAGTTAAAAAAAATAAGTACAAAACATTTAAATAATAATAAAAATCACTTTGTACCATTGTGGTACAAGATATCCAAAAAACTTAAAATATGTAGAGTTCTACAGGGTGATTAATAAATATGTGGTATAGCAAACATACCATTTTTATATGGAACAACCTATATATTTTATCATATTTATATTCCTCTCATAATTTTATTTCTTATATTATTGGCTTTATATTAGTTACAATTCTTGTTCTTATAGTATTAGGTTTTGCATTATCATACACAGTATTTAACAAGTTATAACCATTTTTATTTCGAAATTGATATGAAATCAACACCATGTATATAAAGAAGTAATGCATAAACAATTATTTATTTTATATAATAAGTTAAAAAATGTATTGTAGTTTTAAAATTAAGGTTAATTGAAAGCATGGACTAAAATTTGTATACAGGGTGAACTACAAAACAAAATTACAATTTTCTCTATTTTTTCAAGATATATATATACATATATATATATATATATATATATATATATATATATATATATATATATATATATATATATTTCAAGATTTTTTTCTGTGTTTTATTTTTTTTTAATATTTTATTTGTGTTACTCTTTCATTTTTCTACAGCATTCTCTATACCTAAGCTCATTATTTTCCGAGATATTTTTAGTTTTCTTTAAATTTCGGGAATGCATTCAATTTTTGCAAGTAATTTGTAATGAATGTAACAATTAATGTGTTATTAAGGAAATAAATCTTAAGTAAATGTTCAAATTGTCCACCTTTAACGTCTATACAAGTTTGTAATTGACATTCAAATCACCGAGCCACATTTCTTAACATTTGTAGGTCATTTGTATTCAAAGCTTCTCTTATTCTATTTTTCATATTTGTTGGATGTTTCTAGTATACAAAAGTCTTTTATATAGCCCCGCATGAAAAAATCAATTTTTGACAATTCTGGTGACCAAACAGTTGGTCCTCCTCTGCCTATCCACCTCTCAGGAAAGTTATTATTTAGATGATTGTGAATAGGAGCAGTGTGGTGAACTGGAGCACCGTCGCGTCGTGTAAAAACCACATTCGTTGTCGAATATTAAAAGCGGTAAATTTTGCAGTAGTATTGGCAAATATATGGCATCATTCACATGACCGTCAAAAAAATGTGGGCCAATCACATAATCACCAATAATACCATCCCAAACTTTTATAGACCACCTAGTATGAGTGTAAACAAAATAGGGATTGTGAATCGGTTTCTTTGCAGTTGCTGCTCAGACCATTGACAAAAAGATAATCTGCGTTGATAATCATCGACTGTCAATTCTTGATGTAACTATATGCGGTTAGGGTGCAGTTTATGATTATGAAGGATTTTCGCCGCCGAAGTTTGACTAATGTCATGTTGACGTAAAATTTCACTAGTGCTGGTGTGGGGATCTTTAGTAGAAGCTATCAGTACATCATATTCCTTTTAATCACTTAGAACAGTTTTGATTTTCTCATTTTTTTTATATACAACTGACCCAGTGCGAACAAAATAATCCATTAATTTTTCAAAAGCTCTTGCATATGGCTTCCTCCGTTTAGGATATCGCTCGTGATGTATTCTGGATCCAAGTAAGCAATTTCTAGAACTTTCTACTAATACCCAAATCATATCTGTTAATTCTTCTACAGAAAAATTCATTTTTAACAGTAAAGACAAGCTACACAGGCGGTTTAAAAAGGTAATAATATAAAAACTGTCATTTTCAAAGCATACCGTTTACGGTTTAATACTATAAATACTGTGATTTTTTCAAAGCCTACTATTTTATCTTTCTAACTAACACAAATGGCCTTTTACTTAATAATAACTACGCGTCACAATCGGCAGTCAGGAATGTTTTATTAAAAATTCCTGGCTTAGAATACTGTTCGTATAACAATCTAAAAATTTTTACACCAATAATTGTGTATTGTTATGCTTTGTGTTTTGAGTAAGTTATTTATTGAATAAAAATAATCTTGTTTTATTATTATACAAAACATGTTATCTTGTAGGAATTTTAGGAATATTTTATTTCATTACTGAAATATTTATGATATTTTAATAATATCACATTAATTGATACATTCATTGCATATTGTTATGGTTTATATTTTTTGTTACTTATTGAATAAAAATAATTTTGTTATATTATCACTCAATACTCAATACTTATTTCTACTTACAAAAATTGAATCCTCTTCTTCCTATTGTAACAAATTTATGTTGCTCCACTTTGGGCGCTACTGTAACAAATAGTAGGCAGATCACTTGGGACAAGGTCCCTGATGTTATAAGATCTGTAGAGTAGTGTGAAGATAAGTTTGAAACTAAATTAAAATAAAAGTTGAAACTTAATGCAGTTCGGCTAGCTGGGTATGCTTGAGACTGGCCAGTTGATACTCAAGGTAGGGTTAGGCCTATTTGCATGCCCTGAGAAAACAGTAAAGAATAGAAAAGATGTATATTAACTAAGAAAATATAAGAATAACCAAAATGAACTAAGAGTAAGTACTGACAACAGGAATATAGGAAAGAAGAATGATTTGGGCGCCAGGGAAGATGTTTACTGGACTCTTAGTCTAACAAACACTTCACCTAGTGACTTTATTGCTGCTGCTAACTATGTTTTCTGTAACTAGATATAACCTTATTAAAAAAAAAGAAGGTGGTTTAATAAAACAGATTATTACTTATAACCCAATTTAATAATAATAAAATAGAAAACCTGTAAACCCCGTAATGTACAATTTAACTTAAATACCCTACATGAAAATCCCCTTAACAAAGTTATATATATATATATATATATATATATATATATATATATATATATATATATATATATTTAATTTTAAATACCCTTATAATATACAATCCTATTGACCCTTTTTTTATATATATATATACAATATATTTACATTCCCTAATTTACTAGAAAAGTATGAACTTATTTTGTGAAGTTTTATTCATGAATTAAAGCAAAATTTAATGACAACCAACATTTCTATATATTTAAACAACTATAACCCCTCCCTATATTTAACCCAATATATCAGTTTGACAATTTCCAAGTTGATTCCAATCAGATAACCTGTGGATGTATTTAAATTGGTCTGTTCAGAAAGGAACAGATCCTAGATGAATTGGTGATGTTACCAGTAGGGCTGTAGAAATACAAAATGGACCTTTCTGCACAAATGACCTTACAAAAAATTGTATTATAATCCACCCCTACCCTGTTATAACTAATACATATATATATTTAAAATATTTAATGACAAAAATAAACAAATGACATTAAGAAAAAAAATTGAATGTTATATAAATAATGTTACGAAAATATGAATTAAGAAAAATTGACTAAAATTATTATTAAGTTTTGTTTCGTTCACTCACTAAAAGTTTAAACAAAATTTAAGGTAGCTTATTTTTAAAATAGTAGAAAAACAATAAAAAAAAAGAAAGAACCTGACTACTCTCAAACCGAGAAGGTTCTTCTTCCGGGCACCTTACGCCGCTGGGACTAGTCCGGGTGAAAGCTATAGGCACACTTCTAGTACCAAACTGAACAGCTACTCCACTAATCGGGAAAAACCAAAAAAAACTCCGACTAAACTAAATGGAATCCATTACCCCCAAATTCAAAATAATCTTGATTGACTTTATATTCCTTTTTCCTCCAGCGACTAAAAATAAAATCAAAGAAAGCTCTCATTAGCTTTATTCTGATAAACAAAGTTGAACAAGAGTTGATAAACAAAAAGGCGGTTAGGACAAGAAAAACTAGTCCGAATGATGATAATTAGTGAAGGTTTCGTACACTTTTTGTGACCTTGGAAAATTAATCGAAAACTATGTATTTATAAAAAAAATGTTGGGATTTTACTATGAATATTTAAATGAAGAATTAAAATTTAACTTATCTTGACGAATATATTATAGGCAAATAGTAATGAAGAATTTCCTTACATTACCGAATTGCTTGGATATTGATGAGAACGTGTACTTAGAAAAATTTCTAACAGAAAGAATTCTGAACGTGATTTGACTGATTTAATTAGGGTAAAATTATTGAATAAATGATATTAATATGAAACTAATATTGGTTAAAAAAAAATGATTTACTTTAATTAAAATGAAACTCACCCAACGCAACAATATTTCACTAATTAAACCAAAATCTTCTTTTCCCAAAAACTTCTAATACTCAAAAAAAACGCCTGCTGTAACTTAAGTTGACCTCTGAATAACTTAAAATTTTTCCTGATAACTTGAAAACCTCGTGACGTTAGTCGCTGGAGTATGGTTGCATACCTTACAGGCAGAATTAAGTTATTTTAAATTTCTCAGTAACGATATCTTATCGTTACTGAGAAATTAATTTTATCGTTACACTATGCCGTCCCCATTATCGGGGATTGTCGACCACATTTCTAAAAGTTTCTCTGTATTTTTGCAACGTGGAATAATTCGTCTACAGTCATATTTGTCCAGTCTCGAATATTTCGCAGCCATGACTTCCTCTTTCTACCTATTCCCGTTTTGCCATCGACTCTACCCTGCATGATGATCTGCAGAAGATTATATTTATCATTCCTCAGTATGTGTCCAAGGAATGCAGTCTTGCGTACTTTTACTGTTCTCAACAATTTTTTGTCTCAACCCATCCTTCTCAGCACTTCTTCATTGGTGACCCTGGCAGTCCATGGAATTCTCTACATTCTCCGGTATATCCAAAGTTCAAAGGCTTAAAGCTTTTAACGTCCATGTTTTTACCCCGTACAATAGTTGGGACCAGACGTAACATTGAACAAACCTCAGTCTCAGCGCAGTATTCACATTTTTGTTACAGAACATTTGCTTGAATTTTAAGAACGCTGCCCTTGCTATTTCTATTCGCATCCTTGTCTATTGGTCTGGATCTAATTCTGTGTTGATGTAAGCTTCCAGATATTTACATTTTGTCACTCTCTCTATTTGATGTCCACCAAGGGTTAGTTGTTCATTATTTATTGGACTCCTTGATACTATCATAAATTTGGTCTTATCTGTGTTGATGTCAAGTCCCATTTGAATGCATTCACTATTTATTGCATCTAGTAAAGTTTGTAGTTCTTCTTTACTCTCAGCCATAATTACCGTGTCATTCCGTATATTATTTGTTTCTATACCGTTCACCCTTTCATCACCCAAAAATAAATGTATTTCCAAAATTTGAAGAAAACTAAAAATATCTTGAAAATAATGAGTTTAGGTATAGGAAATGCTATCTAAACATAAAAGAGTATCATAAATACAATATTTCTAGAAAATAAAATGTAGGGTGATTTTTTTAAAAAAATTAAGAAAATCGTAATTTTGCTTTGTAGTTTAATCCTCTATACTAATTTTTATCAATGATTTTAATTAAAAACTGCAATATATTGTTCATTTTATTATGTAAAATAAATAATTGTTTATGCATTACTTCTTTATATACATGGTTTTAATTTCATAAGAATTTCGAAATAAAAATGGTCATAACTTCTTGTTAAATACTCTGTATAATAATGCAAAACCTAATACTACAAAAATAGGAATTATGAGAAGAATACAAAAAGAAAAGGGTATTCCATTTAAAAAAATTCATGTTTGCTATACCACGTACCTAGTTATTAAATCATCCTGTAGAATTCCACATATTTTCCAAGTATGGAGAATATAATTGCCTTTATTTTTTCTAAATAAGTTTTTTGGATATTCTATACCATGATGGAATTGTATATTATTAAAACAAAACAAAAATTAGAGACGATAAAATCGAATAAAAGTATGTTTTTAAGTATATTTCATAATAGGAGTTAGTATGAAATGAATTGTATAGGTATTAAAAACTTACTCTCCAAATAAAGTTCTAATGATTTTGAACAAAATAAATAACAAAATAATGAGTAAGTGAATTGTACAATAATAATACAACAAATTTACCGGTCCTTAGCCATACTTCCACTCAATGTACCTTCTCTTTGAATACGAGCCGCCCTTACGTTTAATGCGTCTCTAATTTTCATTACTGATAGAGCGCCTCTTGTTGGCATGCTTCGCTAGGCAAACAGTTCTAACAAAATTTGTTCTAAGAGGCTTTATTGAGCATGTTAGTCTAACTATTATCCAAGCGATTTCTCGTACCTTGAAGAAATTGGCTTTAATCTAATAGAAAATAATAAAAAGTTAATTAGTTCGTTGAAGGAGAGCAAATTAAGAATTATAATGAACGGAACCGAATAGAAAGTTTTCTAATTGCACAAAGTTTACTGGTCTTAGTGCGCTAATGTTAAAGCCTAAAATGTACTTTACAAAGTGAGTAAATATGGTAAATAAAGTGAATTAGTAAATATATAAGGTTTTAAGGTATATGCTTAACACCCGGTCAGGTAAGTACCTCGAAAACTATGGCCATTGGTACAGGAACAATAATATTAAATATATAATAAACAATGAAAAGAAATAGTAATTAAATCCCTTTAACTAATGTCTATTAGGCTAAATCTTCTGGTAGAGTTTAGCGGTTTTTTAAACTGTAAAGTTTTCGTAAAACAAATAATAATTATACTAACAAAAAGAGAAATCAAACGATTTCTACTTGGCGAAACCGAATTCAAATTTTTACCACTGTCCTTACTAAAACTTGCGAAGCAAACAGCTTGATAAATTACTCGGCAAGGGAATCTAAAATTGCATTCCACATGCCGTTCATCATGGTCAAAATTCGTAGTGAATTCAGTTTCTGATACTCCAACCGAAGTAAAGTAATAAAACATAATGACGGTATTAGATTTTTGTTTGGATACAGGGCAGCGACAGCCGCTTATACGTATTTCGACCTCTTTAGGTCTCCTCAGAGCGCTATAGCCACTACTCTGAACCAAAACAAAAATATTTCCCGTCCTAGAAAATAGTTTTCAAAGTAACTATATACGGACGTAACTACGCTATATAAAAACAAAAAGAGAAATCAAACGATTTCTACCTGGCGAAACCGAATTCAAATTTTTACCACTGTGCTTCCTAAAACTTGCGAAGCAAACAGCTTGATAAAGTACTCGGCAAGGGAATCTAAAAGATGGCGTTTTTAGATGGCGTAGTTACGTCCGTATATAGTTATTTTGATAACTATTGTCTAGGACGGGAAAGATTTTTGTTTTGGTTCAGAGTAGTGGCTATACCGCTCTAAGGAGACCTAAAGAGGTCGAAATACGTATAAGCGGCTGTCGCTGCCCTGTATCAAAACAAAAATCTAATACCGTCATTATGTAATAATTATATTACTTTATCTAATGTATATTAGGTATATATATGTGGTAAAGTTAAGTGGTTTTCATAAACTGTATAGTTTTTGTGATTTCTGTAGTGTTGTTAAGCATTTACTTAAGAGGAGGTTTTAAGTCCAGTGCTTTATACAGATTGATGAATTGTTTGCAGTCGGTGAGGATGTGTTTTACAGTCAGGTAAACATTGCAATGGTGGCAAGTTGGACGAGTTCCAGAGGACATCAAGAAACCATGGGTAAGTGTGGCGTGGTTAATTCGGAGTCTTCTAATAATCGATGCTTCTCTTTTAGTTAGGAAGTCCAGGGAGAGATGACCAATGAACAGTTGGATTTCATGAAGAGTTATTTTGCTCTTTTGCCATAAGTTTTTCCACCGTATCCTCTACTCTACGGACTTTTTGAAAACGAGTTTGAGATCGTTAGCTAATTGAACTGTGGAGACTTCAGTTCTTGTAAGTTGGATGCTTCATTGGCAAAATGATCTGCTGTTAAATTACCAGTAATTCCAGTATGAGAAGGCAGCCATATGAGAGAGACTATTACATCGTGAGCAAAGAGATTTTGGTATATGTCTTGAATGTTTTGAACTAATATCTGGTCAGTGAAAATTGTATTAACTAAATGGATAGATGAAAGGGAATCTGAACAAATGACAATATGTCTGTTTTGATGAGAGATGCATTTCAACGCCAACAGAATACTATATAGTTCACCTGTGTAAACGCTTCATAATAAGGTTAACCGAGATAACCTTACAAGTTTACGCTTAGTGGTTACGGCACAGCCAACACCAGAGGTAGATTTAGAAGCATCGGTATAGAGAATTAAATCATATGATTTGTTTTGTATCATTTCTAAGAACGCTTTCTTTATAAAAATGATGGAAGATTCGTGTTTGTTAAAGATGTTGAGTGAGGTGTCTTTTGAAGGAAGATTTTTGCCCAGTGAGGAAGTAAAGGTAAAGAAAATGAACTAGTCAAAAGGAGGTAAATATTTTTAAGTAGTGGAGAAGTTAATTGAGGTATAGTTTTTATGATAAGGTGTTGGATATTGTGGCGTTGTGGTAATTAGGGAATGAATGGTATTAAAAATATTTGCCTATGCATAGTACAAAAGTAGAAGAGATTGTCGTTTTAGGGTGAGAGGAGGTTCATTATATTCACGGTACATACGCTCGTTAGGAATAGAGGGAAACCACCTAGACATAGACGGAGCGCGCTATTTTAAACACAGTTTAATTAATCTATGTCAGATCGAGTGGTAGAGGAATAGACAAAGCTACCGTAGTCGAGCTTAGATCAGATGAGAGCTCTGTAGACTCTTAATAAACTAATTTCATCTGCATCCCAGTGAAGATGACTAAGGGTTTTAAGAATGTTTAGCCTTTTAAAACAATTGGTTATAAGATTAGAGATTTGATTTTTCCAATTTAATCTAGAGTCAAATATCAAACCGAGTACTTTACATTGATTAACAACAGAAAGTGGAGAATTGTTGAAGACAATTTGGGATAAGGGAGTGGAGGAGGATTTTGTCTATCGGTAAACAGGATATGATTATACCCTATCCAGTATATTTTGTTTGGTTGGCATTAAATTTAACGATGGTTGTCTTGGAAGATTAAAGTGAAAGTCTAGAAAGTAAGCAATCATAACAATTGTTTTCTTGTACTAGTTTCATACATAATTTATACAATTTTCCTAATTTTTTAAGTGATTGTCCTAATTAGGTTTTATTAATAATGCTAAAGACCAAATAGCTCAGCTACATATTCTTGTAATTTTCTGATAAAGTATCCTTGTCTGAAAATTTTACCTAACTGTACTAAGGATATTAAAACTGACGAGGTGAACTGATACATGTATGAAGCGATTTTCATTAAAAGGAGGATGTAGCAGTTTTTCTTATACTGATGACCCTCCTCCAAGTTTCCTTGATACCAGGCCAGTGTAAAGTAAACAAAGTAAACACTATTAAAGAACAAACCTAAAAATACAAGGGCAACACAAACGAAATAAAAAAAGTAAGTATGGATAGATCACTAGAGAGAAATCTTGACAGAGTAATATAATGGACAATTAATTAACGAGAAAGAGAAAACTGTGACTAAAGACACAGATAAGTAGATATTAAAATCTACAAAGAGCGAACAATAGGGGAATTAGGGAAAGTAATACAGAAGAGTAAAAATTAAAAACTTGTGGTTTAGACAAAATTAACATGAAACATATAAAATACGGAGAAAGGCAGCTGAGGGGAAAAATACTAACACTATTGAAAAATATACGGAAAAAAGTGAAGATGCCACCGGACTGGAAGGTAGGGCAGGTAATCTTCTTATTTATTTATGTGCCTTATCTTTTAAGGACATTGGCGATCCTCACGGCTCATTTTGCTTTGTCTGCAAATATTCTAAAGAAATCTATTGTTGCTCTTCTACTCTACTGCTTTAAATTTTTCAACCAGTACCTGCGTCGATTCTCTGGTCCTATTTTTATTGCACTTTCCTTTATATAACAGTCGCATTAATTTATAATTTTGGTTTCTTAGTATGTGACCAAAGTAGCTTATTTTTCTTTCGTTTATGTTGTTGAGTATTTCTCTTTCTTTTTTTATATTTTTTAATGTTTCCGTGTTTGTTATGTGATATGTCCATAATATTTTCCATTTTCTTTGATAACACTATATCTCAAAGCTAACAAGTCTTTTTTCAGTTACATCCTTAATTGTCCAAGCTTCAACTCCATATAAAAGGGCAGAGAATACGTAGCAGCTTAATACTCGAGATCGTATTTCTATTTCCAATTTTCCACTGCATAATACTGCTTTCATCTTATTGAAAACGTTTCTGGCTATCTCAGTGCGTCGTTTTATTTCAAGGCTACGGTTTTGTTTTTTATTTAGCTTATTATTGTTTATTTAGCTTATATCGCACGTAATTGTATCTTAGCACTTTCTCTAACACAAAATTACGCCTTATTCGAGCATTGATATTTCCTATCGCTTATGTTTTAGAAACTTAAATAAAATAAAAAAAGCCGATTCAAAGCGTATAATGGCATTTGAAATGTGGGTCTACCGTAGAATGTTGCTCACACCATGGACCGCCCATCGCACAAATAACTCAATTCTAGCAGAACTTAACATAAAAACTAGACTCATCACAACTATCAACGAAAATATACTGAGATATTTTGGACATATAACTAGAAGAAGAGAAGGTGTGGAGCGAATGATAGTTGAAGGTAACGTAGCGGGTAAAAAATCTAGAGGAAGATCTCCAGTACGATGGTCGGACCAACTAGAGGAGATGACTGGTTACTCATTCTCCGAACCAAAAAAACACGCACAGGAGAGAGATAATTGGACAGAAATAGTTAAAAAAAATTATATGACGCCACTATATCCTTACGAAGGAAAAAAAGATTGAGGAGGGAGACTTTCTCTAAAGCTTTTCTGTACCTAACGTAGATTGTTTCGTCTTCAATTTTGTACTTACTTACAATAGTTATAGTTTTTGCTTATTTTGTGTTCAGAGCCATTCGGTTCCTCTTGCAGTACTGCGTAGTTCGCTGTCCACAAGGAACCTTGTATCTTCTGTATCAACGTTATCATATAGTCTTCGGCATCCAAAGTTCCCGGCGATTATTTTGACGTCGTCTGTCCATCATGTAGGTGGTCTAATTTTGCATCTTCTCTTAGCTAGTGGTTTTCAAACTATAATTTTTTGGTCCACCGCCCGTCATTGATTCTGGCCACATGCCCCCCCCCCCCAGTTCCACTTCAGCTATACTATATGCTCTATGTTAAAGATTTCGTCTTCCTTTTCGTCCATTGTATGCCGGATCTTTCTTTTTGTTTTAAGACCCTATATACGTATCTTAGAAGTACATATTTAGATCCAAGGCATCTCTAATTATCTGATTTTGCGTTGTGTGGATCTTTTTTCTATTGTTTTTATAGGTATGGTCCCATGCTGCTGATGCATACTCCAGTGTGGTTAACATTACACTATTTGTAATTTTAATTTTTGTTTAGAATCTTAATTTTCTTCTTCTGCCTATTAGCGAAGATAGTTGACTTTTAAGTGCTTTTGATTTGTAGACAGATACAGATACAGATAAGGCGACAGCACTGCTCCCTGCGGTACACCCTTCTCCAGGATTCCGAATTCGGGTAGGGTAGACCCTATTCGAGCTCTAAACCTCCTGTTGGTCAGGTATAAGGCAAGAAGATATGTCAACGCTTCACTGTATCTATATTCATGCATTTTATATAGCAGTTCTTCATGCCAGACTCCGTCAAAGACCTTGCTGGCAACTAAAAAGGCTGCAGCTGTATACATTTTCTTGTTAATCCCTTTCGTTATATGTTCGGTTAACCGTAAAATCTGTAGTTCACATAAGTGGTTTGTTCTAAATCCAAATTGCGCTTTTGGTATAGTCCCTAATCCTTCCGATTATTCCATGAGTCTCGTTAGGATGACTCTTTCGGCGATATTACTTACTGATAATAGTAGGCTTATCGGCCCGTAGTTCTGTGAAAAAGTTCCATTTTACCCGGTTTTCCTATTATTAGGGCGTAAGTCTCTTTCCATCTGTCCGGAAAGTATCTCAAACATAGCATATCGTTGAGTGTTTGTGATGTACATCATTGCTTTCGCCGGCAGATTTTTGAGGGCTCTATTGGTAATGTTGTCTGGTCCTGGTGCTTTCTTTGCGTTTGTTATTTTTATTAGTTGTTTTATTTTTTCAGGGAAGGTATGCATTAAGCCGATTCTCCCCTTTCTTTTCCTTAATTTCCTGGCTCCTGGTCTGTGAGGTCTAGGTCTTCTTTCTCCATTTCCAGCGTTTCTTTCATACCTTTTGCTTTTTCGTGCTGTACACAATTCAATTTTCTCTGTGAAGAGGTGGAATTGGTTTCTTGTCATTTTTTAGAATTTTTGAAAGCTTTCGGAATCCAAATTTGTTAATATATTGCTAATTATTGGTATTGCACCAATATTTTCGCCAACGATTCTTCCAAAGTTCGGCCAACTTGTACTCTTTTTCTTGTGGGTCTGCAAATAGTCTAGTATTATTGGGCCTAGGGTCAGGACGATTAAGTTATGAGTGGAATGACTGTAGTTTTAAAATAAAATAGGTATTAATACAAATAGCAGTTTATTACAGCAACTCGAGACTGATGTTGTTTTTACTTGTAATGGTGCGTTGACATATAAAAAACGGATTTATGAAGAAATTGTCAAATATTGTCAAAAAAACACAAATCATGTTGTTTCTGAAATGACCGATTTATTTGTATTTTAAGAATGACTTCCAAAATGAAGATTTAAACATCAAAATAAATATATTTAATGTACTGAAATTGTAGTTGATTCGCAATAAAAATATTAAATAGAAGAAAAATCCGGAAATTATATAGATACAATGATAAAAAGGACCATTGAAGTAATTTGCATAAGAACTAAATAAATGTTAAAATAAAGGATAATTTAAAAATATTCTAAATAAAAAAAAACGAAAAAAAAGTTTAAGTGTTTCAATTTTCCCTCTAAAATTCTATACATCTCTTAATATAAAGTACATCGCCAAAATGTCTTGAAATGTTAAACATAATATGAGAAAACTAATTAATTTAGAAATATTATATAAGCACAGCCTACTACCGAATTGAAAATAAGATACCTTATATTTTTAGTATAATGACAGGACGTTGTTTTCGTTTCTTCCAATATTGAGTTAAATTAAAAATATTTTAATATTTTCGAATACTGCTTGTACACGAAATTTCCAGGTCGTAGCTTAATTTTCAATTTCCTTTACAAATCTTCTGAATATCCTGCTACAATTTTATTCTAAGGAATATGGGTTTAATATTAATTTTAAATAAGAAAATATTAATTTTAAAATAACACGAAAATAATTTGATCAGGTAGTAAAAAGTAAACATTTTCGTAGTATTTAATAAATAGAGAATGCATCTTTTTATACGGGGTGTCTAGAAACTCCCGTGACAAACAGACCGAAGATTCCTCAGATAAATTGTAAGATAATTTAACCCAATTCCCCAGTGCGAAAATGCTTCCTAGGAGAACTAGAGCTTTTTGAAGCTCTACTGTTTTGAAGCTGAACTGCTGAATATTTCAGCAGTTCCATTTGTATGTTCCCTGATCCTGGTGCTTTGTTATCTTTGGCTTTTTTTATCCTTAAGTTATATCTTTCTCTGTTATTGATGCTTCTTCCGTTATTATTGTCACAAGGTCTTGGTAGATATACTACGGTCTATTCTCTTGCAACCATTTTGTAGAAGAGATCAAATATCAAATTCAACAGAAGTACAAGGAAATCCAACGTACCATAGGGGCCAGAATTAAAATCTCAAAGGAAAGCTGGATGCAAGAACGTTGTAAAGAATTGTAATCACATTGAACAGTTTTGGACTATATAAAAAGGTTAAAGAAATTTAGAATGTATACAAGAAACGCCATGAGATTCGTCTTAAAAATTATCAAGGAGACTACGTACCTACATACCCAGGAAGAACTAGCTAAAATCTGGACAGACTATGCTTTATCCCTATTTATGGATAATAGACCGAATCTGCCAACTACTAGCTTACCCACAGAAAATTTATTTAGGCCTCCCATTATAAGTGTCGAGGTATAGTACGCTGTAAAAGTAGCAAAACTAAACAAGGCCCCTAGACCGGATAGCATTACTACGGAAGCCATAAAACTGTTGGAAGATAACAATTTGGTATTTTGGCAGCAATGATATGCTAGTAACAATTTTCAATGCTATATATAACACCGGCGACATTCCAACGGATTGGCTTTCTTCTTCTTATCGTGCTGTGCGCCTATAGTGCGTTGGCGAACTATCTTAAGGTCAGACGACTATCTTTTGAGGCATGTAAAAGCTCGCCAGTGTTACTTGTGCCTATCTTCTTCTTCTCGTAGCACTACAACCCGGGGTGGTTTTTGGCTGACTGCACAACTTCCTTCCATCTTGAAAGGTCATCCATAATAGTTGGGTCAGTGGGTAGCCCCTTTGTTCTTAAATCTGACCATATATTGTCTCTTCATCGCATTCGTGGACGTAATAAGGGCCTTCTTCCTATGGGGGCTTCCTCTCATATTAGCTTGGCAAGGCGGTTATTAGGGAGTCTATGGACATGGCCAGCCCATCTTAGACGTTGGGATTTAGTCTCTTGGACTATATCGCTCTCTCTATACATCTGCTGGACCTTAGCATTTGTTGTCATTCGGTATTGGTTGCTATTAATGTCGTGATAAGAATCTTTTAATTTCTTTGGTCAGGGTCCACGTCTCACACCCATACATGAGCACCGGTCTAATCACCGTTTTATGTATTCTAATTTTTGTTGTTCGTGTTAGGCATTTAGATTTAATAGTATTGTGGAGGCTGTACATACATGTGTTTGCTGCCTGAATTCTTCCTTTAATCTCTTCCTCGATATCGTTATCTGCAGTGATTGTTGCTCCGAGATATTTAAAACTCTCCACTCTTTCAAAGTTATATGGATCTATTGTAACATTTTGCCATATTCTATCTCGTCCCTTTTGTCTGTTGATGCACATGTATTTGGTTTTCTCTTTGTTTATCCTTAGACCAGTTTTCTTTGCCTCTACCTTAAATTTATTAAAAGTCTTCTTCACATTGGTGACTGTGTTTCCCAAACTGTGTGAATATAGTTTAATATAGTGTAATAATATAATAATATAGTGTAATAGTACAAACACAGTTTGTGTCTATCTAGTTAGTTATATTTCCTAACTACGACATTTGTATGTGACCTACTCCTCTGTTACCCTTAATCTTTCCTTAGATAGTTAGTTAAGTGATTTCGTATTTTTTTTCTTTCAGAATATGGCCCAGATATTGATTTTTTCGTACCTTGATTAAGTTAAGTAATTCTCTCTCGGTATTTGCCCTTCTTAAGACTGTCTCGTTTTTTACCCTATATGTCTATGGTATGAGGAACATTCTACACAAGGTCCACATTTCGAAGGCCTCCTACTTGTTAATGGAGGATATTTTTATGGACCATACATTTCACCATTCTGTAGCGGAAATTGAATGAAAGATTGTGGTTACATTGTATCAGTTTAAATTTACTAAAAACTTGTCTTGTTTGTTCGATACCGCATTTTATTTTTTTTGAGGATCCCATTGGTCATTCACTATCATTCCCAAGGATTTGAATGTTTTCACTTGTTCAATTGGAACGTTACCAACTTGCAGCTGTACTGTTTAAAGTGCATTTTTTCTTACTGCCATCTATTATGTTTTTAACATTTATCTTTAAGCCATATATTTTTTTTAATATCAAGTATTACCTTAAAAAAAGGTAATACTTCAGAATAAAATTGTTTGTATGTTTAGGTCAATTTCTAATTTTTTTTATGTATTTCTATTTAAATTTTTAGCTAGAAAAATGTTCTCCAACAATATATCTGCTATATGTTGTATGTCATGTCCTCAACCAATTGTTCTTCCGCCTAATACAGTTGATGCTAAATAAAATGAATACCGTAATAAAAGTACATGGCTTGAAGATAAATGCTGGAAAAACTAAATGCATAACAATAAGAAAAAATTCACTTTAATGAGTACAGCTGCAAGAAGATAATGCTCCAATTAAAACATTAAAATACTTAGAGATAAATATGAGATAGATGAAATAGAGATAAATGAGACTGAATGACCAATGGGTTCCGCAACAAGAAATACAATGTCGTACCAAATAAGGAAGGCAAACTTTTAATAAATTTAACCCTGCGGTGCATGGTTGATAATTTGATACACGAAGGAACGGGTTGGGTCTGAGAAGCCCAAAAATTAAACTAAGAATTTTTTATGTTTAATTTTGTAACAACAGGTTTGCGTTGCATATATTAGAACTACTACTAAAGACAACTTATATATATATATATATATATATATATATATATATATATATATATATATATATATATATATATACCCGGTATTTAGGCGGCACACGCCCTTCCGGTAGGGATCTATGGAGGAGTATCACCAAGCCGCAAGCCCTTATCTCTTGCCGTACTGCTCCACCATAGGCCGATCAGATACCAGCATATTCTTGACTAAGCCGCTGATTCATTTAGAATTTTAAACTGCTGCGTTAGCCTTTTTGCTTTCTGTACACCGAGCTGGGGATTGAACTGACATCTCTCGCAGTGAAGCGAAGGAGAAGCCAGCCGCCCAGCCCGCTTGGCTATCCGATCGACTAAAGACAACTTACATGTACATAAAAAAAATGAACTGCTATTATAATATTAAAACTAAAAATATAAAAGAAATTACATACTACAATATGGCAGATGTTTAAAGAACACCTTGTATATAACTTATTTAGTCATTTTATCAATGCATATACGACAAACAGGTACGGTATGTTCTAAGCAAATAATTTTTTTACAGTAGTGACACATGTAGCGAGTTTTACGATCTCTACAAAAAGCACAACGCTCCCTTTTATTTTACAATTCCGCAGGTGCTTCTACTGGTCCAACGCCACTGAGTTTAGCAGCAAGCACTCTTATGTCTCGTGCCAAATGATAAGATTGACCTCTTGCTTTTATACTGTCTATCACTAACTGAAGACCTAGTTCTTTTAAAAAAAATCTTCTTTTTTTGCTTGTTTTTAGATCCGGTGTGTTACTTCTCTGTATCACAAATGCATTTATTGCAGGAACATCAAGCAATGCATAAAATATGACCATGGGCAAGCGTTTTGTATTTCTTGCGACAGTATAGGAACCTCGAAGTTGATCAACGGTGTCTACACCACCTTTCGTAGAGTTATAGAACATTATTGCTTCAGGTTTACTTTCGTCGCCCGTTGTCGGATCGATTTGGTCATCATGGTGTAGGGTTGACAAAAGAACAACATGTTTTTTTGGTTTTGGTATATAGGACAATATTGTCATATCTTTGGTAAATCCAAACATAGTTGATTTTGGCGGTCTATTGTTCATTAAAAATTCGGTTGGGATATGCCTTTTGTTTTTATGTAGGGTGCCGACAATTGTTAGACTCTGATTTGTCAGTAAGTTTTGTGCCAGTTCAATTGATGTAAACCCATTTTCGATTGTGACATTCCGGTTGGATCTAGAGATTGGTTTGCAAAGCCGCTCAACCACATCGTTGACTGCAGAACTGGTAGAATATGGACCTGGTGGTTGTGTACCGGCATATATTTCTAATTGATAAGTATAGAACGTGCGAAAATCCACCCAGGAAAATACCTTCAGACCGTATCGGGTCGGTTTTTTGGAAGGTACATTCTAAAACTACAGCGACCTTTAAAGCCTAAAAGCATCTCATCGATAGTGACCTATTAGCCAATGGTATAATATTTTTGAAAATTTTCAACTACATCCTCGAATACGACTCGAATATAATTTTGTCATTAAAAAACAGTTCCCAGTATTCTTTTTCAGTTTTGCAACTTTTTGCTTCACGAATAACTTCAGGAAGTTTTGTTATGATATTTTCTCGTCTAGTTCTAACATTTCGTGATCCGTATATCCAATTCATTCCATCTTTGGTATTGTAATAAAGGTGTTGGTTTGACTTACCTTGTGGAATACATTCTTGTACGTTTAATTCGGTGTCTGATAAATCCAATTCAGACTCTGAGTTATGATTAGCATCTTCATGTTCTAAGTTGCCAACTATAGACTCATCGGAATCCGAATCTTCATAATTTTCTTCCTCGTCGGTTGCAACTTCCTCGTAGAGACGTTGCAAATGTTTTGCCCCTCTCTCGTAAGAATACATTGTTTTGCTAAGCTCTAAAAACAATAGACTGCAAATTTTGTTTTGTACTTTCATAAAAAAAAACTTACATTAAGGAACGGGTTGGGTCTGAGAGAACGAAAACAGATATATCATCGACACTATTGCTTCAATGCGCATTCGTAACTGAGGGATTATAGCTAGCTATGCCGACGAAAGGTACCTAGACCGCCAGGACCGTACTTAGACTCGCTGACCGAATAGAGATATTAGAAGAACTGAATGGGCCTGACAGACCCAACCCGTGCACCGCAGGGTTAAACAGCTGCTTTGTAACCGCAATCCTTCATTTAATCTCCACACTACAGGACTTCTAATGCATAATTGTATACGGCATGAAGGCATGGGCATTAAAAATACCCTTTATTAACAAGTTAAAGGCCTTTAAAATGTGGACCTCGCGAAGAATGTTTCGCATACCATGGACAGATAGGGTGAGAAAGGAGGAAGTCTTACGAAAGGCAACTGGGTAAGAATTACTCAACTTGATCAAGATACGAAAAATTGGATATCTGAGTCATATCTTGAGAAAAACAAATAAGCAATACCCTAACTAATTATTAAAGGAAATATTAAGCACAAGACGGAAGTAGGTCGCAATTAAATGTCGTGGCTACGGAATATAAAGAACTGGACAGGCATAACTAACACTGGTGAGCATTTGCATGCCGCAAAAGACAGATGTCTGGCCTTTACATAATTCGCCAACGCAATATATAGGGCACTATAAGCTCTTCCTAACAACTAATTTTTTTAACCATAAAACATAAATAAATAAATTTTGCTACAACGATTGTGAATTTAATCGAAGCAATCTAATTCGTATGTTAGGAAAATTTTAGTTTATAAATAGTAGTAATAGATGCTTGAATTTTATGCTTTGAATTAGATGCTTTGAATTTTTGTATCAATGCTCCAGCCTAGTTGCAGTAATCAGTAGTCGTTTGCTTGTTTTCTAAATATTTTGTGGTAGATCGCAATACAAGTATAAGCACCTCTACTCTATTCACTTGATATTTCACTACTCTTTCGAGCTTTTAGTAGCTTGATAATATTATGCCTAAATATTTAAACTTCAATATTTTGTTATATTATCTAACCTTCCAGCTTCAATTTACATTTTAGTAAATTCGTAGATATAACCATGCATGTTGTCCTTTTTGGGTTGAGGAAATTAACATGTTAAATTTTCTGGCGGTTGTATTAAATTGGTACAGCATACGTTGTAAATCATCTTTACTTTGAGAGAGCAGTATTACGTCATCTGCATAGCAGATTATTTTACGTTGTTTTTCTCCCATTTGGTATATTTTTTTTAGTTTTTTGTTGTTTATTATTTCACCCATAATAAGCTTGAACAATAAAGGACTCATATAATCTTCCTGTCTTATCCCGTGGCCATTCTACTTTGGCCTTTATTGTGTTGTTTTGATAGATAGTTCCGATCGTTTTAATTATTTATAGAAGTAACTTTTTTCGTACAATAAATGGATAACGACCTTTAATTTGACAGGGTCATCAAATGCCTTGTAAAGGTCCAAGAAATATAGATATGCCGGTTTGTTATATTCTAGTGATTTCTCTTGCGTGCTTGTAATTATAGCATTGGTGCATGATCTTACTGACATAAAATCTTGTTATTCTGCTTCTAGTGTTATAATTCATTTAGTTTCTATTCACTTTTCACTTTGTTTTTATGTTTTAATTTCGCTCTATTAAACTAGCAATCTGTAATCTACTAAGTGACAGGTACTTTCTCCTCCCATTGTTCTATCTCCATCTTAATTAGATAAATCGTTACTCCTCCTCCTATATTTTTCTTGGGCGACCAACTGACCTTTTGACCAACTATTCAACTGCCATTGAGTGTTTCCCAGAAGGTTGTTTTTAGTAGTCTGTCTTTCATTATTCAATCTCATTACATGTCATGCTCATCTCATGAGATTTGCCTTAAGTTATCGTATTCAGGAGAAGGTAGCAGCTTCCACAAAGATAAGATATAATATTGATAGCCTCAAACAAGAATCAGTACAATTCCCCTACAAACTTAGACTAGCCTCAAAACTAACTCACTTAACTCGAAGAGAAACAGCCGAAAAAGAATATCAAGATATAAAAAATTGCATTCATCAGGCGGCCAAAGAGGCATTGGGGTACGAAGAAGCTGACAAAAGAAAAAATCCTGAGTGGTGGAACGAAGAAGTAGGAAAATTAATTAAAGACAAAAAAAAAGCTTATCAAACATGGCTATCCACGAAAGACTCAGAAGACCGCAGAATTTACAGCAGACTCAACAGGGAAGCAAAGAAGAAAGTCACTAGAAGAAAAAACGAAATGTGGGAAGAGAAATGCGAAGAGATGGACTGATGCTTAGGAGGAACCAAAGTGACACAAGCTTGGAAATTCATAAAAAGTATTAGAAAAGAAAGAAAAGATGAGGGAAATATAAACCTGATTCAAAATAAAAAGTGGGAAAAATATTACGAAACGCTATTAACAGAAAGTAGGCACTAATTTATGGAAAGACCTGACCATATCTCAATGACAGAAAACTCAGAGGTGCATAAGATAAACAAAGAAAAACTGAAAAAAGAATTGAAACAAATGAAAAATGGAAAAACACCCGGGCCTGGAGACATTCCCATCGAGTTGGTGAAACATGGACCGGATGCTCTTTTGGAAAGCTTGGTGAATATTTTTAATAAATGCTTAATTGAAGGCCAAACGATTCCAGACGATTGGAATTTGGCCCACATTAGCCCCATTTATAAAAAGAGAGACAAAAAAGAATGCGGAAATTATAGAGGCATTAGCGTAACTAGCTCGCTGGGAAGGTTATATGGTCGTATATTGAAAAGAAGAATAGAAGAGGAGTATAAAGAAATTGAAGAACAAAGCGGCTTCAGAGCAGGAAGATCGTGCGTGGACAACACATTTACCCTTCAACAAGTAATTGAAAAACGAACAGCTCGAAACCTCCCTACGCATCTGGTATTTATAGATCTGGAGAAGGCTTATGATACAGTTCCTTTAAAACTCTTATTTAGTGTCTTGACGAAAACGGACCTTAGTAAAACTTATCTAAAAGCAATACTGAACATCTATAAATGTCCTCAAAGCACTGTAAAAACAGGAAATACTTTCTCAAGGGTATTTACAGTAACGAAAGGCTTGAGACAAGGATGTTGTCTTTCCCCCACCCTATTCAAAATATATATATCCAAAAAGCACTGCACCAGTGGAGACAAAAATGTGCGGGAATGGGGTTGAAGCTTAACAACCATTATCTGACAACGCTGTTCTTTGCAGATGATCAAGTACTAATTGCAAGTGTGAAGAAGATGCAGATTATATGCTTAGAAAGCTCAAAGATGAATACGAAAAATGGGGGATGAGTATGAATATGTCTAAAACAGAATATATGCGAATAGGCAGTGAAGACGAAGACCCGGATTTGGAAATTAGACAAATGAAAAGGTGCTACGAATACAAATATTTGGGAAGTATTATCTGCAGTAAAGGAACAACGGAACGAGATATAGACTATAGAGTGCAACAAGGCAGGAAGAGTGTTCAAATTCTGAATTCGATACTTTGGTCCAACAAAGCTACTATGAAAACTAAAATGACTATCTACAAAGTAATTGTAGAGCCCATTCTTACATATGGAGCAGAATGTTGGCAAATGACAGTAAAAGGAAAGAAAAAAGTTGACACGGTTGAAATGGACTACCTAAGAAGAGCTTGTCGTATATCAAGAGTAGAACGTATACCTAATTCTGAAATTAGAAGAAAAACAGATAGAGTACATACAACTTCTGAAAGAATAGAAACTAGACAGTTAATATGGTATGGACACGTACAGAGGATGGACGACAATAGATGGCCAAAAAGAGCTATGGAATACAATCCAAGTAATAGAAGGAAACGAGGAAGACCAGCCAAGTCTTGGATACAAGGTGTTATGGAAACCATGAAAGACAGAGCCATTGATGAAAACACCTGGAGAGATAGAAAAAGATGGCGATCGAAATGCGGGAAGCGGCAGAAGCTGTAGGATCCCCGCTTATATATATATATATATATATATATATATATATATATATATATATATATATAAATATATATATATATATATATATATATATATATATAAATATATATATATATATATATATATATATATATATATATATATATCCGTATTCTCTTGTTCTGCATAAAGTAATAGGAGTTACTGGTTATGTTTCCGTCTCCACTATTCTGTCTCTACTAGACTTAAAGATTATCAGAAGGATCTTTTGCCAGAGAAAGCTGTGTGTATAGGAAAAATTCGAAAATTTAATTGATCTGTTTATGTATTTTCCTTCTTCTTCTACTTCTTGGAGATTTTTCGATCTGTTTTATTCTGAAGATTGCCAACTATCCCTCCATCTTTTAGATGGTCTTCCGAGAGGTCTTGAACCGGGCGGTTTGTTTTCTAGGGCAATTTTTGGGAGTCTTTTCTCATCCATTCGTCTTACATAATTGTACCACATCCTCTTACGCCGCCTTCCCATCTTACAATATCTTGAATTTTGCACTGCCCTCTGACGTTTGTATTTCTCACCCTGTCTCTTCTTGTTTTGCCCACTATTGTTCTTAGGGTTTTCATTTCGGCAACTCTTAGCATCTGTTTTGTTTTTTTGGTATATTCGCGTACTTCTATGCCATATGTCATGATCGATCGTATGCAAGTCTTGTAGATTCTAATTTTACTATCTGTGCCCAGGTACGGATTTGACCAGACTATATCTCGCAAACATCCCGACAATGCGGATGCTTTGTTGATCTGACTCCTTAGGTCCTTTACTGGGTCGTATGTGCTTGATATATCTATGCCCAGATATCTGAATTGCATCACCTGTTCTATGGGGTTGTTCTCAACCACTAACTTACATCTGAGCGGATCTTTTGCTATTGTCATACATTTAGTTTTATTGATAGAAACGGTCATATTTAATTTAATAAAGCAAATATACGCTGACATGCCAAACTCTATGGGTTCTTCTTTTATTTGTTTTATTACGAATACTGCATCTGTTATAGACCATCCTCTTGTAAAACCTTGTTGTTCTTCAGCATTAGTGATTTGCCTTTCCAATTTGTCCTTAAGAATGTATTTAAGATCATCGTTATTCCTCTGTAGTTTTGTGGGCAAGTTCTTTGTCTTTTTTTAAATATGGGGATTGTGATGCTCTTATGCTATTTCTCTGGTGTTTCTATGTCGTTTAAGATTTTGCTAAATAGTTGTGACAGTTTACTTCAGGGCCTCCATATTTTAAGAGTTCATTGGATATACCATCTGTTCCAGGTGACTTTCTGTTTTTTAGCTTCTGGATCTTTACTTCTACCTTTTTGTCATTGATTGTAGCACTTATATCTGCTTCGTATTCGTTTATTAATTGATCAAGTTAAGAAAGACAATCAGCCGAAACAGCTGTAGTGATAATAATTTAAAATAAAAATTTGTGGAAGTTTTGAAAACAAAGTTTTCAGTGTTTTATTGTTACATAAAATGAATTTCCATCAAGTAACGGTCAAATCCATCAATTACCAATAAATGTCACTCAATAAAATTTTATTTTCACATCAAATTTGTCAGTCGCTCCCACGATTGGTGTCACACTTTTTTTCTTAATTTTTTCATGCTTTATTGGTAAATACATTTTAAACATATTTTGTAAGATATAGCACAACGACTTATACGTTCATCCAAATAGTTGGTGTGTAGTTAAAAAATTGCTACTTAGAAATTTTAGTACAGAATGGAGCTTTTATATTAAGCACGAGTCCTATCAAAATAATTCTTCTTCTTCTTAACATGCCATACACCGAAGTGCGTAGGCGACTATCTCATTACTAGAATTCTGTTCTTGGCGGCGTGACACAGCTCGCCTGTATTGTGTATTCCTGTCCATTCTTTAATATTCCTTAACCAGGATAATTGTTTGCGGCCGGCTTCTCTCCTACCTTCGATCTTCCCTTGTAGGAATAACTGTGGTATTTCATATTTTGCTCCTCTCAATATGTGCCCAAGGTAACCAATCTTGCGTTTTTTAATTAATTTAAAGAGTTCTCTTTCCACGCCGGCTCTCTTAAGGACGTCATCGTTTCGAACTCTATCCACCCAAGGTATGCGCATCATTCTTCTCAATTACCACATTTCAAATGCTTCAAGTTTGTTGATATATATTTTTTTTAAAGTCCACGTTTCCATGCCATAAAGCAAGATAAACCATATGTAGCACTTGACCATTCTGTAGCGTATTTCGAAATTTAGGTTTTGATTACATAGGAGCGGTCTGAATTTCACAAAAGCTTGTCTTGCCATTTGTATTCGGGTTTTTATCTCTTGTTGTGGATCCGATTGGTCATTGATTGTGGTGCCAAGGTATTTAAAAGTTTTCACGCGTTTTATGCGATCGTCACCTATGCATATTATCGGATTTTCTGGAGGGTTTCTGCTAATGACCATATATTTCGTTTTCAAAATGTTGATTTTGAGGCCATATTTTTTACCTATGCTATTCACCCTATCAAGTAATAACTGCTGATCTTCCAAATTATTAGTTATAATCACTGTGTCGTCCGCATAGTGTAGGTTGCTAATTGGTATGCCGTTCACCTTAATGCCTAATTCCGTGTCTTCTAATGCTTCCGCAAATATATTTTCAACATATAAATTAAAAAGCTTCGGAGAGAGTATGCAGCCTTGGCGTACACCTTTCCGGATTTTAAATTCATCCGTATATTGGTCTTGATCAATCCTCACCTTTGCCATTTGGTTCCAGTATAGATTCTGAATAATTCTGATCTCCTTCTGGTCAATGTTGGCCCTATGTAGTAGTTTCATCATGATATCATGTTTAACATTGTCAAATGCCTTCTCGTAGTCGATGAAGGTGAGGTAGACATATTTTCGTTGATCTAAACAGTTTTGTATTAAGGTGTTCAAACATAAAATTGCCTCTCTTGTTCCTAGTCCTCCCTTAAAACCGAATTGTGTTGACCCGCTAAGTTCTACTAGTATCTTTAACATTCTTGAGTGTAATATCCTAAGGAAGAGTTTTTGCAAGTGACTCATTAAATTGATTAAGCGGTGTTCATTTCATTTTGTGGCATTAGCTGTTTTTGGGATCATCACAAAGGATGACTGCAGCCATTCTCGCGGAATGTAACCAGTATCATAAATTCTATTGAACAGCTTTACCAAGATTTCGATATTCTCCTCGTCTAGTAGTTTTATTGCTTCTATATTAATTTCATCTGAACCTATTGCTTTATGCATCTTTGTGGTTCTAACTGCATATTCTATTTCACTTCGCATTATTGATGGCCCTAATAAGTTTTCGGAAGGAAGTTTGCGCGTTGGTTGTGTTGGTCTTTCGTCATTAAAAAGTCTTTCTGCGTATTCTTTCCAGATCCTATCAACATAATTATACTAAACAATATCTTAACCACAACTACAATTGACAATCCTCATCAGTTAAGGAATTAGATAAAGAAAAATCTAATGCTTTGCCGTTAGTTTATTTCATGTATCTCTAAACTTTATCTAATAAAATAAAGCTTCGTATCTGAATCCTGCTCTACTAAATTAGAAAGCTAATGTTACATATTTTTATTTATATACTGTTCGCAAACTTCCTAACAGCCAGTGTATCACGGTTTGTTGAGCGTACTATAAAAATTAACTACCAAAAGTAATGAAGTTGCTGCTCATTACTTTAGCGCTACTTCTCCTGTTCTGAGTAATATAGGAGGCATTTATAAACCGTTTCGAGGTCTAATAACCGCTGCAAAAAAAATATAGCCCTATATCCAAATACCCATGAAAGATAAATTCATTTCCTTCATATTTATTTGGCTTTTACTTTCTAACCGGTGTGCTTTCAGGAGATGCAAGGAATTCTTTTTTAAAGCATCTTGGAATTTTATGATACTCTGCTCTTTGCCTTCTTTATTAATGTAATTTTTCAAATTTTTTTAAGTTCTTTTACAGACTAACTTATGTAATATTGTGCGTAGAACTCAAAATATATAGGGTAACGCACCCAGTTATTGGCACTTTAAGGAAATGTCCCGGGAAAAATATTTCTGATTTCCACAAGAAAAGAATCACAATTTCGGAAACTTTTATTCTGGGCGGTGTGATGTCCTACCATTCTGATCATACAACTGTTTTTAATAATAACGTTAATATATTTAAACGGAATTGATTTAAATTAAAAACAGAGAAAGTACTAGTTATTGCCACGTTGCCTGTAGTTATTGGCATTCACATGGCTGTAGTCATTGGCACCTACCTGAAGTAATTGTCACACGTCTTGCTGTAGTTAATGGCATCACTTTCCTAGTAATGGAATGAAACAATAAGAGCTCAAATCATTTAAAATAAAGGTTTATATTTATAAAATAAAAAAACTATAACTTAAGCTGAAATATTTTGAAATAAAAATCGTATCCGAATAAACAAAATTTCATTGAAACTTAAAATAAAAATATTTATGGCATGAACAAAAAATATAGGAAACTACGCCTTTCTTTGGCACACTTTGCACAAATGAGGTGTGTATAAATATTTTTTCAGCAGGCATTTGTAATGGTACATTCTCATACATTTCTGGCACTTAATTCCAAAATTTGCTACGGTTGCATTTTTTGTACATATAAAACACAATTCCTTATTACGAATGATATTATCCTTAGGGAGGCGCATTGGGATTGTGGACATCCCCTCATTGCTTAAGTTACTTGAACTTGGAAAACTCCGCTGGGTTGAAATAATGGATTTTTTGGTCATTGGAACTTCGTTTTCTGTCAAAAGTGTTGTTAAGTTGCTGACGTGTTTTGGTTTTTCTGGCCTCTTTGTTACTTTGGTCATTTTGTTCATTTCACGCTTTCTCTTATTTTCTTCTTTCTTCATCTCTTTCTGTAGCTTAGCTTCTTCCTTTTCTTCATGAATTTTTTTCCACCCACTAGATGTGATCACGTATGGCATTTTTTCGGTTGTACGCTGAAACTTTCGCTCTGGTGTCAGTTGCCAGAGCAAACTGTCGCGAAACCCGTGATCGTACCAAGTTGGTTGTCTTCGGAATTTGGTTCCATTATAGAGTGGCTTATTATTTCAGGCTGCTCTTGTATAAGTACACTATCTCCGAAAACTATTTTCATATCTGTAATACTTTCTTGGGTTAAATACGGTACAGGCAGCTGACACTTTTCGAAACGCCTCTCTTCATTTTGGTGTAACTCACACTCTTCACCATCAAACAGCACAGTAACAAGGGAATCATCTGCACTAGAACTGCATGATTCAGCAGTTGCCCCTTTTGTAAATCTTAAAAATATTTTTACAAGCAACTGGAAATCTTCACCTTCATCACCTTTACTCCAGTTTTCTTTGTACTGTCTAAGTTGGTTTAATTTATCTTGCCCAATAATGGAAATAAAGTCATCATATGTCATTTCGCAACTTTCCTTTCCGTTCACATTTCCAACAGCTCTATCTGGTCCTGTTGTCTTCTTTCCAATACATTTTGAAAAGTCAATGGATTCGACATTCCAGGGATACAATCCGCAAGCTTTAAAACCGTTACAAATTGAAGAACTCTTTAGTGAGGTTAAGGAATCTTCTAATATTGGTGCAAAATGAATTTTGGTCAATCCAATGAAGGGATTATTTATTCGCCATTTCAGAACTGCGCGTTTCCAGGCATTCTTCAGAGGTTTAAAGCAGCTAACATCTGCTGGTTGAAGGATTCTGGTAGCATTTGGATATAATGCAATAAGTATTATTTGAAGCCTAGTGCAAAGGGTACTTAGTTCATATCTCATGTGAGTTTTGTGACCATCTACAAAAAGAATGACGGGAAACTGTATTTCGTTTTTGCAAAGATGGGGATGGAGTATATTTGAAATATAGTCCACAAACAATTCGGATTTCATCCAGCCATTGTCACTTGTTCCTATTCCCCACGTATCAGGAACACTTTTACCAACAGCAGCAGGAAGCCTCTTATAGGGATAAATGATCATCGGCAGAGTTACTGAGCCAGCAGCTGAGAAGGTGAACATCACAGTAAGATTGGCCCTTGCTGTTCCTTGGTCCATCTGGTATACATTTTTAGCACCGTGGGGAGCGACAACCTTATCCTCTTTTGGAGAGAAGAGGAAACAAGTTTTGTCCCCGTTGAACACTCTTTTTGGATCTTGCAATATTTCAAAATAATTTTTCTCCTTTAAATAATTTTCGATGTTGGAGAACCAATTTTTTATGTCCTTCTCAGAAATGCAGCTGCTCGCTTTAGTTACCGCTTCTGGAGTTCTCAGGGTCAAGTTTGGATGACGCTTAAAGAAGGCTTCATACCAGTGTCTGCCAGGTTGGTTGTCTTTGAATGGAGTCTTACGTGGGTTGGCGTCCAAGAAGGTTTTCACTGAAAACTGAATATCGTCTCTCCTTCTGGGGAAATCCTTTCTATGACAGTCAGTAATCCACTCCTCCAACACGTCTTCTTCGTGTTTTGTTAAGTAAGTTGCAGGCCCGTGACCAGTTTTTTTGAATTTGTCACTCAGTCTATGTTGAAGGGTTTGTCTGGGAATTCCATATTTTCTTGCAGCCAGTTTCTTGGCCATTCCATTTCCAATGTCTGTTAAAGCACTCTGAAGGCCTACCTCGGTATATCTTTTCTGATATTTCGTATTCCTTTGGACTTTTGGCATTGTAAACAATCTAAAAAAAAAATGGAATGTTCACCTTCCAAAAAATTCTAATTATTTTTTCATATTTATATGTAACCATCCCAAAAGTTTAATAATTAATAATCGAAATGTCAGTTAATAATGCTGATGTCGATAACTACATCTTACCAGTTATTTCGGAGTTATTGGTATAAGTGCCAATCATTGCTCGTGGCACTTTCCCAATGCCTAGTAACCGGCACCCTTTTATTTTTAATAACCACTTAAAAAATAGGCAAAAATAATCTCAAAATTTCAGGTAAATTGTATTCTTAAAAGGGGCATTACTGAATACTACACTTTTAATGGAGAGCCGCTAATAAAAACAAATCGCAAACCTACTGCATTCTTAAGAAAATTGTTAAGAAACTTACCTTGTAGGATGGTGTCAACAATCGCAACCCCACATCTGTAGCCATATGCAAATACAAAACCAATACCTACACTACCCACAAACAAGAATGCGCCATCTATCAAATAGTGTACTGATTAGTACTTACGGATTCCTCCTTTTCTTATAAAACAGTAAAAATATTCGAAGTGCCAATAACGGGGCCCGTGCCGACTACTAGGACACTTATCCTAATAATTATCAATTCTAAAAAAATTTTCGTATTTTTTATTATAGATAATAAAATTATAAAAGAATTTATTGAAGACCATTATAAATAATAACTAGGTAAAAATTTAGAGCGAATTGAAAGTTTTAATACTTTGAAACGTAGCTAATTTTATCGTTGAGTTCTGCAGTTTCTGACACAGTCCAGTGCTGGATATTTCTAAAAACGAGAAGTCCCAGAAGCAACTAGTCCCAGAATCTACTGAGGCCACCAGACTAGCCGCGGAGTCACTTCCTGTGGAGGCGCAGGCATGCCACCTACTAAGAAAAAAACTGACTGGCAAATGATTAGGGGTTCCTGATGGTCTAGAGGAGGACAAAGTCATCAAAGTACCGAAGACGGTAACCGTAACAGAAGAAAATGACCAGAAGACAATAAAATCACACACTCTTATTTACTTTCAGCCAGTGAACGCCACCTGTTCGACCTATGTGTTACGCCTCTTACCGTCGTCCATTTGTTAATTGAGTGTCCAAAATACCATAGAGAACGTTCAATAAATAATATACCAAATACTCTACCAGATTTATTAGGAAAAAACTGGCACGTAAAAAACTTATCAGATCTATACTGGCACGTATCAGATCTAAAGTAACGACGCTAATAAACTGTTGGTGGATGCGGCAATGTTTCTTTTTAATAATAAAAAAAGATGACCACCTGATGCTGCTCTGCTGTATTATGTCTTGTGTATAAACATTAAAAAACCTTTTATTCCCTTGTGTACAAGCTATTATAGACTTATGGATTTCCCTAAACTGAAACACTTATCGACTTGTTTTTTTTATAAACTTTTATAAACCTTTTCTTGTGCAAATGTAATTGTATTATTGTTGATATATATATAGTTCAGCTCAACAGGCCTCAAAGGCCCAAGGCTTCAACGGTTTTCTTCCAGTTCTTTCTATCTTGTGCTAAGTTTTTCCAATCTTGTACCCGCAGCGACTTCAGATCTTCTTTTGCCGACTCCAGCCATTTTCTTCGGGGGCGGCCTCTTTTTCTTTTTGTACCAGCCTCCGTGTTTATTAATTCATTGGGAACTCTTCCTTCCTTCATTCTTGCTACATGTCCGAGCCATCTTAATCTTTGAATTTTAGCAAGTCTTGTTATTTTTGGTTGCCCATATATTTGCATTATTTCTTCATTCGTTCTTCTTCGCCAGATGTTCCCCTCTTTTACACCTCCGTATATCCTTCTAAGAATTTTTCGTTCCCATCTATCTAATTTTACTTCCATATCTTTATTTAGTGTCCAGGTCTCGCTAGCATAGAGTACTGTAGGTCGGATAACTGTTGTATATATTCGTTTTTTTGCTGTTCTGGATATTATATTCGACCTCAGTATCTTAGTCAGGCTCCCAGCACTCTTACTACCTTTGGCCATTCTTTTTATGATTTCTTGGTTCTCTTCGTTCCTATTTGTTAGTGTCACTCCCAAATAATCGAATTGGCTAACAACTTCAAAGTTATATTCTTTACTTGGGCTTTGTATCTTAAAGAACTGTCCTTGATGATTTTCGTTTCCCCTCATCACCATATATTTTGTTTTTTCTTCGTTTATTTCTAAACCATATTCCCTGGCCATTCTCTCTATTCTAGTAAAGATTTCTCTTAATTCTGCAGGTCTCCTTGTTATTAAGGTAACATCATCTGCATATGCTACGCATTGATGCCTGTGATGATATATTGTGCCTCTAGTGTAGATGTTACACTCTCGTAAAATCTTCTCTAAGATCAAATTGAAAAAATCTGTTGATAACGGGTCACCTTGTCGCAGACCTCTATTAGTGATAAAGCTATCCGAAACCCGTCCTTCTAACATGACTTTACTTTTAGTATCATTGAGTATGCATTTAGTCAGTCTTACTATTTTTGGTGGAAATTTAAAATATTCCAGTGCTTCGAATACTCTATTTCTTTTTATAGTATCATATGCCTGTCTAAAATCAATAAACAGCATGTGTAATGTTAGGTTGAATTCATATGAGCTAGCTAAAATTTGTTTCATTGTAAAAATTTGGTCTATTACCGATCTGTTTGCTCTGAAACCTGCTTGATATTCACCTAGACAATTTTCAACTTTTGTTTTAATTTTATTTCTAATTGATATGGCCAGAATCTTATACACTGTATCTTGTAGAGCTATTCCCCTGTAATTTTTACATTCTGTAACGTCTCCTTTTTTATGCACTGGACATAAGATTGCTTCTTTCCACTGATTGGGTATTTTTTCTCTGATCCACACTTCGCGTATTAACTCAGCGATTTCTTTTTGCACCATTTCGCCACCTTCTTTTAGAAACTCAGCAATGATACCATTTTCACCAGGTGCTTTGTTGTTTTTTAAGTTTTTTATGATCTCTATAATTTCTTCCTTTTTAGGTACTTCTTCATTTACATCTGGGTCCCTTACTTCTTCATGTTGTAGTTGCGTTTGTTCTCTTTCATCTTGGTCGTCCGTACATAATATGTTCTCGAAATAATTGGCCCACCTTCTTAATTTTTCATCTGTTCCACCTAACAGATTCCCCTCTTCATCTTTATAATATCTTGATGTGGTTTTGTGTTGGGTTCGGTCTCGTTTTATTTCTTGGTAGAAATTCCTGACTTGTTTATGTAAAAAATCTTCTTCAATACGAACTAGTTTCTGCTCTAAACTTGACCGCTTCTTCCTTCTACAAATCTTCTTTGCTTCCCGTCTTTTTGCGGCATAAGCTTTTTTACTCTCTTCATTATTTCTTATTATACTATTTATTCTAGCTTTATTTCGGTCATTAATGGCTTTCTTACAGTCCTCATCATACCAATCCGTTTGTTTACATTGTCTGTTTCCTGTTAATACTGAGTCGGCTGCTTCTTGAATTTTTTCTTCTAGTTGTACCCATCTGCTTTCTATATCATTTACTGTTGTCTGGCTTTTTAGTTTCTCTTCAATTTGCTGCCTGAATTTTTTCTTAACTTCTCCCTCCTGAAGTAGTGCACCGTTATATCTTTTTATTTTTTTACAGCTAGTGTTATTAATTGTGGGTATTATTTGCTCCATTTTAACTTTGACCAAAAAGTGGTCCGAATTTGCATCAGCACCTCTGTAACTTCGGCTATCTTTTATGGCTCTCATATGTTTGGCTTCTATTAGTAAATGATCTATTTGGTTTACTGTTTGTCCATCTGGTGATACCCAGGTACCTTTATGAATTTCTTTGTGATCAAAATAAGTGCTCATAATTCGCATATTATGTTCGAAAGCAAATTCTATTACTCTTTTTCCATTCAGATTACTGTCTCTATGATTACTTTTTCCCCCTGTTATTTGTTTGTATATATCCTCCCTGCCAATCTTGGCATTCAAATCTCCTACAATTATTTTTATGTCATATGATGGTATTTTGTAAAACATATGTTCTAATTGTTCATAAAAGCTATCTTTAACGTCTTCATCTGTATTTTCTGTTGGTGCATGCACATTTATAAGGGTTACTTTTCTATATTTTCCTCTTATTCTTATTTTACATAATCTGCTTGTGACTGCCTCAAAATCTATCACCAGATTGGCAAATGTTTTCTTTATAAAAAATCCCACCCCAAATACACGTTCATTGTCTCCACTGTTGAAAAACACGTGGTTTCCCACATCCATGGTAAAATTTCCTTTTTGTTTAGTTTCTTGTATAGCTGCAATATCTATCTCATATTTCTCTAACGTATCTGATAAGTTCTTTAGTGCTCCTACTTCAAAAGTCCCTCTAACATTCCATTGTCCTATCATCATCCTATTCCGCGCTTTATTCGTTTCCATATTTTCCTGACCACTGTGCCTGTGTAGACTCAGTTTTTTTTCATTTTCTCTAGTTTTTCGGTACTATGGTTCCATTTCCACCATTCATCGTTTATACATATTTTCTGATAGCCGACTTTTGTTTCATTACCTTTTCCTTTTTCTTCTTTCGCCATATCTCTCAGCTCTTTCTGCAGTTTGGCTTCGGCTTGGGTTAGATCGTTTTCAATGAAATACCGCGTTCCTCTTAATTTACTCTTATTCTTCATAATAAGTTCTTTATCCTTCATTGTATCTACTTTTACTATCGCCACTGGTGGTTTCCCTTGAGAGGTTCTTATTTTCTGCACATCTTTTATTTTCACATTCAAATTCAATTGATTTGCTATAAAGTTGGTGGCATCTTCCAGTTCCTCATTTTCTTTGAAATCGTGTCCTTTGATCACAATGTTTTGTTTCCGAATTTGTTTATCCATCTTTTCGATCCTGCTTTCCAGGAAATTTATCTTTCCCTTCAACTCACGATTTTCTTTTTTTAAATTGCAAATTTCTTCTTGAAAGATCTGCTGGTCTTTTCGTACTCCTTTAACTTCGTTCATAAGAGCGATCATCATTTCTTTCAATTCGGTGTTATCACAATCTTTCTTAGGTGGAGACCTAGTTAACTTTCTGCTTTTCATGAAAGGGTTTTCATCTTGGTCGTCTTCTTTTTTTTCCTCCCTCTTTCTCTTACCATCGTCAGATTCTTCACTATCCCATTGATTTAATCCTCTTCTCGCGGCCATATTGTTAAAAATATTATAAATCTCTTACCTTATTCCGAACAATGCTTTGACGTTATAATTCTCACTTACACGCCAATGTATTGTTTTGTAAATAATCACTAATTATTGTCCTTATCGTGAAGGTTCCCCGCACCGCGCTACTCGCCTCTTCAACCGATCGGAGCTTGTAGCACTGATTGTTTATTTAGTTTATTCGTTATGATTTTTTAAAAAACTCGATTTAGTTCACAATTTTCTAATGACACTCGATTCACACAGAAACTATTTCGCAGGAAAAACACTTTGTGGATAAATAAACTCGATATTACCCGAATTTTCGAATTAAATATCGGAGCCGTTTTAACCACGTCTTCCTCGTTCGTGTACCAGTGACGGAGTCCCATTGTTGATAAATATGTATAATAATAAATTTCCCACCAGCTACAGAGTCTTCTTCAAAGGAGGGAAATGTCACCGTGTGCCTTAGTCGTGAACTAATATGCACTCCAAATCGCATCGCCTTGCTTCCAAACCTCTGCAATTTTTACTGTTGGCCAACTGACCTGAAAATGCCCACATCGAGAGAAAATCAAATTTTTAAATATGGGACATTTTCAAGTCACAGGCTAGTCCTACTTCGGCTCCCATACAGGGTCTACTATACCCTGGGAGCTCTTTGCCCGTTCTATGAACCTAGACTCCTGGCTGAAATCTTTTTACCTTTAGAAATGTGTTTTTGTTTCATTAACGTTATAAGAATTAACGATAATTCACCAAAGATGAAATCTACGCAGAAGGCACTTTGAATTACTTGGTTAAAATCCCTCTGTAAGGTACTTTAGGAGTTACGAAAGTCAAAGCCGAAAACGGTTTTTTAAAAAATTAATTTTCGTAACAAAATTTATTTATTGAGAACGTACAGGTATGGTAACAACTACAAAACAAAAAGCTCTTAATCTAATTAAACACTGGTATATATAGTCTTTCTATATGTCGTCACACATTGGATAATCCAGGGACGTAACTCCTCCGCCCTTAGAAAGAAGCATATCCTTGGGGTGTGCTTCTTTACACAATAAATCCTTGGGTTTCTTCTTTTCTTGTTTCTTTTTGTTTTCTTTCTTCTTGTTTTCTTTGACGCACAGTTTTACAATATTTAGTTAAATAATATAAAATTAAAATGAAAATTATTATATATATATACAGATTGTCCAAAAACTTGTTTGCTTAAAATAAATTGAATTATTATCTTTTAAATTATATTTTTGTGTTTCTAACTTTTCTAAAATATCTTTAGTCTTTCTAAGGTTAATTGTATTAAGATTTATTGGTGAAAAATTTGAACTTTCATTTTGAAAAATATTAATAGAAGGAATAACTATGAGCAAAGTGACTTTTACTAATTTTTTCTGTTTGGAAGACTTCATTCTTGATTTTCACGGTACATTCAGGAACGGATTCTAAAACGTAGCTTCCATGTATAGGTAAATTTTCTTTTGAGTTTGGGCACTCAATAATTGCTAATTCTTCTTCTGGAACTGTAACTATCCATTTTCCGTCGCTGATTCTTGTGGATTCTATCTTCTTTATCTTTACTTCGAAATATTCACATGACAATGCCTTTTTCTTGAAATTTATTAATTGGACTGCACAAGGGGCTTCTTCGGTTATCGTTAGTCTATTACTTCCTTTACATATGTACTCTTCTGAATCTATTTCTGTGCATATATCTTCCATGTAGATATAGCTAAATTCATTAAGTGCAAGGAAATGTTTGTAAGGTAAATGAATAAGATAATTTGAGTTGTTCATAGGAATAGGAATAGGGAATAGCTGGTAATAATCATATATTTCCGATTCAACTAATGGAATCTCTAATACAAATGTAATTATAGAATTTACTGAATAGCTCTTAATATTTATTATTTTCTCATACTGAATTATTTTTCCTAGTGTAGAATCAAAAGGCATTAATTTTGACTTTGTCTGAGATTTTGCTTTCTTTATTTCATTTAAAAGTTCAATTGGATTTACTATAGAATTGTGCAAGGTATTTATTTTGGCAAATGAGATTGCAGTTTCTACTTTTTCAAAAATATCATAAATTGTTTGATAAAGTAAAGTAATTTGATTTATCACTATAAATGACTGAATATGTGTATACATACTTTTTTCAAATAAAGCTAATTTATTCTCTATAGCTTCAATTTTTGATTTCAAAATCAATTGATTATGTGAAATATTATTTATAGCATTATTAAAAGTATTTATAGAATCTTGCAATAAAGATATTTGTCTTAGGGAATTTACTTTTAAGTTACTTTGATTATCTTTTAATTGTTTTATTTCGTTTTCTATTCTTTGTGCGTCTTCTTGGTCCATATTCCCTGTAATACATTTTATTATTGTTCCTAGAGGATTTAGAAGTCCTCTTTTTATTCTATTTTCTTCCTTATACAAAGGTGGATTAATTTGATATATTTGTTCTTCTATTTTACTTTGTAACGTAATTAAAGGGATAAATGAGTTTTCTAATTCTGGATAATAACTTGTTTGATTTCTGAAACTTGTGTGTAGTCTTTGAGCTTCATTTTTCAATAAATAAAATTCTTGTATGACAGAAGTTAAATTGTAAATTTGTATAAATGTCCAGTGTGTAGAAATTATTTTGGAGGTACCTAATCTAAAAGGTAGGAGTCCTGGATATGTAGTTACATCTTCAAACTTGACTAAGTTGTCTCTTGCGTTGATAAAGTTGACTGCTCCGAAGATTCCGACGATAAATCTGAAATATTAGGCATTATTTTAGTTTCGTTTATGTGGACTATTATTTTCTTTTTATTCTTGGGATTTTCAATTTCTATTTTCCCGTTTTCTAATATTTGTGTAAGTATATAAGGTCCAGTATATTTTCTACTTAATTTTCCTCCGCGAGTTTCTGTTTTTCTATAAACTTGTGATCCTAAACGAGGATCTTTTGAGTTTCTATCTTTATTTCTTTTTCCAATTATATTCTCTTTAAGTTTTTGATTTTCTTCTTGTATACTTGTATATAGAGCTTGAGTATTATTTTGATGTGCATTAACATATTGAGTATAAGCTTGTGCTGGAATAAGTCTCATGGGATCTTTACTGTCTGTATGTCCCGATACTAATTCGAAAGGTGTATGGCCAGTTGCTGAGTGTATAGTACTATTATAGGCAATAAGAGTATAAGGCATAATGGAAATATTATCTGCATCTTTATCTTTTTCTTTTAGTAATCTTAAGTGCTCAGTTAAGGTAGAATGGAATCTTTCTACCGGGGAATTAGATTCGTGATGATATGGAGTAGTAAAATGTATTTTTATTTGATGCGTTTTTAGTAATTCGTCTACAACGTCATTTTTGAATTCTCCGCCACTATCTGCAACAATTTGTTTCGGTATTCCAAAAAATGAAAAGAAATGTACTAATTGTTGACACGCTGATATCGCTGTGCCAAAATATGGTAACGCTTGGCCATATTTTGAAAATTTATCTATAATTGTTAAAAATCTTTGATTGTATCTATATGTATTATTTCAAAAGGCTTGGATGGTGTGTGGGTTAATATTAAAGGTTCTTTATGTGGATTTCTATTATATTTTGATCTTTGGCATATTTCACATTCGTTTATGTATTTTTCTATATCTTTTTTCATTGATTTCCAGTAGTAATTTATTTTTAAAGCTCTAAGAGTCTCTGAAATTCCTCGATGATTCGTTTTGCCGTCGTGCTTATATTTTATTAGTTGATTTCTTTCTTCTGGTAAAACATTGCTAACTAATTGTGTACATTCAATCAATTTTAATTTTGTAAAATATTTACGCCATACATTCTGAAATATTGGTCGTAATTCTTGAGATAAGAAATAAATGTATAAAGTATTTTTGCACGCATTTTCTTTTAGGAATTGTGTCACACTTTCTTCGTCAGCTGAAATAGTAGCTCTTATTATTTTATGTCCTTCAAAATTCTCGCATTCGCGTTTTAAATAATTTGCAAAAGGCGCTCTTTTAACGATAAGTTGATAGGCTTTATTGTTTATTATTTCATCTAACAATGAGAAACTATTTTCATTTGAAGATTCAGCACTATGGGCTGTATCTGTGTCTGAGTTATCCATTTCAACGTTTTCATTGTTCTCATTTCCTGTTGATATAATTTTATTTACTTGTGGGTTTTCTGTAACCTCATTGTTATCGAGAATTTGCAAAGTTTCATTTATTACATTTTCATCAACTATATCTGGATTAAATTCAGCTAAAAATTGGTCGATATCAAAATCTATGTCACCGGGATTATTTATATTTGATTCTGTTTCAATTGCATTAATATTTATTCGACTTAAAGAATCGGCAATATTCGTTTTACCGGGTTTATATTTTATAGTATAGTTAAATTCTTCTAATTTTAATCTCCATCGTAATAATTTGGAGTTGGGTTCCTTTAAATTAAATAACCATATTAGGGGTCTATGGTCGCATAAAATTTCAAAAGATCTGCCGTATAAATAAGGTCTAAATGTTTTACAAGCCCATACAATTGCTAAAAGTTCTTTTTCTATCGTAGAATAATTTTGCTCTGTTTGATTAAGAGTTCTTGAGGCATACGCTACGGGTAAATCATTTGGGACTTTTCCTTGTGACAAAATTGCACCTAAGGCTATATTTGAAGCGTCTGTAGTTAATATAAATGGTTTTGAAAAATCTGGATATTTTAAAATTGGAGCAATAATTAAAAGTTCTTTAAGATGATTAAAAGATTTTTTAAATTCCGGAGTGTGTATAACTTTTGCATGTTTCTTTAGACACATAGTTAAAGGTTTAGCTATTTTGGCGAAATTTTGGATAAATCTTCTGCAATATCCTGCTAATCCTAAAAATGACTTTATTTCTTTTTGTGTAGTAGGAATAGGAAAGTTTTTGACTGCATTTATTTTTTCTGGATTTGGTCGTACACCATCTTTTGTTATAACGTGACCTAAATATGCCACTTCTGTTCGTAAAAATTCTGATTTATCTAGCTGTATTTTTAAATTAGATTTTCTTAGTCTTTCAAAAATTGCTTTCAGTCTTTTAACATGTTCTTGCAATGATGAGGAAAAAACAATTATATCATCTAAATATATATAGCATATTTCATTCTGATATCCTCTTAATACATTATTCATAACTTTTTGAAAAGTAGCTGGGGCATTTTTCAATCCAAACGGCATACGTAAAAATTCATAATGTCCTGTCTCTGTGGAAAATGCTGTTTTTGGTACATCGGCTGGTTCCATTTTTATCTGGTGGAAACCATTTGCTAAATCTAAAGTAGTAAAATATTGAGCTCTTCCTAGACCATCTAGAATATTATCTATTAATGGCAAGGGAAATTTATTTTCTATTGTATTTTCATTCAGTTTGCGGTAATCTATAACTATTCTATATTTCTTTTGGTTACTTGCATCCATTTTCTTCTCTATTACCCAGATGGGTGAATTAAAAGGCGAGTTTGAATCTTGTATTATTCCATTTTTTAACATATCATTTATTTGTCTACTAACTTCTTTTTTATAAACTTCCGTATATCTGTAATTCCTTGTGTAAACCGGAGTATCATTAACTAAATCTATTTTATGCTTTATTTTATTCGTAAAACTAAGGGGCGTTCCGTCTATATAAAAAATATCTGTCCAATTATAACGTAATTTACTTATGGCTTAGTATTCTTCGTCGTCGTTATAATTAAGTCTGAGTTTCTTGAAGTGTGAACTGGAAATGTTTCATTATTATATCTTTTTCTTTCATTATATCTTGTATATATTCTTCTTTGATTGTTATTGTATCCTCTATACATTCTTCGTTTATTCCCATTATATCTTCTATCATAATTATTATATATTCTTCTATTATCGTTATATCTTCTTTTTTTATTTTTATTATATCTTACATCATAAGTATTATAAATTCTATCATTGTATCTTAAATTATTATTATGTCGTTCTCTTATGTCATTACAACTCGTTATTTTATGATGAAATAAATGATTTGGAGAACGTCTATCATTTCTAAAATTACTTCGTAAACTAAAGTTATTGGAACTTGTATCCATTGGCTCAGGTCGCATTGAATTTCTGCTTTGATTTTGGGTATGAATAGATGGCTGATATCTAGGTATATTTGGAAATTGTCTTTGAAATTGGTTACCATTATTATTATTAAATCCATTGTTCGAAAAACTTTGACGATTTTGAAAATTATTATTTGGATTTCTGAAAAAATTATTATTTCTGAATTGACTAGAACTTTGGGAAGAATGTCGATTTTGAAAATTATTATAATTCGAAAAATTATTATTTTGAGAAAAATAATTTCTATTTGGAAATGAAGAGTGTTGTGAATTATTATTTGAATTTCTATTGGAATTATTATAGGATCGAGAATTATTAAAATTTGAGGGTCTCGTATTATTATTTCGATTTTTAAAAGTAATAAAATTTTCTTCTTCTTTAGCGAAAGCCATTGCTTGTTCTATTGAATCAGGATTCTTTAATCTGACTACTAACTGCATGTGATAATTAAGGCCATTTATAAAAGTTTTAAGACAAAGATCTTCATATTGTTGAATTTTTAATATTTTTACATTTAACTGGTCATTAGACATATTTATTTTTGAACAAAGAATGCTTCTAGCATCCTGGATTCTTAAACCAAAATTTTGTGCATTTTCGTTTCTTTCTGGTTTCATTGAAATTATATCTTGTATTAAACAATCAATTGATCTCTGATCAGAAAATGTTACTATAAGAGAATCTTTAACTTTTGCCCAAGAATCAAGTTCTGTTCTTGATGCAATAAGGTCTGCTGCTCTGTCAGTTAACTTACTTAAAACAGTATCAAAAAGACAAACATTTATAGGATTATTTGCATCTCTATTGCTATGATTATTTAAAAAATTTTCACATGATTTAATAAATCTATTTAATTGTTTCGGATTGCCATCAAAAGTAGGAATGTTATCTGCTTGATATTTAATTAATTAAAAATTAGGTTGAGCCATTTCGTTAAATGTTAAATTTACTAAATGATCTAAAATGTCCTCCACAGTGAATCAAAAAATATATAATATATAGGTAAAAATATGGATTTTGGTAAAATAGGAAACACTTACATGAATATTTTCATTTTCTATAGACTTCAGACTATTTTTGTTCTTCCGTCTGCACCAATAGGATTCTGGACGATGCTGGTTCCTTCTCCCTGGTCTTGGCTTCTCCAATGGGTTGTGGACAATGTTTGTTCCTAGCCCTGGACGTTTGGCTGTTACCGTACCCGAAATGTAGATTTTTCCGTTAATCTTTAAAAAGAAAAATTGCACACGAAATTCGGCAAGGTTAACACGAACACTGTACAATTTCGAAAAATCCGAATGACTGCGCCAGTTACGAAAGTCAAAGCCGAAAACGGTTTTTTAAAAAATTAATTTTCGTAACAAAATTTATTTATTGAGAACGTACAGGTATGGTAACAACTACAAAACAAAAAGCTCTTAATCTAATTAAACACTGGTATATATAGTCTTTCTATATGTCGTCACACATTGGATAATCCAGGGACGTAACTTAGGATGGTGATATGACGCTCAACGTATGAATCGAGCCTTCAACTAGGCTCCCACTGAGCTACCCTGAAAGCTCCACACCACCAACTAGCTTTATCGTCGAGCTTTTCTGCAGTCTTGACACTGTCCAGTGCCTGATGCCACCAGCATGGGGTACAAACGCTACCCCCAACAAATGCACCCTACTAAGAAAACAACCGGCTGTCAAATGCTTATGGTTTCCTAATGGCCAAGGGGAGGACGACGTCGTGGAAGACAAGGATGCTTTGATCGACTACGGTACCTAGAAGAGCAAGATGACCACTGAAAGCTGCTGTACTCTATTGTGTCTTATGTATAAATATTAACAAACCTTTAACAAACCGTTTTCTTGTATATAAGCTATTATAGACTTTTTATGGATTTCCCTGAACTGAAATACTTACAGCTTTTATAAACCTCCATGAACCTTTTCTTGTGCAAATGTTTTTGTATTCTTGTTGATGAATATGTTTACTAATATATTTCTTTCATCCACAGAGTATTCAAAACAGGTACTTCCATCATTCTTGGTGATAATTATCTTGGAATACTTATTTTGCATGTTTTATTAATAAATGTATCACGACCATATAAATGAAACGCGTGTCAGCATAACTTATCTAAATTTATAAAAAAAACTATTCAGCAATTTCGTATTATTTAATATTGTATATCAATTTCATTCTTCTTTGCTATTATTCCTCTTTAAAATTTATAGCGAAACATTCATTTTGTACGTCCAGAAATGAAGGTTTTTTTCAGCCTCCGTTTTTACACTATAACACAATTTTCCGGGAACATTTAACATGATGATTGCCCTATAACTCTTGTTGTTTACTGCGCTCTCCCTTTCCAAAATAGTACAGTGGTCGTATTTTTTCAGTCCTTAGGCACAGCCAAATTAGGCGCGCCTCCACAGAATTACAATGATTTTATTTGGGCACACCTAAAAACTTTTTACACTTTATGCAGTACAGTCATTAAAAACTTTTTAATACCTAAATATTATGTATGGATGATAGTAGTTTTTAATAGCTGTTGTTTAATGTTTGTTTTAAAGACTTTTTTTTAAATCAATTGAATATTAACTTATCGTAATATCGCTGTAGTAAAAAAGGTAAATATACAGAGTGGTAAGTCGTCGAAAGTACCATAAAACGCTAATGTAATGAGAAATTATTGTATTCTGTTGAAATTCTAAATTATTTTACGTCATCAATTACTTAAATAGTATAATGTGTGTATTTTAAAAGTTAAAACAGGCTCCTAATTTATTCATAACAGTAACTCAAACATCAGAATCATAAAATGCTCGTTGGTCACAGTGTAACGAGATCTTTTTGCATAGTTTCCGAGCAAACATATTTTTTATTGTTTTCATTTGGTGACTTTTGAGACGGAATAAATTTTAAATACGTTTCAGATATATGTTCGTAGCAAAATCTTTTTATCCCGGAGACCACTTAATATATAAGTTAAGGGACAGTTAACTATTCAACTATTCAACAAATTCATAAATATACATGTGTTCGTCTATATATTATAAATATCTATTTGATACCAAGCTTCTTTTTCATCCGAAACCATTTCTGTGAGATTTGTAACTTTCCATTTTTCTCTGTAGAAAAACTCGTGGATGAGAGGCACACCTGTAATTAATCAAAAAACGTATTTTTAATTTCCTGCTATCGAAACTTGAATGTGTGACCACAACTCACCATCGTGATATTTAAATAATACGAGACAAGATCTCTACAAACCAATAATTTCTTCAATCTTATTATCCTCAAGTTGAAATTTATCTATACCACAACCCCATTACCATAAAATAAATACTTATAAAAAACAAAATATCTTTTACTTACGTTTACGTGTTTTGTGGTACAAATACACAGTTATCTTAGGGTATTCTGCACTAGGGTATTACATTGCAAACTTATCGCGAATTCGTTAAATAATTTTAGTTACGCTGATAATTAGAGACTGGATTATATGCAAAATGCATGTGCATATATATGCAGCATATTTGTGGGTTTCTTTATAAATGCAAATGCTATTCATATTTACTTGATTAAGAGCATATTGCCACATATTTAAAAATATCACATAAATAAAATGGTTTTCTATACATATTTAGATAATAGTTTCTTGGAATTATTCATAGCAGGTACTAGGTAAGGTAACTACGAAATAATTTTATTACAAATATCTACTAAATCTACAAGTTTTATTGTTTGGGAAAACCCATCTGGGAATTATTTATCAGAAGAATAGGGCCAACATGCAGGTAAGTATTATGTGGTATTATACAGTAAATTCGTTTTTAAATTCTCTTTACCAGCTGGCAAAGCAACTTGTGATTGTGAATATTGTGCTTATAAAATAAAAATAATTTCTTTATTGAAAAATAAGTAGCGAAACAAAAATCAGGTCTATCGCGGAGTTGGGTTGGTGACAACAGTGAAATGAAGATTATAGACAATAAAAGTGTTTTCTGTACTATTTGTGATAAAAAAGTGGCACACAGGCCTTAAGGCCTTTTTTAAAGCCTAGGGTATTTTTTTAAAACATAATCCTAATATTAACTAATTACAATTATTTTAAACAAAACTTTAACTTAAATATGTATATACAACATTCTTAACTACTCTGAGGGACCTGGTGGATAATATTTCTCCATTCGCTTCTATTTTGTGCTTTTCTTTTCCAGTCCCTCACCTTACGTGTTTAAGGTTTTCCTCCACTTTACTAATCCACTTCGTTCTGGGTCTACCTCTTCTTTTGGGGCCGATTAGTTTTCTGGTTATTACTAGTTTAGGCATTCTGTTTGCTGCCATTCTTTCCACATGTCCCAACCATCTGATTCTTTGTGACTTGACGAACTTGGTAGGTTCTTTGTATAAAGCCATTAATTCATTGTTGGTTCTTCTCTTCCAACAATCTTCTGTCTTCCGTCCTCCGAATATGCGTCTCATTTTCCTTTCCCAACTTTCCACAGTATCCTCTTCCTTCTTGTTTAATGTCCATGTCTCACCGGCATATGTTACTGTGGGTCGAATTACTGTTTTATATATTCTAGAGTTTACCTTGTCTAGAAACGTATTTTGAGTTCATTAGGGCTCTTAAACTACCTAATTTTTTATTCCCTTTTGCTATTCTGACTTCGAGCTCCCATTTCTCTTTTCCATTTTCATCGAAAACTACACCCAGGTATTGAAATTTGTCCACCCTTTTAAAACTATAGCTTTTACCACTTACAGACCTCACACTAAAGTCTTCTTTTTTCCCTTCTGTCCCTCCCATGATCATATATTTGGTTTTGTCTTCATTTAGTTCCAATCCGAATTTCTCTGCTTCTTTAATGATTTTATACACAATTCTTCTTAATTCTTTCTCGGTTTTTGCTAGAATCGTTAGATCGTCAGCAAATGCCAAGCACTGGTGCTCATTTTTCATGATCGTTTCGTCCACCTTCATGCTGCGTTTTCTGATTACAGTTTCTAACACTAAGTTGAATAATGTAGTGGATAAATGATCTCCCTGTCTCAAGCCTTTTGCAACCGTAAATTGATCTGATATATGAGCCTGCCAAGCAATTTCACACGTAGAATTATTTAGTGTCATTTTAACTAGCCGGATCAGTTTCTTTGGTATACCCAAATGTTTCATTGCTCGATACATTTTGACTCTATCGACTCTATCATATGCTTGTCTAAAATCCACAAAAAAAACATGCAGGGGAACTTTACCTTCCTAATAATTCATTTGTATCTCCTTTAATGAGAAGATTTGGTCTACAGTAGATCTGTTCTTTCTAAAGCCGGCCTGATACTCATGTAGGATTCTTTCCGTATAGCAGTTTAGTTTATTTCTCAATATTCCTGCCAAGATTTTGTATACCGTGTCTAGTAAGGCTACACCTCTATAGTTGTCACAATATCGTTTGTCTCCTTTTTTTATGCAGAGGGCATATGCGGGCCTCATACTACTGCGATGGCATTATTTCCTTCTCCAATACTTGCACTAGTAGCTGATATATTTTTCTTTGTAGTTGTTCTCCACTAAACTTGATCATTTCTATGCATATGTCATTTTTACCAGGACTTCTGTTATTTTTCATTTCTTGTATTGCTGTCACCACCTTCTCCTTTGTAGGCTGCCTTTCAACTATCGCATCTTCTCCAACCGTCCAGTTGTCTACTGCTTCGTGCTCCACCTCACCATTTAATAATTCTTCAAAATGTTTTTTCCATTCCGTCATTATTACTGCCGGATCGCTAATTAAATTTCCGTCTTTACCTTTCATATAACTACAGTGGCTTTGGTAACCTTTTACCATCTTTTTAACTTCTTGATGGAACGACCTCACCTCTTTGTTTTTAAACTTCTCTTCTATCTCTTTTAATTTCAACTTATTGTGGTATCTCTTTTTCTTTCTACACAGAGCTTTCAATCTTTCTCGAATTTTTCTATATTCTTGTTTTTTACACTCTCTATTATCTATTAATATTTGTTGTCTGATCTTCTTCTTTTCCTTTGCTATCGCCTGACACTCTTCGTCAAACCAATCTTTGTTCTCTTGGAGTCGCACTTAACTATTTTCTCGCTAGCTTCTCCTACGGCAGATTTTATTTGTTCCCAGGCTTAATCTGTCTGTAAATTTTGGTCACATTGTTGTAGAATTTTATTTATTTCTTCTTCTTATTAATTCATTTTTAGTACGGTTTTTTAGGCGGTAGTTTTAGTTTCGAGAAAAAAAATATCAGTTATCTTAAAAATTTGAAGTCCATATTATTGCGTTAGACTCCTATTTACTAAACCGTTTTATTACAGATTTTATGTGAAAAAAAATCCAAATTTCCCAACACCTGAAAACGGCTCTCCACCAATATAAACTATCTAAGGACTTCAAGAAACCACGCAAGCAGCTTCTGCAGAACAACGTTATTCAAAATCGTCACACATCGACGGGGCAAGAAATGTTTGCTAAAGATGTATGCAATTTTTTTGTAATTTGCAATATCCCACTGTATAAATTGGATAGCAAGGTGTGTCAAAATTTTTTGAAAACATATTTTAAAGTTGAAAATAAGTCAGTACAGGTACCAAGTTCTTCAACTCTTCGCAAGAAATATGTGAGGGCATCTTACAAAGACGTTATTGAAGGTATTAAGCCGGGTTAGAGATGAATATCTGTGGATATCTGTCGACGAGACTACTGATGCCAAGGGTCGGCAAATCGCGAATTTAATTATTGGAGTTTTAAACACAGTTCAGCTGATGACTCCAACAAGTCGTATTTAATCAGCGTAAAATGTTTAGAAAAAACCAACTATGCAAAAATTGCTCGATTTGTTAATGAATCTTTGACAAATTTCTTTTTACCGAATCAATCAAGTACCTTCTGAGAAAATTTTGCTACCGGTGGGCAGTTACTAGTCTTAAGATTTTTTTTTTCGAATTTGTTTCATTGTATATGCTTAGCGCATGGTTTAAACAGTTTGGCAGAGAAAGTTAGACTCGAGTTTCCAAATGTAAACACTTTAATCAACAATGTAAAGAAAGTATTTTTAAAAGCACCATTGCCAGTAGAGGTATATAGGAAGGTGCTTCCCGATATCCCTTTGCCACCGGAACCAGTGTTGACTAGATAGGTGATATGGTTGAATAGTGCCATATTTCTTGCAAATAATTATATTGATATCAAAAATGTTATATCAAATTTTGATCCTTCTTGTTGTATTGTTGTTCAGAAATGTCAAAATATTTTTAGTGAGAATTCTGTTCAGAATGAACTGTCCTATATAAAAGCAAATTTTGACATAATAATTGTAAACTCTATTACAAAACTAGAGAGTTAAAAATTATCTTTAAATGATAGTATTTGCATTGTTGATTCTGTCAAAGAAAGAATAGTAAACCTTTCAGGGACAATTGGAAAAAAAAAATTAAAGATAAATTTAGTGAAGTTTTAAACCAGATGAAGGCTTTTCTTTATCAATAAATAACATAATCAATGAAAGCTTTAACGAAGTTATTATTATGGATCCCTCGCTAGTGTCAAATTTTAGATTTGCGCCAATTACATCCTGTGATGTTGAGAGATCGTTTTCCTCATAATAAACACATATTAACTGATATAAGGCATAGCATTACTCTTGAAAATATTGAACATTTTATGATTATATACTGTAACAGCAAGAGCGAGGACATTTTCTTGTGAATTTTCATTTGTATTTTTTTATTAAATGTAGTAATAAATAAACACTCTCTAAGTTATACTATAATTTTATTTCTGACCAGATCTCAAGCCCTAAAAATTAAAAAAATATTTTTGTTAAAGTGCATATATAAATGCATATTATAATAAAGGCATATTTGGTTACTTTTTAAGTGCATGTTGCATGCATATTTTAACCATTTTTTAGAGCATATAATCCAGTCTTTACTGATAATACACGATAGATATAAAATATTGACACTTTCTTTCGCAATAAAAATATGTTTATTTTGATATTGATACCCATATAAACATGAGCTCACGATCGTGTCAGCCATTCAAGAAAGGGTTATACAATCAAAGAAATGTGATAACAAAAATTCTGTTTTATTACTTTAATTGCTTAACTGATTTAATTATATTTAAATAATGTTAAAATTTATTTTGTTACTTTTAAAAGTTTTGCTTAAGTTTTTTCTTTTTTAAAGCAACAATCATTACCTTTTTATTTATCCAATAAAAAATAAAAACTGTATATGTCTTATCTAGTCTTTTATCTCATATATTTAATGGTTTAGTTGGAAATTGTGTTTTTCCATTATCGCCGGAAAAAGTATTCAGTATTTCAAAAAACCTATTTCGAGATGAGTAACGTGAACTTGTAGTGAAAACCAACGCAGCGGCGTATATAAACTTAAGCTATATTTACTTTTTCTAAATAAACTTTGTAAAAGAAATCCTAGATTACCGACTTGCCGGAGCTCCGCCGTTAATCAAATCAACGAATAAGCTCTTCGGCCTTTAGCTTCCACTCTATAACGTTTAAAGCTCTGAGGCGTTAACCACTCGGAGCTACGTGAGAATTGCACCACCTGAAGTTTCCACAAGATAAATGAGAAGGCTACCGCAAGGGTTGTCTGTTTTGACAAGGGCCAACTAAATCCTAATGTTGTGTTTTACTGATTAACCGTGTGGAAGAATTTAGATGCTGCCATTTCCGAGAGGAATCGCCTATAAATAAGCAAAATCGATCCCAACAGGGTCGACTTTATTAAGTTTTATTGCTGTTCGTTTTTCGCTTACGAGGGTGCATCCAGTTGTTTACAAAATTTTTTCAAGCAACTTTTTCTGATGAAAATTTTGTCCGTTTCTGTTTTTCTTAGTTAAAGTTATTTAAAGTGTTAAATATCTAAGTTAAATATTACGTTTATATTAAGGATTAAGCCAAAGCTAATTGTAATCAAAATTATATTTTTAAATAAGGTTTGAGGTATCGATTTATACTACTAAAATCGTTTATATATTTTTTTTTAAATTGCTCAAAAAGTATAACCAACAAGTTTTTAAGTTGGGTTGTTTTTTAAAATCTCTTTGAAAGTTTGTGTTCTGACCTCTACCTACCGGAACTCTACCTACCCAACTTATTCGTAGGATTCTCTGATAAACCCAGATTTCAAAGGCTTTTAGTTTTCTGAGAAGTGCATCTAATTATAACAACTAACAATATTACAATACAATTTTCAGTCTAAAAGTAATATTGTTTTTATATAAGATTTTCTTTATCTTAAAAAATGCAACTCTGGCTTTATATATATATATATATATATATATATATATATATATATATATATATATATATATATATGTATTATAATTTATTTTTTTTGCGCAGTTTTTAACAAATTATTTAAAAATGTAAAAAAAATATTAAGTATGGGCTCATAACACAAGGTGTGTGAGACTTGATGTAGTCTGGCTAGCAGATTATGCCCAAGAATTACTAGTTGACACGCAAAGATGTATTCAACCAATTTGTATACCCGTTATAGACAGTTATTTAAGAATAAATGTAAAGAGTAGACAGAAACAAGGATAATATGATGATGAATAGGAGGACTAAAAGCAGGAAATTCTTTAAATATTCAATAATAAATTCCCATGTACCAACTGAGGAGAAGCCGGATGAAGAAAAAGAACAATTTTATGAACAACTGGAAAATATCATACAACCTTGTCCTAGAAATGACTTAAAGGTCTTAATAGGAGATTTTAATGCAAAGATAGGTAAGGGGAGAGGGAATACATGCCAACCATTGGAATTCACAGTTTACATGAAGAGTCAAACAACAAGGGAACTCGACTAATACACTTAGCCTCCTCAATGAACACGGTGATTGCTAGCACATGCTTCAGGCACAAAGATATACATAAGGGAATATGGAGAAGTCCACATGGGAATACAGTAAACCAAATCGACCATGTGGTGGTTGACACAAGACACTTCAGCGACGTGATAGACGTACATGCAAGACGCAGGGCGAACATAAACATGGACCATTACCTACTACAAGCTAAATTAAGAGCTAAAATCTCTAATGCAAAGAAAGAAAAAGGAGTTAAAGAGAAAAGGTTTAAAGTATACGCGTTGAAGAACACTAAGCAAGCAAATAAATTCAAGGAAAGTCTGGAAAGCAAGCTGAAGGGCTGCACTGATGTTATAGTTGAAGATATTAACAATTTTTGGAGGCAGTGTAGAGCCATATTGGAAGAAGTGGGAACTGAAGTTATCGAAAAGCAAAAACGTAAAAAAATTAAGGTCAGACTGGTATGGTGGGGAATGCGCATAAACAACGCAAAGAAAAAATCAGGCATGTAGAAGACTCCAAGGGCGAAGAACGAGACAAACAGAGGAAGAGTATAGGCAGCTGAGACGAGAAGATAAACGAATACTTATCTGGATTGGGTTTTCTCTTTTGTAAGAGTAAATATTCATGTACACTATCGCTAGATGAAGTAGGCACATTATTTATTTGTTTAAATAACGAAAAACCAACAAATTTAAATTAGTCGTTTTTGAGAACTTAACGTCACAACACAGCACATTAATAAACACTGAAATAAAAAACATGGTAACATAGACGACTCAACAATCATACGATCTTTTATTTTAGTTGTAGAGTATTTCGACAAATTGTGTACGGACTGGTGTCGTTTTTGCACACAACGAGAGTTTATATTAGAGGAGTATATTCTGCACAAAAAAGTTTTTGAATTGACCGATTCAAGTATTTTTAATGTGCATTTGTATCTTTAGGCAAATTTAGAAAAACTATGCATTGAACTATGCTATTCTTAATACAAGTAATGCTTATATGTGCATATTTTGGTTATGTTGTGTTGCATATATTTCGCTCTCTAATTATCACTATTTTTCCAAAATTTTATAACTAAAAAGAATTTCGTCTTTTTGCTTTTATTCTTTATAGAAATCATAGGTATAATTCTAATATTATCGTATTTTAATTATAGTATGTTACAATTGTGTTTTAATATTATAAATCAAAAAATAAATTCGATTTTGTTAGCTCACATTATAAAATCAGTACCGAATAATTTCAAAGAGGCGCGTATTACAAACCACTAAACCTTTTCCTAAAGCGATTACGCCAAAACAATTAACTGGACAAGTGTAAACATCTGTTCTCTAAAAGTTTAAGGGTGAAAAAAATAATGGACATATATTGAGTGGTGGATAATGGACATCAATTAAGGCCGCCGCAAAAAAACTTGGGAACGGGCGTTCTTCATATTGTTCTCCTAATTTGACGGAAGTGATTGATTTTCTTGTTCGGAAAATACAGTAGCTAACCGTTTTAGCTTGTTATTTCTGGACCAAAGTTATTTCAATTTGTACTAAAAGCTTTGAGTTTAATTTTAGTTTTTTTATTTTTTTAAGATGAGCTATGTCATTTTTTCTTATATTTTTAACTGCATACACTATAAGAATGAGAATATTTTTTTAAACTTCTTTATACAATTCATATAAGGTTTTATGGAAGATATAAAATTTTTTGTCTGGGACTTATACCTTATTTGATATCTTTCTCCAATTGGTTTGTGTCTCATACTGTCAGAGAATCATCTTTATTTACACTTTATAAAGAAATGAAAAAACATTCGCCAACGACAACGAGCAAGATGGGTCGGCTCTGACTGAAACATAATAGATAAGATATAATAAACTATATGTATGTTTTAGTGCAAAATATCTAGAATTCCAAGAAAGCCTTAAATAAGTCTAAATATAGGCGAGGCAATGAAGCACTAAATGCATAAGGAAAGTGCATTTCCAAAGTTCATAGGAAATGAAGAATATGATAAGAACATGGTTCTCGAGTAACCTGGTGCCAAGAGTGAACCTCGTCTCCTGGACTTTTGATGTTATTTCTAGTAGAAATCATTTAAAAGTCATTACCCGGGGAGTTTTCAAGGTCGCTGAACACGAATATTATGACTGTGATGCTCCTCGAGCTACTTGGGGCACAATGTGGACCTGGTCTCCTGGAGTATTATGTTATTTTCATTCGAAATCAGTCACAAATCATAACAAGGGGGTTTTTAGGTTGCTTATATTACCACGGCGATGGTGCCCAAGGTGGAGATCGTCTTATCAAGTTTTATTTTAATTTCAATCAAAATTAGTCGGCAGTCATTACACTGTGGCTTTCGAGGTCGCTGAACACAAATATTTCGTTGATAAATGACCTCAGAATATCTCATGCAACTTTACATAAAACTTCAAAAACTATCCAAAACATTATTATTTAAAATTGGCGCTTTTAAGCAGTTGATAGCACTGATGAAGTGCCACAAGATAATGAAGATCCACAAAGTAAAGTGGACACTTGATCAACTTTTTTTAATCAATAATCAAAAATTACATAAAATATATTCAAAATAATTATGGAAACAATTGTACTGTAATTTTTGATGGATATGACAGCTTAACAACGAAAGCAACTCAAAGAAGCTGACGTGAAAAACAACATGTCATTTTTTTCAATGAAAATAGACCTTTAAAACCAAAAGTTCCTACTCAACCCTAAAAATAAAAACAATATTATTAAAACGTTACAAATTAAATTGACTGAAGTAGGCATTAAATCTATACAATGTGCAACTGATGCAGATAGGACTATTGTTACTATTATCATAGAAATAGCAGAAAATATTAACAAAACAGTAGTTATTGTGTGAAATTCTCTTTCTAAAACCGGCTCGACCAAACAAAGCTGAAGAAGTATATTCTTCAAAAAGTTTGAATCATATCCAATATGTTTTGGAGCACATCTTAGTTTTACATGCCTTTACATGTTGCGATACAATTTCTGCCATCTTCTTCCAAGGAAAAATAGTGTTTTCTTAAAACGTTTCAAAATAATCATTCCCTTGCCTAAGAAGCACAACATTTTAAATAAGTTGGTCTGTCTGTTAAGAAAATAGCTGAGCGTGGCTCACAATTACTTTTAGCCATTTATGGTGCCTTACCAATTTCAGAAAGCCTAATATATCGGATGAATATAGACCAGAAAATATTCAGTTGGCTGAAATGAATCTATATAGAACGTATCTCATAGCTATTTTTAAAAATCGAAAGTCGATTGGTAAAATTCTATCAACGGTAGATGCATTAACACAGCATCTAGAAAGAGTGCAGTTACAAGCTCAGACGTGGTTGTACAAAGGAGTTTTAAATATAATAAACTGGGGATGGAAGCTCAAAGAAAATTCCTATCATCCAGTAAAGATGGATATTTCTATAAAATTTTAAAGAGTTTACGGGAAACCATAAAAGAGACAATCATACAGAAACAGAAAATTCTTTGCAATGACGTGGCTATATATAGAACTTAAAGAACAGTATAATTTATGCGACTTACAACCATTGAACTGTTCACTTCCTAATACCGTAAGTACGACATAAATCTCAATGTCCTCAGCTACAACAGTCACAGAATCATAAGATTGGAATAGAGCAAGCGCAGAACGGATGATGAGTGTATCTGCATTAGATTCAGTCTGGTCGAACTAAAACTCATTTCTGGCAGAGCAGTTTTTAGAAGGTTTATTAAAATTGTTTTGTTTTTTTCATTACTTAGAAGTTTATCTTAGGATAATATTGATACAGAACCTTTTACACCCCTTATTCCAAGACAGCGAGTAGTCAAGAACCCGCTCAGCTTCAGAGCGCTATAAAATCCAGAGAAATTAATGAATTTAAAAAAATATGTAGTGAAAATTATTCTTTGAAAAATCTTCTATAATACTGCTCTGATTTTATTTTATTGTAGAATTGCCAGGAGAAAAAGTTAAGGTCCAAAAGTAAATTTGTTTAGCATTTTAAGTTATTTTTGGTAATAAAAATTTATTTTCCTTTTACAAAGTCATTAAATACTACCCAATCTACCAATCTATCTATGTCTAATCTAAATAACACCTAACATTTATACCAAAATAAGGTGGTGCTCCAAAGTTGGCTCCAAAGTTGTTTTTCAGGGCAGCGCAGGTACAATTTCATTTCTAAGAAAAACGGTACAATTAACTGAGTATCCACTGTACCCGACCATACATTTAGTTTTTGTGGTTTTTGAGAATAGCTTTGACGTATCCATTGTGGATTTACCACACTCAAATACCTTAAATTTTGGAGATTTACATTACCACATGGTTTAAATATTGCTTCGTCGGAAAAAGATATCTTGTTAATGAATGGTAACGTTTACCATAATGGTATTCAGTACTTCAAAAGTATAGTAAATATTTTATTATAGAAAACTAATAGCTACTTTTGTTGTTTATAATTATCACATAAATATTTCCTTCCTCAAATAGCTTGGAGATATTTACTAAAATAAGAAGCTGCGTCGTAATATTTATATTGCCTAGTAGAATATCAAAGTACAGGGAAAAATGATTGGTGCTTTGTGCTTTTAGAAAAGATAAAGGGAATCGTAAAAACTTGAATTTATTTTATTTTAAATCTTGTCAACCGGGAAATTGTTTATCTATAATAAGAAAATCTTCTTGGAAACTTGTTATTAAGATTATTAAAAAAAAAAGATACAGTAGGCAGAACAGTAGACTAGCGACAAGCATAACATTTAATAACATTTTTAAAATTAAATAAAGAAATTTTATTATTTATTCGATACTAAATTTAATTATTATTTTATAGCTCTTTAAAAATAAAATTTAAGTATAGTTTAAAAGAAATTTATTAAGAAAAAAATTAGAAAACATTTTAAAAATCAAAATAACAAATTATGGTCAATTTCGACATTTTGTATACTGGATCGCCCTTAAATTAAGTAGGAAAGTAAATTATAAAAAAATCAAAGTAACTTAAAAGGAAGTAAATTATAAAGAAAATTGTACTAATTAGAAAGAGCATCGACTTACCTGTTCAAGGATTATCTGAGTTACAAGAAAAATTCAGGATTCTAGATGTAAGTCAATGAAATTGATATTTTTATTGTTCTGATGAGAACTGTAAGAAATGACAAAATCTCACAACGCAGCTTATTTTACAGCCTTATAGGGATTGCCGTCATTTGCAGCAAAATACAAAAGTTGCATACAAAAACTGTACATTTTCCACCTTTAAAACAAATTTCGCGCTCGTAACTGTCATTTAAAATCGCCGATCGCTTCAAGCGTTGTTTCTAAGAGATCAGTTTATTCTACAGAAAAAGTGCTTACAAATAGTTTTGTTCAAAATGGTCTCAGCTACGTTTTAACCTTTCCGGAACCGTGCTACAAAAACTTACGCTTCAGACCGTGTGGGGTAACTTTCGTACCCCACTAAAATACTTTAATAATATATTTTAATTATACATTATTGTTTGGGAAGTTACAATGAAGCACTAGTAAGTAAAATAATTTGTTTTTATTATTAGAAAAATATACATTGTTTTTATTTTTACCTTTAACTAAAATCTTTAAATTCATTATTTTCACAGTCAGGACATAAAAATTTTTTACTTTCTTCTTGATGTATGTTGCAAATGGGTTTTCTGCATATACTACATGATATTTTAGTCTTTCTATCCCGTGATCTACCACAAAAGTTGAGTTCCTCTAGCAGGGCGTTTTCTGATACTGTGGCATTACTGTTAGAAAAAAATACATCTATCGCGGTTTTTACAGTTTTGTGAAAATTATTGCTATTCTTTTTCCGGTTTAGAACGTTTGGGAGTGCAAGTTCTTGTGTCAAGTTTTGTAAAAAAATCCTTCGTCTACTTCGGTCATTACTGTTCCAGTCGGGAAACTTTTAAGTGAATATAATATAGGCATTGAGTGCAGCAATATCAATAATTGATAGTACAAACACATGTATATTCTCTGGTCATTTTGTCTTCGGTGTCAACAGACCCTTTAGTTTTATTATAGTGTAAAATAAATTTAAGCTTACGTTTTGCTTTTTCATCAGATAATATATTGTTACTGTACCTGTGTCGGTAAAAGAATAACTGCTTTTTTTTGTAGGTACATAGGACACTAATGTCTAAATCATTAGAAAATTTAAAAATAGAGGAACGTTTTTCGCGCTCAGAATTCGGAGCAAATTCGGCAGGAATCTCTTTTCTGTTATTTCTTAGAGTTCCCGTCATTGTAAGTTGATGTCTTAGCAGTTCTTCGGCTAGGGGAATTGAGGTAAAAAAATTGTCTGTAGTTACTCCACGCCCAGATCCATAATAGGGTCTAACCATATCTAAAACTACCCTAAAACCTTGATTCACTTGTCGTTGTTTTTCTATTATTCCAGTGTATATCGACTGTTTAAAATATAAGCAGTATCAGAGTCCAAACAAACCCAAATTTTTATTCCATATCGACCAGGTTTACTTTTTATATAAACTCTAAATGGACATTTTCCTCTGAATTTAGCTAACCTCTCATTGACTGTGATATTTTCACCAGGTAAATAATTATCAATGCAATTTTTTACAAATTGATCATATGTCTTGTGGAGGGATCATCAAATGTTATGTGTCTGTAGATTATCTTGTATCTATTTTGAGACATTACATCAGTAAAAAATGGTTGTTTGCATAGTTCATTTTCGGCCCACATTTCCGCCAACTGAAGTTTTCTTCCGTGATTCCTTCCACTGGCTATAAGTACTGCAATGAAAGCGTATAATTCAGTAATTGTAAAATTTTTCCAAATCATTTGATCAGCAAGATAATTTTCATTAAATTTTTCAGTATATACTTCTTCGTGTCGATTTGTGTGCGTGCGTATGTCAGCTAGCATATTCTCATTTATATAGCATTGGAATGCTTCTTTTATTGAAGGAAGAGCCAAGCTAAAACAAATTGTGAATTTATCAAAACGTTTGTTTATTTTAAAAATGTATACTCACCTATTATCTATAATATTGTAAATCTTCACGGCAATTTACTATATTATGAGCCCTGCGCCTTGTAGGTGCAGGTGGCTGTGTTTTCCCTTCATATCCAGATTTCGATTTTAGTATTTCGGCAACTGGCTCAAAAGTAGATTTTTCGTTTTCAAGGACTGCAATTTCATCTAGAACTATTTCTTTCAACACATCGAAAGAATGACAGAAAATAGAATAGAACGAATAGCAAGAGACAAATCGCCAAATGGAAGAAGATCATTGGGACGACCGAGGAAAAGATGGTCAGACAACGTCAAATGAGGCTAAAAACCGAAGTAAAACAGGCGTTAAGCCTATTTATAAAGTAGGAAGAAGAAGAAGAAGAAGAAGAAGAAGAAGAAGAAGAAGAAGAAGAAGAAGAATAAGAAGAAGAAGAATAAGAAGAAGAAGAACTATTTCTTATTCTTCGACATTGTCCGTACTTTCTGATTCACTATCACTAAGCTCGCATTCATCGTCACTATTGTCACTTTCTTCTAAAATTCTACGTAATTCCTCTTCAGTATAATATTTACGTCGCGCCAATTTCTCTGAAATACACACATACGTGAAGCAAAGCAAAGTAAAGACTAACAGTAATCTAAAAATAGAATATTGTTTATGTGTTTAGCTGGCCGACGAGAGAAATATACGTATATGATTTCAATGCATAGCAGGCCGTGCGGGGTCACGGAGGTACCCGAAGTAATTAATTTCTATTTTAGTAGAAAATTAAAATTAAGTCTAATAATTTTTATAAAAAAAAAGGATTAAGTAATGTATTTTCTAAGATTACCTCGAGAAACAAAAAAAATAAAAATATTTTAAAAAGTTTAACAACAAAACCGCATCTGGGGTACCTAAAATACCCCGCACCGTCACGAAGAGGTTAAAACATTTTTTATGCGGAGTACAGATTCTTAGTAAATCGATGTGAATCATTCCCTTCCCACCGCTAGCGTAGTTTTTGGGAAATTATGACGGGTAGCTCTTTTAGACAGCAGACTCGGTAAAACACAGTTTTAAATTAAACAAAAAGATATTCGAAATAAATTAATAACATAGTCCTAGGTAATATATACAATAAATAAAAATTAAAACTTCAATCGACACGTACACGTAAAAAACAGTACGACTCACTGTTTAATATCTGCGAAAAATAAAATACAATTAATGATATAAAATTTAAACGGAAATTACGCTGTGATTAATACACACAGGACACAGACATTAGGAACTGAGTCAAAGGAATAGAGATGGAATGGGCCAATCAACACTCGGCCCGGAGAGGAACGGACGGTGTCCAATCAGTACTTGGACACAGGAGATAATAGGTATATCTCAGATCAACACTCCTAGACCGGGTACGGAACTGCCACTAGATCAATACTCTAGCAGAAGCAGTTGGCCTTCAGTCAATACTGTTAGGCTAGGGGAGTTGTTGTCAGATCAATACTCCGACAGAACTCTGCTTTCTCTTGCGGCGGCTGTTCTTTTATAGGTCGAAGGCCTTTCATCTCATCTAGCGCACATCCATGGAGGAGGTACTTCTGGTAGAGATGCGTGACTGCGAAGCGCTGACGGTATCGAGGCGATGCAAATCGATCCAGGATGCCCGGAGGTAGGAGTCGCAAACGTTTTAGCATCTTTTTGGGGTCCCAAAATTGACATTCTTAGCAAAATTATTTTAGAGGTCAAATCTCTGAGAACTGTACTAAATCTTTATTCTTAGATTATTAAATTGCTAGATATACAAGAAATTAAAAAATATTATCCTTCTAAATACACTAATAGATCTTTTTAACTTGTTAATGTGCACTGGTTTAAAAAAAAATGTTTGTTGCAGCAGAAAGTTTCAGCGCTTTAGCAGAAAAATAAAAAGAATAAAAAAACTTACAGACAATCATGATTGTTTCACCATACACGTTAAGGGATTCATTTAACGACGAGTAACAAGATAAGCTGCTTTGAAGTCTGGACTTAAGCTAGAAACCACCATAATACTGAGGAACACTGTGTAAGCTCTGCTCCTGTAAAAGGACAGCTGAACAAGTTTTGTCATCTTGATAAAAGAAAATACTACAGAAATTAAGATAACCCTAAAATACTTTTACCAAAAATAAAAACACAAAAATTTCTTATGAAACCCGTATGTTGACAAAGTTGTGCAAAGAAGGTGTCGCGTCGGAACACCCCCGGAGTCCCCCAGCATGACCCAAAAGGCCTCTTACATTGTGAAAATCAGAATGATCTTTCACTCAGAACTCTTTCACCAGGCTACCCGTTTTTGCTGGTCAAAATTTAATTCGCACGCAATATTCCTTGACCTTGGACTTCTCTTGCATATCTTGATTAAAAACTCTTAATTTAAATTTTATATGAGATAGAGAGAAAAATCGTGGGATAATAAAGAGATTTTTATTTGGTCTCCTCTGAATGTCCATAGTGATCTTCTAATTGTATCGGTCTTCACTATTTCTATTTTTTTTTGTTTGTATCTATTAGTTACCAAGTTGCTGTACCACTTCATAGTGTTATTAATCTTAACCTCATCCATGTTAAAATTTCTTTTTTTATATATTTTATTGTTCCATAAAATAATATTAAGACAACTAATTATTCTTCTTTCTTGTATAATTCGGTAGTTAATTTCTTTTTCTTTGATACAAGCTTGATCTAATATTATTTTCAGGTACTTGCAGTATTGGCAAGCTTTTATTTGTTGACTATTTTCCATGACAAGATGAATTTTGTTTTCTTTTGAACCAAATAATAAATAGCTTGTTTTGTCGATACTGACGTCAATCCCTACATTGAATGTTCTTTAAGTAATTTGTCATATAAACATTACATTGTATCTGTCTTTTGTAAGTATGACCTGATCATCCGTAAATTGGAAAAAATATTTGTAGATATTGTTTATATCGACACCTTTTCTACGTATTCTCCTTTTCCAACCTTTAAGGGCTGTTCCAACGTAGGTGTAGAGCTTTTTTTAATGACTCGGTAAGATTAATTTATTGGTAATGACTGCAAAACTTTCTACATTTTATTATATGAATTTCTCTGTTTTTGGATGTTTACTTTTCTACAATTTCCTTTGGGCAAAATACATTATCTCTGTAGAAGCTGCCAATTCTAAATCCACCATGTGGATGGATAAAATCTACAAATTTCAAACTCTGAATATTTTAAGTCTTTGGTCTTTATCGATTATGGATGCATATTATATGGTTCAGCAAGTAAACATATTCTGAAAACAATAGATGTGTGCAGCATTGCGTATTTGTTTGCTCTGGAAAATCCCTTGGGCTATAGAAGAGAATACCTCAGTCAAAAGCTTGTTATTAATATACAAAATCGTAACACTACTCTCTACTCAAATATCAGAAAACTGAACGAAGAATATTTAACTAATCGATATTGGAGACTTAAGAACTCACCTCCACTTTGTGAGGCTTTTAGAAGCCTGACAAATTTTGATTATGACTTTAAATCAGAGAATAATCTTAACATCGAACATTTTTATTCGTGCTTGCAACCCATTACTGTGATACAACCGAATTACCATGTAAATTCTTCTGTTAGCTCGAATATTTTGAGGTCTTGTTTATCTAGTCTGTCAGACTCTTTAGTTATTTATACGGATGCCTCAAAGTCTATTGTTGGTACTGGGTATGCTTTCTACATTCCATCAACTAATACAGAAAAACTTTGTCGACTAAATCCTAGTTTTTCAATCTTTAGTGCTGAAGCTGTAGCAATATATGAAGCATTAAGATACTTTGAAAACTCTCAGAATACATCTGTTACAATAGTATCTGACTCATTGTGTGTTATGTTAGCCATTGAAACTTTAAATTTTCCTAGTAATAACTCAAATATACAGGGTGGTGCACCGAAAACGAAACAGATGCATTTACTGGCAGATGATTCCTTTAAAAAAAAAAACGCTTGGACCCGTCGATTTTGTTATCGAGGGGGAAGCAAAATTGGCATAAAATCACATTAACATTTGCAGCCCCCTAAGCGGGGGTGGCACCATCCCTAAAATCTTAAATAGAAAGGGGGGTAGAATGATCCATCATTTAAAAGGTCTGTCAACTCCTTTTACAATGATGTAAAATTCATGTACTTCAATTCAGTAGTTTTGGAGATTTATTGATTTAAAGTTTAAATACATCATCGTAAGAGGAGATCAATACATAGCAGCAAAGTTGTTAAAAAATTAAGAATGAACTGACCTGTCAGCCGAGTAAATGTTGAAATTGACCACCATTACTTTCCATGCAATAATAAAGATTTTGCTGAAAACGTTGCCGGACATTTTGCAATCTTTGAGGAGTAATTTGATGGCACTCATTCACAATTCTTTGTCGTAAATCTTCTAAGGATGTTGGCTGAGTAGCATAGATTTTGCTTTTTAAGTAACCCCACAAAAAGAAATCCAAAGGTGATAAATCTGGCGATCTTGGGGGCCATTCAACGGCACCTCTTCTACCAATCCATTGACCTGGAAAGGTCTGATCTAAATAATGCCGAACTCTTAATGCGTAATGTGGTGGGGCACCATCCTGTTGGAACATCAACATATTCTCAACGTATCGACCATCATTCTGATTTTCAATTATATCTGTTAGCGCAGGATCTATGGCATTTTGCAGTAATTCCAAATACATGTCAGCAGTCAAATTTCCAGGTAAGAAAAAAGGACCAACCAAATGATCGCCAAAAATGCCAGCCCAAACATTTAATTTTTGTGGCTGCTGTGTGTGTACCTCATGGTAAATTCTGGGATTAGAGTCCGACCAATATCGACAATTATGACGATTTACTTCGCCATTTAAAAAAAAGGAACATTCGTTGGAAAAGCAAATGTTAAATAAAAATTGTTCATCGTTTGTAATTCGTTCACTCATAACTTCACAAAATTCTAATCGCTTATCAAAATCGTCTTCATTAAGTTCTTGTACAAGGTTAATTTTATACGGATGAAAATTATGGACCTTTAGAATCCGTTGGATAGTACGTCGACTAACACCACACGAAGTTTGCAATTTGCGGGTACTTAATGTAGGATCTACAATAACTTGCCCTAAAACCCCCACTTCTGTTGCTTCGTTCCTTATAGGATTTTCAATATTACGTTTTTTATTGGCGACTGATCCAGTTTCCCGAAATTTAGCTACAAGTTCTAGAACATATTTTCGGTGCACATTATTGTTCTCATGTCGCTCATTAAAATTTTGTGCTGTTCTATTAGCGCACTGGTTATTTCCGAAAAATATTTCAATAATTTCAACCCTTATTGCCGTGGAATATACCATGGTTAATTTATGTATAAAGCAATAAATGATATTTTAACAACAAAGATTGGTCAAATCAATCGCAAACTAATGTACTATTTCTAAAATAAGTACGTGGCATTCTCTACTTATCTTTCTTCAAGAAGCAACTTTTTTTGTCACAGAGGACACTTCAATTGCTATTTTTATTATTAATAAACCATGGGCGTAGTAAATAAAAGCATTTACTTATCAAGAAAATGCTTTTACTCAAATTTGTTCTGAAAGAAGTACAAACTAATTTGATGTACCTATGTCTACTTTAAACTTTAAATCAATAAATCTCCAAAACTACTGAATTGAATACATGAATTTTACATCATTATAAAGGGAGTTGAAAGACCTTTCAAATAATGGATCATTCGACCCCCCTTTTCATTTAAGATTTTAGGGATGATGCCACCCCCGCTTAAGGGGCTGCAAATGTTAAAGTGATTTTATGCCAATTTTGTGTTTCCCTCGAAAACAAAATCGACGGGTCCGAGCGTTTTTTCAAAAAAGGAATCATCTGCCAGTAAATGCCTCTGTTTCGTTTTCGGTGCGCCACACTGTATATGTCTTTCAAATTAAAAAAATTGTTTATGACATTTATAAAAACCGAAGAGTTGTTCATTTTTTGTGGGTTAAAGCACATATAAGTCTTAAATACAACGAACATGTTGACCTATTAGCTAAAAAGGCCATTGATACCGGAACGCAAGCTGGTCATCAAATCTGTAGACAAGACGCATTAACAATAATTAAAAATAATATCAATAGTAAGTGGAAACAATCTTGGCATATGTATAGTACGCAGTCTTCCTCTCAATATGCTTCTATACAGCCTTTAATCCCAAGTGATTATTGGTTTAAAAATTATTCTGTTCCACGAAGGTATATAACATCCATAATTAGAATAAAATTTAGACACGCCTGCTATCCTAGTCATCTGTCCAAACTAAAAATCGTAAATTCAAATTTATGTCCAGACTGTCAAAAAGCAGGTGATCTAGATCACATTTTCTTCGAATGTAAAAAATACACAAAACCAACTGAAATTCTAATAAAAAGTTTAGTAAACATCAAAATTTTTCCTCCGTACAATATGTGGTATCTGCTATCTCTAAATATAAGAGTTGTAAATGAATGTTTAATGGAGTTTATTTGCAAAAGTAAGCTTAATATTTAACTGTAATTAGAATCCTAACCTCTGTTTTACCCCATTTGTTATTACCTTTTATCTGTGACCCAATCTAGTTTGTCTTAAAAGCAATGTCTTGATGGGTCCCTAGACGAGAAACGAGTGTCCATGTTTTATCTCTATCCTATCCTTAATAATAATTTTAATGCTTAAAATTTGTAATGCTACTTAAGTTTGAAATTTATATTATCTTTTTATATTGTAGTACACAATCTTCTTTCTGGGTAGAATATTTTCATGTTGTGACTGGCTGTATGGCACTTGCCTATGCAGGTATGTCTTTGGTATTATTAATATGTGCTGTAAACGTTTATATGTGTGTAAACTGTTCCTGTTTAGTGATCGTGTGTCGTGGGTTGCATGTTCCTATGTTCCTTTGTGAGAGTTTCCTACTTTTATGTCCGAGGAAATGTTTGGGTATTTTGATAGTACCTATGCATTTTTTTAGTGCTAAAGTACCGGTCTAATGACTTAACTCCCAAATAAGAAGACCAGAATTCTTTATAAGGATTTATACCCTTAGCCGACACCTTACAGTTTTAAGGCACCATTTATCCTATTTCGTCTGCTACATAACGCAAACCTATTGTTGTGATGCTGATAGAGCTTGATCCTATTTCTAGAACCTTTAACCTGTTTATTAAAAACCAGTGTGCATTTCTCTGATTTTTATTGGAATCAGGATATCTACACTCCTTGTTAACTCCAAAACCCTAACCAATATCTAATCACCACTTGAACCACCACTTTAATTACTAAATTAACTTTTCCTTATACGAACACATTTAATAACTAAAAAACAAAGAGCCATAGCAAAATTATATGTTTGTTGTAGTTGTTTGTTTCTCTTTATATGACTGCTGACACTAAATCCATTCGCCAATCTTACAATTTTTACTCAATTTTTCATTAGTCATTGTTTCGTATACAATCTTATCCTACATATATTACTAGTAATAATACTCTAACATATAGTCTTATTTTTTTGGTAATTTGTTTCTATTTTTTTTTTCTAGTAGGTGCTATTTAGTTATTTATAAAATAGGTGACGATGTCATCAGATTTCCACAGCAAACTCTTCTGCAGCTATCTACTTAATTCAATAGCTACTTTACTGTGGACTGTCCAAGTTCCTCATTTTTTCTCTTTTTTTTAATTATTTATTTTTTAATTTTTTTTAATTTTTTTTATTTATTTTTAAATTTTCTTTTTTTATTTTTTTAAATTTTTTTTTATATTCTAATAAATTACAAAGAAATACTTACTCTATATTTACAATTACAATTTGAGTTTAATATCTAAAACATGTTTATACAATAATCTATATAAAAACTCATTGTTCTCTAATGTTAATAAATAATTTAAATTAATGGGATGGTGGACATCCAATTAATGGATAAATTTAAATTTACCTGATCTATCTATTTTATTAAATTGGGTCAAAGTTGCATCTTTATTAAAATCAAATTGGTCACCTACCGCGTTAGTGCTAGTTATTAGGCTTTTTTTGTTTGTTACTTTATCATTTACTCTAATGTTGCTATTTTTTTTTTAATTCTTCAAATTCCATCATCCTATCTTCGCCTAATTATATATAAAATTTCTTTCTATCTGGAGGCTTCGATGGAATTTGTTCCATGTCGATTTTTTAGAGATTTCATTTCCTATACACGAAATATACACTTTCTTACAGACCACTAGTTTAATGTGTCTTTTCCACTACAAGTGATACCGTAAAAGTGAAGAAAAAACCTTTAAAATTTATATTTTTTGTAAGAGCTTTAAAATATGCCCCTTTTGATTTAAAATTATATGTTTGAAAAATGTTCTAAACAGAATAAAAAATGGGTAGTAAGTTTCAGATATTCATTATCAATATTTAGTTTACATAGCTTGACTAAAATGTTTATAGGCTATCGCTATACATTCATACACTAGTTCTTAATTTTCTTCATTTATAATATTAACTGTTTAGTACGTATCGTTTGACGGTATTTAGTTTTTGTTAGTATTACATAAATTTTATTAAGTTCATTCAAACAGTTAACAGTAATAATAACGTTAAAGTTAATAGTAAGGTAATTTCAACCATTTACCTTTATATATGTAACAAATTCTTTTAAAACTCTTCGAAGCGCAGTGTAGCTAATTGTGTTTTCATTTAGTTGGTTTTAATGTTTAGTTGTATTTTTAACGGCTACTTAACTGCTGTTGGCTCTCTAGCAGCTTGATATTCACCATGTTGTATTACTAAAGGAATTTGTGAAATTAATATGTCTACTAATATACATTGTCAACATGGAGTTTATAATAATTTTACTTGCTATTTTGACACACGAATATTAGATTCAGATCCAGACTATGTGGATTTTGTATAGTGTTCATGAATTTGTAGCTTAATATGTAAGTAATTAGGAATTTTTTTTATTTTTTATACTCATAAGTTGTTTAGTGAACACTCTGAATAAACTTCACAAATTGTTTAATATCACTAAACAATGAATTTTATTGCCTTGTTTGAAGAGCGCTAATTCTCTCAAATATTATTGTTGCATGTGTGGCCCACTTTTTTCTTAGCACTTGTTAATTTAAACTGTAAAAATTATTTGTTTAATATGTATTGGTAATAAAGCTTAAGGTGTGGAGCTTGACCTAGTAATTAATTTATAGAAGGCCCGCAACAAATGAGAGAGTTAGAGTCGGTCAAAAGCAAGCCACAGGTCCTAACGTTAAGTCAATATTTACCAGGTTCGTGTCAGTAAAACGGTCAATTGGGTTTGGTGGTTTTTCTTTAATCCCGAACCCTAACTTCCAGAACTGTATTACTAGAATACCTAATTCGTGCCTGATACAAAAAAAATTTACACATGGTCCTTCGAGCAAAAGAAAAAATCGTTTGTGGTAAGTTTTCCAGCAAAGAAAAGGCTAGCCACATAGCGATCTTTAACTACACTCCACTCTAATCACCAAGACTTCGACCAGACACTTAACCCGGTGGACGAAAAAATAAATATAGACACTCGATCCAGCTATTAGCAATATAGATAATAGCTGTTACCAGCATTAGCATCCACACACTCGGCCCAGCTATTAGCAGCCAATTGGTCCAGCGGTTTTTTTTTTCATCGTCTATTACCCAATCATTGCTATATCCTATCTATTCAATTGTTTTGTTCTAAGCCTGTCTTTTGAATTTCTGACTTATGCAGATTCCTCGTATGCAGATTTTTCTTAACATTCCCTTTTTTATAAAACTTTTAAATTTATAGATAATTATTACGCAAAGAAATCGCAAAAAATCACAAGAGGTGCCCTCACGCTTTAAACGAATGGGTCAAAAATGCAAGAGGGAGTACTAACAGGGGTTAATGGTCCTAAAACCAGATTATCAATAGCCCTCTAAAATACTTCCCAAAATATTTCAAGCGTAACTACTGGCAGTCGATTTTTGTGCTCACCAATGCCTGAAAAAACCTAAATCCAGCAAAAATATTGTTTGCCTTAAAGATCTAAGTTGCACTGACAACTCTATTATCCAAAATTTATCAATCAGTAATATTTTTGATGAAATGAGAGGTCAAGAAAGTCTTGAAACGAGGTGACGGCCTTAGTGCAAGATAGAAGTGGATGGCGCGTTTTCGCTGAAGCTGTTTGCTCTATAAAAACTGGGTTAAACGTCTATATGAAATTTAGTTATTTGATGTAATGGATATAAGTTGCAGTACACAAAATACAGTTATTCGAATGCTAGGGAAAGACTATATCAAATATTGCCTCAAAAGCAGAGTTAAGTTCCCAATATCTGTGACGGTCTGGGCTTGTATGTTCTCTTAAGGAGTTGGACATCTCTTTTTATTAATGGCACTGTCAATGTTAGGAAATACAAACGTATTTTGCAAGAATAATTATTGCCTTTCATTATTAGAATTCAACTGCCAGATGAGAGACTTATATTTCAAAAAGATGGCGCAGTCTAACATACTGCCAAATCCGAAATATCATGGTTGCAGGAACTATAAATTAATATTTTAAAATAACCTTTAAGCAGTTCTGGTCTATTACCTATAGAGCCCCTTTGGTCTGATATAAAAAATTCACTTCAAATTATTCCAGTTCCCACAATTCCTTAATTAGTAAAATTCAGATAATTTGGAATAATTTTCAAGCAGATTACTGCCAAACATTAGTAGGCACTATGTGAAGAGACTTATTATTACCATTATGGTTGAACAGTGGGTCGACTCTACATCCAATGTAGGCATTTTACCTATTAGCCATTATTCTGCTATCTCAGAATCTCATCTTTGGAGTACGGAAAGTCAGAGCCTCCTACTCATTACTTGGGCCCTTCTCAGGGCGTAGTGACACTCTAAACGTTATTAGCCTTTGACTCTATTGGCTGCGTCCTGTGCAATATGGACGGCTTTATGTAGATATTTTTCCACCAGTCTTTATTTGGTCTGCTCATCATGTTGGAGATCTTTCTCTTGGTCTTCGACCTTCTAACTTTCCTTTTACTACCAATAGTTCCCTGGTCTCCATTCTTGTAACTATGTAACCGAAATAAACTAGGTATGCTCGGTTTACTTTTTTTAATAGCCTGTCTTTTCTATGAAGCTCTTCCAGAATTGACTGATTGGTTCTATGTTCTGTTCAGGACGCGCGTAGAATTCTTCTATAGACCCAACTCTTCAAAGGTTTTGATCTTGCTCCTATCGATTTTTTTGAGAGTCCATGTTTCAGCTTCGTATGTAGCAATAGAAAAAATTAGGACATTGACCAACCTAAGCTTAGTATTTCTTGTTAATTTTCGGTTTTTCCATATTTTACTTAGTTTAGTTGTTGCGGTTCGGGCAATTTACGCTTGATTTCTGAGAAGCAATTGCCATTGTTGGTTATCAGGGAGCCCAAGTATACAAATCTGTCTACCATTTCACAATTCGCCACTAGTGTATGTGCAGTAGATTATTGTTGGTCTGTCTATGATCATTATTTTTGTTTTCCTGGTGTTGATCTGAAGTCCGAATTCTTTGCTTATCCGGCTTAGCCTTTCAGTGTTGGCGTTGTTGGTTATCATTTTGACTTCATTCGCTGCTAGTATAAATTTGTCATCTGCGTATTGTATGTTGCTCATTTTTTGCCTTCTATAGTGATTCCTCCCTATCATTTGTCTAGTACTATTTCTCATTATACAGGGTGTTTCAAAAAAGTACCTACCCCGTCTCTAGGGTAGGTAAAAAACTGAAAAATAATTGGGGTTTGCTTAGTAAAAAATTTTTGTAACGCCATCCGTTTTCAAGATACAGGGCGTTGAAGAAAAAAAAATTTACGCATTTTTTACGATTTTGCCGAAACTAATGGCAACATTGTAATAAAATTTTATACGAATATGTTTTGGAAGCTGATACATCCCATGAATTTGTTTTTATATCTGATTCTCATAGAGGGCGCTAGTTACACGGATCGTACTAAGTATTAGTCAATATAACTTTTTTAAGAGTATAATTATTAATCAAAATTTCAAGTAAACTTCATTCAATTCAATTTTACATTATTCAATTTTACACGAAAAAGGTACTCTTGGTAAAACTCGATACTGTGTACCGTTTTCGGAATATTTTGATTTGAAAATTATGAAGTAATAATTGATGCTGGTATAAAATAGTTAGTAATTAAACAAAACTCACAAGAAGAAAATTAAATTAATGACTAAGAACATAAAATAAAATTCAATTACAGTAAGTGTGTAAAATGCCCTCCGTTTTCGCGAATACATAAGTCTATTCTTTTTTCTAAAGATTCCATTAACCTTCTAAATGGTAGGGGATCAGCTATGATGTCATTAAATTGACGTTGAATTCTTTCTTCCAATTCTTGGCGTGAATTTACCTCTGTAGCATAGACTTTTTCCTTAATAAACGACCAAACTGAGTAGTCCAAAGGGTTAAAATCGCATGACCGAGGAGGCCAATGAATTGGAGCTTCTGCACCTCTACCAATCCATCGATTCGGAAAATGATTACTCAACCAATTACGACACCTTCTATCAAAGTGTGGTGGAGCTCCATCGTGCATAAAAAATAAAGATCTTCGCTCGTTTAGCGTTAAATCTTCTAATATCTCGAATAAGGAATTGTTTAAAAAATCAAGATACATATTACCATTTAAATTTCCAGGTAGAATATGATAATCTATTAATTTGTTACCTAAAGTTGCTGCCCAAACATTAACTTTAAATGAGTGTTGGTAATGTGATACCCTTTTGACTCGTGGATTCTCATCACACCAGTAGTGTGCATTATGGGAGTTAAACATACCTTGTCGCGTAAAGGTGGCCTCGTCCGTAAAAAGAATGCATTTTAAAAAATTTGGATTGTGGGCTGTCCTTTGTTGCAATGTTTCACAAAAATCCACTCTAACCGGTAGATCATCTGGCAAGAGCTCTTGGACTTGTCTGTAATGATAAGGATGTTATTGCTGTTCTTTCAGTATACGCCAAGTACTTGAAGAAGAAGTATTTGTTTGTCTTGCTATATTCCTTACGCTAACTGTTGGATCTTGATCAAGTAAATTTAAAATATTATTTTCTTATCAGAATCAATTATTACTTCATAATTTTCAAATCAAAATATTCCGAAAACGGTACACAGTATCGAGTTTTACCAAGAGTACCTTTTACGTGTACAATTGAATGATGTTTAAGTTTACTTGAAATTTTGATTAATAATTATACTCTTAAAAAAATTATATTGACTAATACTTAGTACGATCCGTGTAACTAGCGCCCTCTATGAGAATCAGATATAAAAACAAATTTATGGGATGTATGAGCTTCCAAAATTTCATTACAATGTTGCCAGTAGTTTCGGCAAAATCGTAAAAAATGCGTAAAATATATTTTTTTTCAACACCCTGTATCTTGAAAACGCATGGCGTTACAAAAATTTTTTACTTAGCAAACCCCAATTATTTTTCAGCTTTTTACCTACACTAGAGACGGGGTTACCTTTTTTTGAAACACCCTGTATATTCAGAATATATGTTGTATATAGTAACAAAAAACACCAGTATGTTACTAGCAAAGTTTTTTAATATTCTAACTCTACAATTCTAAGTTACGGTAAGATCAATAATGTTTTTAATAGATAATATATGGTAGCTAATTATAATTTATTCTCTTTTAGCCCTGAAGAAGCCAAATTAATTCTCTTTGGCGAAAACGTTCGGCGAAACAATTGATACTCATTAGAGTCTTTCTTGCAGATTTCCCCAATATTTAAGAGTTTACTATATATATATATATATATATATATATATATATATATATATATATATATATACACTCCTAATGATTTCATATAATATTTTAATATTAGTTGTCGATGTAAATATCTGAATTATATCAATGAAATTATATTGCATTGTTTTAAATTTTGTTACTTTTACGTTTTGTAAAAAACGCCTTTTATTATTTCGTGAGGAAAAGAAGAGTTCGTACAAACAACGTCCTTAACACAATTTACTCTATGTATGTAAATCGATCTTTCTCTATACCAACCATAACATAGAATTCTGAATAGAAGCAATATAGGATTAGAGTAATGCGAAACGCAGAACACAGACGTGTAGGAACAACTGCATGAAACATCCTGCACAGTTTGAGCTGAAACAATGCGGCATCGACTGCTGCTATAGTGCATCTGTTTCTGTCTAAATAGTCAGAGTCGCACTTCTAATTGTTCTAAAGCTTCATTTAATTTAAAAAAATTGAAAATCTAAGAATAATTATTATTGATTTGTAAAATACGTAAGTATAAAGCTATAATTGGAGGGTTTTTTGTAAGAATCAACGATACTTAAAGGGATTTATTCAAAGATTATTAAAAGTAAATAGGTGAAAACTTTAGGAAAATAATAAAAATTAGTTATGATTCGAAAAACAAGAGTTTTTTGTAATTTTTTGTTAGATAAAAGTAATTAGCTTACATGGAAGACAATTTTAAATATTAATAACTTGAAATATGTTAATAACAATTATTTAATACAAAAAATTTCTGCTGTTAAAATATGGATTTTGTATTACTTTACTTTTTCTAGTCTAGATGCAACTACAATTTTTCTGACCACAACTGGGCTACGTCTACTGCTTTAATATTTGCGAGCCGTAAATCGTCGATGGTGTGCTGTGATGAACAATGTCTACATATTCTTGGGTGTTCAACATTTTATATTTCTCCACATCCACAGTGTGATTATCTTTTATACACCACTTATTGAAGTTCTATTTTACAGGGGCAACGCAGGTGCGAATATCCACCCGATTCTCCAATCCAGGTCTATTACGTGAGGTGTCACTGGTATAGGGGGAACAATTCGGAGGTTTCGGCGCTAATGCTTTTTATAAATCTTTTTCTTGATTTAAGCCAATTGGTTAGTATGGGATTCTAGAATTCGTATAATTGGTGTCTTTCATAGAAAGTTTCCCTGAACTTCCCCACATATTAAAAGGTACATTTATAATCTTCTGATGATAGGAAATCAGGTTTCTTGTACGGTAGGGGTAGAGAAGTCGGTATCATACAGTCGGTAGTTATTCTACACGTTTTGTTTAACACAGTGGTGACTTGCTGGGCGTGACCAGATCTACTTCATATCACGGCACATAATTAACCTCCACGCAAGGAATATTATAAGAGCAAAATATAATGTTACTGGCGCTCTCAAAAAACGTCCTGTAAACGGCCAATTGTTCCACCACTAGATCCAAAAAAGTAAAAACATTCATCTTTGCACATAGGCCTCCCCTTCTTTCCTCCATCCATAAGCTATTTGCATCTAACTCAATATAGCATAATATTATATATAATTCAACCTTTGTGTCCAGATTATAATTATTTTATTCCACCTGTCGTTCTGTTTGTCTGTCTTAGGGATGGCACCAAATTTCCATTTAAGGTTTTCTACCGAAGTTAAAACATCGTTTATTTTATTACTTCTCTTTTTTATTTTACGTTTTATATAGTATTTCTTCTTCTTCTTGACTGGCTTTATAATTCCGAGTAAGTCTTCGCCGCATCCACTATTGTAACGTGAGCTAACTATTTATTTATGTACACAAACAATCTAGGCCCTTCTGCTTGTGTCGAAGAGAAGTTGGGTGTGGCATCTCTGTACCATAACCTGAATACTAAATAGTGCTTCTCTTGTTCCAAGGTTATTGCGGAATCCAAACTGTGTGTCACCAAGTTGTTGTTCTATTTTTTGGTACATCCTAGAGTGCAAAATTCGAAGAAATATCTTTAAAACATGACTCATTAAGCTGATGGTTCGGTAGTTACTACATCTTTTTGCACTTTTTTTTTGCTTTTTTAGGTATCGTCACAAAAGTCGACAGCCGCCAATCCGTTGGTATATAGCCAGTTTCATAAATTTTATTAAACAGATGAAGGAGAGATATTTTACGTGAACTTTCGAAGAGCTTTATTATTTCACTCGGTATTTCATCTGGTCCCGTCGCTTTTCGGGTCTTTGCTAATCGTATTGCTTGTTCAATTATCGTCCATAGTTATGTCAGGTCCTGTAACTACTTCGTTAATTTCGAGCTCGGGCCTTTCATCACTAAACAGTTCCTTAATATACTCTTAGTTCACATAAAAAAATATATTTATATATTATGCAAAATGTAGATATTTATATATTATTCAGATCTGTATGTAATTAAAAGATCAATAATAATTCACTTCACTGTTATTTAGTTCATAGATAATCTTCACTGTTCAATAAAAAAATATATGTATTGGTACAACCTGAATTATACAAATGCTTGTATGGCTTGTAGTAAGGATATAATTTTTACCAACTAGATACTCTGGGATTGGCTGATATTTCAGAACGTTGAAACTATCGACAGCAGAAACATAATATCCACTATAAAAATATATGGGATTGGGTGGTTAAACAAACGAGATATTCTCCGAATTGTTGGTTTCAGAACACATACCATGAATCCATGGCTATTTAGATAACCTCGGGCCAATAAACATAGTTCTGGCAACTATTAGAACTCCCGGTAAGGGTCTATAATAAATATTTATTTGAAAATATAAAAGGCAGAAAAAATTTCGGCTTACCTCGTCGTCAAGAAACCACTGAAAGAAAATTTCGTACTGTCTCTTAAACGTTCAAAAAGAGAAAGGGAGATGAATGGCAGGGAGTTTAGGAACTCTCGAATTTTGAAGCCAAGTTCGGAGCTATTAGGAACTACAGTTGGATCCTTAAGGTAATTTTTAGATTTTAAATTTTTAAAACTTTGAAAAATAATTGGAAACTTTTGAAACGGTTACACTATAACCTTTCATAATCGTGTGCTACCATTTTCCATTGTTGTACCTTCATCCTAGATAAAACGGCTTCTTCAACATTATCTTTTAATATTTTTCTGGGACGGCCTATTGACCTTCTACCATCTAGTCTTTTAAAAACTAAATACTGTCCTTAGCACTCTGTCTTCCTCTGATCTTACCACATGACTTGCCCATTTTATTCAGTTAGTTTTTATTTATTTCTGACGATTTTTTTAGTACCAAACTCTTTGAGGTCCAAATAGTATTTTGAGAACCTTCCTTTTAACCACCAGCAGCTTATTATGTATTATTTGCTATTCCGAAATCAAGTTATACTCCATCTTTTCTTTGGTTGATTTTTGTCTGTTTATTTTTTTGTGGTTCCCTTTTTGTTCTGTATTATTTTATGATTTATCAAGCAAAGACTTAGTTTTCATTTAATGTCTTTATTTTCCTGACTATCAACTCTTGCATTCCTGTCACTCTTTTAAGAAATCTCATTTCTCTAACTTCGATTCTAAAGTTGTCTCTTGGCATTATTACCCAGCTTTCATTTTTATATATCAAAATATAATGTTGCCATTTTTTGGCTTTGTTTTTATGTCTTATTCGTCTGTGTTTTTGGAATTATTACGTATACGTGTGTTTTGGGATCAATATATTTTTCTTTCTTAAAATTTGTAGTCTTCTTTGTAGTCGTTCGGTTGCGTAGGAGCATCATGACATTATGTAGGTACATATGTTTATGTTAATTATTTTTGACGTCATTCACCTCTACTTTCAGACATTTGAATGCAATCATACAGAGATGTGTCTACCATTTTTGATATTTGATCCACATTTGGTACGTTTCTGAGTACATGGTATGCTTCGAATAACTCTAAAGCATAGGTGGTAAAGGGAAACATGAGTGGACTGATAAACATGATTGTTGTGTTTTTGGAGATTCCGTGATCTTTCCATACTTTCTGGAGTTTGACAGTGGCAGTTTGGTCCATAACGATTGTTCTTTTTATTTCTTTCTTTCAATTATCTTTGTTGGTGATTTTCGTACCTAAGTATACAAATTCGTTCACGATCTCAATTCCATTAACACTTAACATATATTTCTGTTGATCTACCAATTACTTTCATTTTACAATTGTATGCGTTGATTTTTAAATCCACGTCATTGCTTATTTTGCTCAGCTTTGAGAGTAATTTGTCGATTTCTTCTTCCGTGTTACCTAGAAGGATGGTATCATTCGCATAGCGTAGGTTCGACATTGTTATTCCTTCAGTACATATTCCTTTCATTGCTTTAACTATCTTTTACTCTCGATTTCACTTGTGCAGAGGTATACAAATTTCCCATAAGGTGAAAGAGATCCCATCCTTCTCGTTAGGTACTCTCATGTCTGTAGTTATGCTTTACTGTTTATCTCGCTGTACTTGGTAATAGGCCTTTTTTATAAGCGATAAAGGATATAAACACTACTTTGTTGAATTCTCTTAAATGTTGTCTCTTAAATTCTCTTGTCGCATGTTCCGTATATTTTCTTGTGTGCCTTGTTCAGGTATAAATCCTGCTTGTTTTTGAGGTACCGATAAATGTAGGGTGTGAGTCTCTCGTGAATTATATATAGCAAAATCTTAGCTATAGCTATAGCTAGCATTAGACACAAAAGCAATTGTTTTGTAGTTGAAGCAGCTTTTATTTCCCCTTTTTTTAGAAGGAAAGGTACGAAGATGTATGTAACCCAATCGGTTGGCTAATCTTTTTATTTCCAAACCTAGTTACATAATAATCTTTTAAAGCTATTACATTACATAATATATTGAATCATGTGTTCGACTATTATCATTTTAGCTGCAATTTCGTCGATTCCAGCAGAATTTTTAGAGTTTAGTTTTCTGCTGTTTTAGAGATTTTCTGCTGTTGTAAAAATCTGCGGACGATGTTCTGGCTTGTCACTTGTCTATACAGATCATTGCCTTTTTCCCTTTTTTTATATATTCTTCTTGGTAAATGTCCGTGTGGGAGTTGTATATAAGAACAAGTAGTCTACACTTATTGAAAACCCTTATATATTTTACTACCATAAATCTAGTTTATTTACAGTTTTGTGACTGATTTTTCCATGAAGAGTACAATGGAACGATCGTATATTATAAAGACTGCAAAAGATAATTACCCAATAGGAAGATGATCAGTGGAAAGAAGATTAAATGATAACTTACTAGAGAATCATTGAAAAACAGACAGTCATGTCTATATAAAAAAAAAACGAAGAGGAAAGGTTTTTTTTTAAATAGCCATCCAATTAATAGTTGTATTGGATATGTTTACGTAAATCAAAAGCTTTTGTAGAAATATCTACTTTACACAGTTTAGTTATAAGTTTAAAGCATAATTATTATTAAAGTATATAAAAAATTTAATTTTGTATCTACTATATACCCTTCAAACTCTTTAGGCCGTAGACACTGTTATTATTCGATATATGATCACGTTGCGTCTACTTAATAAAGTTTTGGGACATTTTAGAATTCTTATAAATTTAAAATTCTTATAACAAGAAAAAACATGATGATGGCGTGGGTATAAAGATTTATATCAAGAAAGAACGACAGATACAAAAGGATTAAAATTATCTGCTCTGTCGTCTGCTTTTAATTGCTTTTTCGATTGAAGTTGATGAGTGTCGTCAAAATTGGATATTAGATTAAACAAAAAGTTGTTTTTAAAGAAAATTACTCAACATGTAAGAATACTGTGTAGAAAATTATATTTTAAATGCCCGGACTAGAAATATATACCCTGAGTTGTATCTTACACTTGGTCATCACACAAATAGTCAAATATCTCTCAGATGTTTTTTCGATGTGACGAAAACTTGGTAAAGCTCTAGAGCTAAAGTATGGAATAAATTCGATATTTCCTAAATGAGAAGCCTTTTTAAAAAAATCTAAAACACGCCAATTTTTAAGTTTAATGTTCTACATTTTACAATAAAAGTTCATTATACAAGGTGATACACATTAAGGTGATGACGTCATTGGCTCTTTTTTTTAATGTAACACCCTGTATTTTAGGACATTTTTAGATCGATAAAAATGAGCTGATTCCAAAAAAGTATAGTAAAAGTTAAACTGGGGGTCTAACGGATGTAATTTGAAAGATATGCGCTTAGAAAATTAATTTTTCTTGATTTCTAATATTAATAAATTATAAATAAATTATAATAAATAACTTTAAAGTAATCCAGTAATTAAAACATGACTTTATCTTTCTTTGAATTGTAGCCCTTGTTGTATTTGACAGTAACCCAAACGTTGTACAGGTTCTTGTAGAACCTTGTATATGGTTTCTTGAGAAATATTGTTTATTTCTTTACGAATTCTTGTTTTTAAGTCTTCAATATTTGCAGGTTTCATTTTATAAACAACATTCTTTAAATGACCCCACATAAAATAATCCAAAGGATTGAGGTCTGGCGACCTCGCTGGCCATTCAATATGTCGACGTCTTTCACTCCACCTGTTCGGAAAAATTTCGTTTAGGTAACTTCGAACATCTACACCATCCTGTTGAAACCATAATCTTTCATCAAAACCTCCAGGATTAATTCTATTGGGTAATAAATTAACTAAAGTAGGTACGAGATACCCCCTTAAAAGCTGAAGGAATGCTGGCCTGCTTAAAGTAACTTCGAAAAAGTAGGGTCCGATGATTCTATTTCTTACAATGTCAGTCCATACGTTTAGCTTTTTCGGGTATTGTGTAAAAAATGTTCCCGCATCCAATTGGGGTTTTCCTTTGCACAGTATCTACAATTCTGACCTGTAGCCTCATAAGAAAGAATAATATTGTAAACCAAGAGAGAATTTTGGTGGCACTCCAGCATTGTTTCGAAAAATTGTATTTTTTAACTCGATCATCCACGTTTAATGTCTGTACAAATTTATCTAAAGGGGTGCCATTTTTCAAGTTTTAATACTTTGTGTACCGTTGTTTTGCAAACATCTAGATCCCGACTAATCTTACAACAGAAGTGTGCGCATCTTCTTTAAAAGCATCCGTTGGCAACATTGTAATGAAACTTTATACGAATATGTTTTGGAAGCTTATACATCCCATGAATTTGTTTTTATATCTGATTCTCATAGAGGGCGCTAATTACACGGATCGTACTAAGTATTAGTCAATATAACTTTTTTAAGAGTATAATTATTAATCAAAATTTCAAGTAAACTTAAACATCATTCAATTTTACACGAAAAAGGTACTCTTGGTAAAACTCGATACTGTGTACCGTTTTCGAAATATTTTGATTTGAAAATTATGGAGTAATAATTGATGCTGGTATAAAATAGTTAGTAATTAAACAAAACTCACAAGAAGAAAATTAAATTAATGAATAAGAACATAAAATAAAATTCAATTACAGTACGTGTTCACGTTTTCGCGAATACAGAAGTCTATTCTTTTTTCTAAAGATTCCATTAACCTTCTAAACGGTAGGGGATCAGCTATGATGTCATTAAATTGACGTTGAATTCTTTCTTCCAATTCTTGGCGTGAATTTACCTCTGTAGCATAGACTTTTTCCTTAATATACGACCAAACTGCGTACTCCAAAGGGTTAAAACCGCATGACCGAGGAGGCCAATGAATCGGAGCTTCTGCACCTCTACCAATCCATCGATTCGGAAAATGATTACTCAACCAATTACGACACCTTCTATCAAAGGTTGGTGGATGTATCTCCATCGTGCATAAAAAATAAAGATCTTCGCTCGTTTAGCGTTAAAGCTTCTAATATCTCGAATAAGGAATTGTTTAAAAAATCAAGATACATATTACCATTTAAATTTCCAGGTAGAATATGATAACCTATTAGTTTGTTACCTAAAGTTGCTGCCCAAACATTAACTTTAAATGAGTGTTGGTAATGTGATACCCTTTTGACTTGTGGATTCTCATCACACCAGTAGTGTGCATTATGGGAGTTAAACATACCTTGTCGCGTAAAGGTAGCTTCGTCCGTAAAAAGAATGCATTTTAAAAAATTTGGATTGTGGGCTGTCCTTTGTTGCAATGTTTCACAAAAATCCACTCTAACCGGTAGATCATCATCTTGGACTCGTCTGTAATGACAAGGATGTAAATGCTGTTCTTTCAGTATCTGCCAAGTACTTGAAGAAGAAGTATTTGTTTGTCTTGCTATATTCCTTACGCTAACTGTTATATCTTGATCAAGTAAATTTAAAATATTATTTTCTTTATTAATTGTTCTTGTTGTTCTTGGTCTACCAGAATTTATTTTATTTGGTCTCACATTCCCAGTTTCTCGACAACGTCGTTCAACGGCTCTAAATGTTTTTTTACTTGGTAAGTTTCTTCTAGGAAACTTTTCTGCATAACGTGTCACAGCTGCACTAGAACATCCTAAACATTCGCCTAAGTTTAATAACATGTCAGTGTATTCAACATTTGAGTACATTTTGATTTGATTTTACAAATAACAAGGTTTTAAAACTCTAATTATTGTTGATTTATCGTCATAACAATCAATAAATGTCAGATTTCCATGGCAGACTTGGAGAACATAGAGGTATACCTATTAGAACTTTATCATTACTACCAGCATCACTTATTACTTCAGAATTTTCAAATCAAAATATTCCGAAAACGGTACACAGTATCGAGTTTTACCAAGAGTACCTTTTTCGTGTAAAATTGAATGATGTTTAAGGTTACTTGAAATTTGGATTAATAATTATACTCTTAAAAAAGTTATATTGACTAATACTTAGTACGATCCGTGTAACTAGCGCCCTCTATGAGAATCAGATATAAAAACAAATTCATGGGATGTATCAGCTTCCAAAACATATTCGTATAAAATTTCATTACAATGTTGCCAGTAGTTTCGGCAAAATCGTAAAAAATGCGTAACCTTTTTTTTTCTTCGACGCTCTTTATCTTGAAAACGGATGGCGTTACAAAAATTTTTTACTAAGCAAACCTAAATTATTTTTCAGTTTTTTACCTACCCTAGAGACGGGGTTACCTTTTTTTAAACACCCTGTATATATGTGTGTGCTTTGCCATTGCATCGACACGCTTTAGACAAATTTAAAAAATAATAATTATTGAACAAAATCAAGATAAATATAAAAATGAACTAAGTAAAACCCACCTGTATTTTTATTTTAGTTTAATATTTTATATAATTTTATGACAATAAACCTAACCTAAAAATGACCACTGAAAATAAACTGAAGTAACAGTGTTAATAGTAAACAAAACTTAATTTAAATTTGCGTACTGTTATTAATATTATATTATAAAATAACAAACGGCAGAATGATAATAAAATCAAAATAGTAAGTATACTCGGTTCACTAACCCCAGTTTAACTTTAAATTTACTAATTTTTTTTTTTAAATTAGTGACATTTTGACAGGCTGGAAGTGCCTGTCTGTAATAGCAACCATTTACTACTAACACACTTTAATGTTTATATCTATAGATTTGTATTTACAAATAGAAATATTACTATTTACAAAATAACTTTTTTGCAATCACCATTCGTTGATGTGCAGTAAAATTAATTAACGCCAATATATTTACACCATAGGTGTGTATTGATCAAATGACAAATAACAAATTCACAAGAAAAATGTTGCTCGATTTTCAATAAACAATGAAATTCATTTCGAATTATTACTTTGAATTTCAGACCTTAATATTGATATTGTTCTGAAGCTATTTTCTTGTGGCATTTTAAATTAATTACTATTTAAATGGGAATAAGCCACAATTAAAGGTTAAAATACATTTATTTTATTGTCTCTACATCTTCGTAAAAATTTGATTGAATTTTGACAATGTGCCAGTTTCTTGTATAGAATTTCCAATAAAATAAATGTATTTTAACCTTTAATTGTGGCTTATTCCCATTTAAATAGTAGTTAATATTGAATAATATTGAATTTTATTCGTTAGTTTAAGTAAATATTAAGTGAAATGATTTTCAGCGTTCCTTTCAATAATTTGTAAGTTGCCTAGGTACATTTGGCACAACTTAACGACTGTCAATTCTTCTTATTTCAGTAGATTTTAATATTTTTAATTTTCAATTTTAATATTAAATTATTGCACAAATCTAAATTTTTAACTTTATTGCAGAGCATATTATGTTCAAAAATAGTTTTGTTGTTTGTTGTAAATAAAATAATAAAATATAATAATAATAAAATATAAAAGAATTTTTTTCATATATATATAACTAATTAGTTTTTCATATAACTGACAATTAATTAAGTCCTTTCTGTACTACTCAAATAATTGTTTGTTTCTTTTGTCATATACACATTTGTTTATATGCACCATGTAGTTTAACCTTTAGTTTCTTGAGGTTAAAATACATGGTGTATATAAACAAATATAAACCATGAAAAAAAAAAACAAATACTGCTCAAAGAAGCAATGCACAGCCTCGTGCCTCGAAAAACATCCAAAACCCAAATGAGAATTACTACTTGGAATATCAGATCGCTTAACTCAAGAAACCAAGAAAAGGACAATCAAAATTAGGTGAATACATACTAATCTACAGTGCAGTAGCAAAAGAAAACAGGGCCAAAGAAGGTGTACCCTTACTAATACACCAAAGGTACCAAAATCACATCAAAGAGTGTCAATACATATCAGAAAGAATAGTAACAGCAAAGATAAGAATGGAGAAGGAAGACCTGAACATCATTGGAGTATACGGCCCAGAAAATAACAAACCTCAAACAACAAGGGAAGCGTTTTGTGATCAATTACAACACCTGGTAGATCGAGTCAGAGGGAAGATGATAATATTGGGGGATTTTAACGCTCGAATAGGCAATCAAATAATACCCGGAATTAAGCAAAAACATAACGAGGATGTCAAAAGCAAAAATGGAGAACTGATGATAAATTTCTGGACAAATAACGAACGAAGAATAAACAACACATTTTTTGACCACAAAGACCAATACAAATATACATTTAATAACACCCGTGGATAAAGAGCTATGCTAGATTATGTTATAACCAATCGAGATATACATCCATCGAAAACAATCGACGTAAGATGCCTCAACTCAGCAGATGTATGTAGCAGCGCCAACACAAACGAAAACCAAAGTCGAAGGACTAAATACGGAATACTTATACAGGAAAAAAATATCAGAGAAGATCGCTGGGAATGAAATATTAGAAAACGATAACATCAAGGAAAGCTGAAAAAAAACTCTAAAATATGCAGCAACATAATCACTTGGAGAGAGGAAAGTAACAAACACTAACATATAAAAAAAAGAAAACACTATGGTTTAGAGAGGAAGTGAAGACAAAATGTGAAGAAAAGAAGAAAGCCTTTTTACAATACAGAACACAACAAACACAACAGGCATACAACCACTATAAACGAATCAGAAATGAAACGAATACTTTAGTGAGATAAATAAAAAAGGGAACACTGGCAGAGCTTCTCAAAACAGATAAAACACGACTTCTACGGACCTTAAAAAGAAATATGGAGAATCATTAGAGGATAAAGAAAAGAGATAAACGAACTAATAAAAACGAAACACATTTAAAAGGAAACATGGGTAGACTACTTTCGATCCCTATTTGCTAAAAGTGACGATAATGAACCACCGACACCAGAGGTGACGACAAACGAAGAAATAAATATTGAGGAGGAAGAGGTAAAGGAAGCATTAAGGAAATTGAAAAATAGAAAATCACCAGGAGAGGACAGAATACCAAACGAACTCCTAAAGTATGGAGGACTAGATCTGACCAAACAACTATTAAAACTAATTCAAAAAATAATGGAAAAAAGCAGAATTCCCCAAGAATAGAGATCAGGCATTTTAATACCTTTCTTCAAAAAGGCAGAAAAATCGGACCCGGCAAATTACAGAAGATGTAATTTATTAAACACAACACTAAAATTAACAACCAAAGTGATAACAAATAAACTGAATGAAATTATAACATTAGCAGAAGAACAACAAGGTATTGGGTCGGGAAGATCATGCACTGACGCTATATTTATAATGGGGCAAGTGCATGAGAAATCATTAGAATACAACAAACCGGCCTGGACCTTAAGAAGACATTTGACCGGGTCAAATTAAAAGACGTTATCCACTTACTGTACGCAAGAGAGATGCCTCTAGGAATAATCAAAACGATAGAAAATATCTACCAATACAACACAATAAAAGTAAACGTAGAAGAAGAACTAACCGATCCTATTAAAGCTGGCAATGGGATAAGACAGAGAGATTCCCTGAGTCCTCTATTGTTTAACCTGATTATGGATGAAATAATAAAAAAAGTAAGAACTAAAAAGGATACCAAATGGGAGAAAAACAACTTAAAATAATCTGCTATGCGGACGACGCAATACTACTCTCTCAAAGTGAAGATTATTGACAACGTATGATGCACCAATTTAATATAACCGCCAGAAAACTTAACATATTAATTTCCTCAAAAAAGACAAATTGAAGCTGGAAGATGAGATAATAGAACAAGTGATGGAGTTTAAATATCTAGGTATCACATTATCTGGCTACCGAAAGCTCGAAACGGAAGTGGAAGATCAAGTGAATAGAGCAAACAGAGCCGCAGGCTTCCTGAATGAAACAATATGGAGAAATAAAAATATCGGAAAAGAAACGAAAGGTAGAATTTTAAAAAATAGTCATCAGACCAATAATAACATACGCGGCAGAAACAAGACCTGACACAGAGAGGACAAAAATGATGTTAGAAACAGCAGAGATGAAAACACTGAGAGAAATTATTGGTAAGACACTATGAGACAGAGCTAGAAGTACAGATATACGACGTAGATGTAAGGTGGAAAACATCAAGCACTGGGTAAGAAATAGAAGAGTAGAATGGAACGATCATATAAGCCGAATGGCAACAAATAGAGTAGTAAAGACGGCAAGAGACGGTTCCCCAATAGGAAGACGATCATTAGGAAGACCACAAAAACGATGGAACGACAACTTACTGGGGGCACATTTAAAAACAGACAGAGTCATGTCCATATAAAAAAAAAGAAGAAGAGTTTCTTGAGGGCCTGAAGATGCTGTAAAAATTTGTAAACAGCCAAAACACCCGCCTAATCTTTGTTTAAATAAAAAACCTATTACGGCTTGTGAGTATAAGACTTTTTTCTGTAACATTTATATTGCTGTTTTATTTAATAACCCAAATATTTTGTTAAAAGACGGTTAACCTACGCCAATGTTTAAAATATATCACATATATGAGCCCGTAAAGGTTTCCGTTAACTTATTGAAAGTTTCAGTACCATGTGTTCCACGTAGAAAATCTCGGATTTAATTAAGTTTTTATAAAGCTTAAAAATTATTGTTTTCGCAATAAGTGAAAATTTTAAACTTTTAATTAACCGATTGTAGATTCAACTGATTATACACGTGCAATAGAAAAATTTATTTGTTTTCCTTAAATATGAGTTTTGTATAAAAAACTTGTATCCTTTTTTTAGTCTAGTTTTCATTTCCGATTTACCGATCTTCAACTATTTGACTAATTATTTAATAAACATTATTATGAAACTATTTTCGTGTGGTATGCTTTTTACTGAATAATGTTTTGTTAAATATTCAATATTTAATGTAATGATATATACAGGAGCAATGCTACCAATTTGTGGCATTACATCTAGCCCTTAACTGGAGACGTGCCGTCTGACAGACTACAGCATAAAGAATTTTTAACACCCTGTACAAATAACTCCGCCCATCGGCACATCACTCCATCTATTCTTTATATTATTCGTTGACTATTAGTGACCCGACTAAGTAAAGAAAAACGCATAATTTGGAAAAGTTATAACCGAAAATCAGTTTTAGTTAGTCTGTTAGACGGCACGTCTCGGTTCAGGTTACATTTTGTTTCATTGAAAACGTCGCGTATTTGTTACAATTATGGCCGGTCCATCAAAAAAAATCGGTTTTACCGATATTTTGAAAATAAAGCTTTGAAGTGGTTCGATGAATTAGATAGTGACGTTAGTGATGTTGATCAAGTACAAGATGATGTTTATTTGAAATCTGATAGCCAGACGGATTCAGACATTTCTATGGAAAGTGATGAAGAAAATATAGTTGAGACTAATAATCAAACATATTTCTATGGAAAAAACCAATTCAGGTGGTGTAAATCTGAAGTTCGACCAGTATCTCGTACAAGGAAACATAATTTAGTAACAAAAATTCCCGTCTTAAAAACAAAAGCACGAAGTCTTGGAGAGGAAGCTGATCCTCTAAAGGTATGGCAGTTATTGTTTGATGATAATATATTGTGTTATTTCGTGGACCAATCATAAATTGAATTTAATGAAAATAAAGTATAATGATCCAAATAAACATGACCTCAAGGATATTGACATAACGGAGATGAAAGCTTTCATAGGACTCATCGTATATTCTGCGGTATTCAAATCGAACGATGAGAATATAAAAACGCTTTTTGCAACAGATGGAACTGACAGGTAAATTTTTAGAACTGTCATGAATCAAAAGCGTTTTGCAGTCATTTTATCAGCTCTTCGTTTTGATAATCCAGATGATCGAAAAGAAAGAAAAAAACATGATCCAGTAGCAGCAGTTTTTTATATATTCAATTCTTTTATTGAAAATTGTCAAAACGCATACGGTCTATGTCAATCGGCAACTGTTGATGAAATGCTTGTCAGTTTTAGGGGAAGGTGCCGTTTTAAAATGTATACGCCTAACAAGCCATGTAAGTATGGCATCAAAATAATGGCTCTGTATACTGTGGCAAAGACTCGGACGGCTTAAGTCTTTTACCCAAAAAAAAAATATTCAAAACCAATACAAGCAGTCTTGCGGTTAACTAAACCTTTAATTGGCATCAACAGAAACATAACTGCGGACAACTGGTTTTCATCAGAGCTAATAGATGTTTTACAGAAAAATAATCTTACGTATGTAGGAACTTTGAAAAAGAACAAACGTGAAATACCTCCGTCATTTTTGGCCAATAAAACGAGAGAACCTGGTTCTAGTGTTTATGGATTTAGAGAAGAGTGTACAATGGTATCTTATTTGGTCAGAAAAAACAAAGCTACAATTTTAATATCATCAATGCATGATAGAACTTGTAATGATTCTTCAATAGAAAAACCAGAAATAATTCCATTATATAATGCCAAGAAAGGAGGTGTAGACTGCATGGACGAAAAATGTGCTAAAAGTTCGTGTAGTCGAAGAACTCGCAGATGGACTCTTGCTGTTTTTTTTTCGTATAATAAATATTGCTATTGTAAATGCATACATACTGCACCAAAGTTACAAAAACAGTTCTAAAATTCAAGAAAAATCTGCTTTTGCTAAAATATTAGCTTCTGCTATAGCAAAACAATTAGTAGAAGATCATATGAAGCGAAGAATGGGTAATTTTCGTGTACCGCGGCCAATTCGTGCTAGTATAGAGAGTATTTTTGTAAATCCTGAGAATAACCAAGTAGATAATAACGAGCCATTAGTACTAGAGAAGCGAAAAATATGTTATTTGTGCCCTCGCAAGAAGAAAGTATAACAAAATACCTTTGTGGCCGATGTAGAAAACCTGTGTGTCTTTAGTGTACGAAACCAATTTGTACCAATTGTATGTAACTTTTACAGTTGCTGGACATGTTTTTCAACATTAAAATAATTTCGCGAGTTAATTTTTACGTAATCCAGTATGTGTTAGTGCCTTTAATATAAAAAAACTTACTTGATGTATATTTATTTTTTTACTGTAATGAAAAGTAAAAAATGTGACTGTCACGAACTGTAAATGATTAGCTGTTAGAAAGTCGTAGTTATTTTTTAATTCTCTGACAATATTTTGAGTTGCTTTACTGTGTTCAATTGCAAATACAAACAGCTTTTAGAGTACTATTAAATATATTAAAAAAGTTTGTAAGTTTAGTTCTTATCACCTCTCCTACATTGTAGTCTGTCAGACGGCATGTCTCTCTGTGTGTATTAAAATAGGGTCTCTCCAGTTAAGGGTTAAAAAAACCTAATAGTTTCTAGGGCAACAACTAATACTAACCACGGAGGAAGCTACAACTACCTTAGGAAAGGAATGCCAAACATACAAAAGTTAATGCAAGTGAATAATAAAAGTAAAATGTAATGGCATGTCTCGCAAAACAGGAAAACAAAATAGGTATATCGATGGAAGGCAACCATGACATGCTTCTTTTCTAACTTGGCTGCACCGTACTGAAGACGACCAATAGTCAGAAATACGTATATACGATTGCCTGCCATCGATATACCTATTTTGTTTTCTGTTTTCCTGTTTTGCCAGACATACGATTACATTTTTACTTTTATTATTTACTTGCACTAACCTTTTCTATTTGTTTGAAAGGTTTTAACGTTTGGCATTCCTTTCCTTGGGTAGCTGTAGCTTCCTTCGTGATTATTGTTAGTTGTTGCCCTGAAAACTATTCTTCTCATTGCGCCGTCTCCTTTCGAAGTTTGGCGATCCAAATGGCAATTGTAGTTTTGGAAACTGCTGCGCGAAAGATATCTGCGGATGAGCGGTCGAACCATCTCCTCAGGTCTTTCAGCCACGAGTTCTGGCGTCTTCCTACTGATCTTTCACCCTGTACTTTTCCTTCCAGTATAACTTGAAGTAATTCATATCTTGCGCCTCTCAACACATGACCCAAGTATTTCATTTTCCTCTCTTTTATTATTCTTAGTAATTCTTTTTGTTTACACATGCGACGAAGTACCTCAACATTAGTTACTCTTTGCACCCATGTAATCCTCAACATTCGTCTGTATATATACATCTCAAAGGCATCTATTCTTTTTTCTATTTCAGAGTCCATTGTCCAACTTTCACAGCTATACAGTAAGACAGAAAAAACGTAACATCTGATCATTCGGATTCTAGCTGTAGACTGAAAACTATTAGGGTCTTCTAACTCTAATGCCACAAATTGCTCCTGTAGTGATTCTTTCCCAAGTTAACATGCTGTCATGCTCCTCTTCTAACCTCTTTTAATCCATTGATATACCTATTTTGTTTTTTGATTTCCTCTTTTGCGAGACATGCTATTACATTTCACTTTTATTATACACACACATATAATATATATATATATATATATATATATATTATATATATATGATTCTTATTATATAATCTGAAAGCTTAATTTTATGCAAAAGATTTAATTTACATAAAATATCAACACGTTATAGATAAGTGTGTAATATTTGTCCATTCAATACTGGATAGTAAAATCAAGACTTACCATAAAAAATAATTTTAATTTCGCTTTATTCTTATTTTTATTTTTGATTCCCAAACATCATAACTTGTATGTTTGATTTTTTGGTTATTCGCAGTAAGTAACAATTTGATTTGATTCACCTTGGTTTTCAGTAAAGTTTAAAGTTTTGCGTCCTCAAGTTTTTGAAAGGTTTCCTCGGTTTCTGTGAAACCGAATGGTTTATTAATTTTTCAATTACCTCAATACCGTATTTTCTATTTTCAAGAACTTTCCTAGAGAAATTTTTGCAGTATAAATCAAACATTGGAAGAGTGAAGCGCACGGAAAAATTTCTTTTAAATATATTATTTAATTAAATTTTTAGTTTAAAGATATAAATAATTTTCCGAAAACTGTAAATTTTATAGAACTTTTTTTGAGTTTGATTGTATGGGTAATAATTTAATATACTTAAATTATGAATCTTAGGTAAGATGTGTATTAATTTATTGTTATTGAAATCTAATTTTTGATGATCTTGATTTTTCTAGAAATTGTCTAATTAATAGAGTGACATAAGTACAAGTGTTAATATCGATTATTAAATTAAATGAAGTCCGTTTTTTTTTTTTTCAAGGAGTGGAAAAGTAGAACAGTAGATTATAGTCATTTTTAGCGGGAGTATTTCCTCATGAAGTTTTTTGGGCCATTTTCTGTGTATGGCGATCTAGGCTACGCCATCTAGGCGAGAAGTGTTTTTGCCGAAGGTACACATGCCTAACGGTATCTTTTTGTAATGGGGCCATTATTGTATGATAGTAGTTAGCGTGTATGTACGGCAGAGAATTGTAGAGTATACCTTTCAATCTCCTGTCTAAATCGCTGTTTAAAGTATGTATTATCTGGGGTCCGGAAGGCGACCTGGAGTGAGTTTTTGAATGCGTCGGTCTTGTTTTGGGAATTATTAAAGATTATGTTATTTACTTATTGATGTGGTGGGTTTGAATTTTTTGTGTTTGGTTTGAATTTTAAATTTATTCCAAAATATTTCACCACCTGAGTAATCCAGGTCAGTTATAACTCGAATTCACTATTTGTGTTTTAGCTTGTTAACTTTAACAACATATCACATTTTCATACATAGAACGTTTTAGTTTGGTTGGGTAAAGATATGATCTGGCTTTTCTCGACAAAAATTATGTGCAATTGCTCTTTTACGACGCTCTTCTACGATGAAGAAAGAAAAACTGTAGTAAAAAGAAGTACATCCAATACTAAGAGAAAGGAAGAAGGAAGGTGAATACTGGACTTTATACAATGAATTAATTGATGACGATTAAAAATATTATGGATATTTTAGAATGCATAGGATTCAGTTTGAATATGTTTATTATATGTTTATTTGAATAAATTTAATTACACCTTCAGTTAAAAATCAAAATGCTACATTTAACAAAGCCATACATATCAAACTAAAAAGTATTTTTAAAAAGAAGAGGTATCACTTCCGTACAAAATCCTAATTGTTTATCACTTCCGTGATTAATTGTCACAAAGCAATAAAACACATGCATAAATGACAAAATAGTACTGAAATTTATTTTTTTAAATAATCTGTTTCAAAATCAAACAAATAACTAAATAAACAACGAGGAGAAAACGACGACGGACATCTAATTCACATTATTCGTACCAACTGGTTACGACTCGTTACGTAGCCGTCGGCATCAGTAAAATATTGTTTTCGAATATACTAAACGGAAACGTTAGGTGTCTGATACAATACGTTCCGGACAGTATGAGTTGTTCATATTTAAAACCATTTAAATTATATTTTTCGGAAACTAAACGCTACGTGCTGGAAACGCAACGTGCATGATAATATGCCACGACCTTAAGTCTGACTTATGTCATGATATGGTTATATTCTGATTTGATGAGCGGATCTCGAAATCTTTTATACTCTTTGACTAGTCTACACTTAAATAGAGTTTATCAAGAACTTTATAGGTAGAAGTGTTGGATTATAGATATTGTATTTGGTTTTGCTTATAGCTAGTGAGAAAGACTGTTGAAGAAATATTTGAGTTATCCCTGTATCAACTTGGTTAATTGTTGGTAAGTTACATAACTCTGGGCGTTTTGGGTGATGAACTCCAGTTAGCTTTACGATAATCAGACTGCAAAAATTGTCTGTATAGGATTAAGGGAGGTTGTATTTGACTAAGATGAAAAAGTGATGAGATGCTATAGAGTCACCTATGAAACATACGTCCTCGAAACTTTACGCGATGTGTTCTGTGCCTAAGATATGATAGATTATAGATATTACACTGTGATTAAAAAACGTGTTATCTACATTAGTGATACTAGAAATTAACAAGAATTTAACAAGAAGATCTGAAACCTCTCTGCCATGATAGTTTGTAGTGCTATCACCGAATTGGATATGACTGCTAATAATACGGGTCATTAAACTGCCTTGTCTAGTATGATAAATAGGAATTCACCTGGTTGTTTGTGGAACAAGATTATCGTAGTTTTTCCATTTTCTAGGAGTAGGTCAACTGGTAGCTAGTCGATATCGGCAATTTAATGTTGAGGAATGATAATGTATGCTGAGGATGGCATATTTTTATAACTAAGTATACCGTACCCATGACTGGCCTAAAAGGTTTATGTTACGAGGTTTACCTTAAGATGTTTGGTAAAATTTTAATTCAGATATTACTAAGCGATAAGACTTGTATGTCCGCAGTGATTATAAGGTGTTTGATTAGATTTTGTACACAGTTGACACAAAACTATTACTCGTTTTAACTGTATTTTTGCTTCTGTGAGGAAGATAGTGTTTCCAAGGGCCATCGTGGAAATATCTGAGATATTCCTGCAGATTGTTCCTGCCTGTCTAGGGGGAATTTCAGCAGGAGGGTGGTTGTGAATTATATGATTTTTTCATATTGCTGGTGAGTGAATTTGGAGGGATCCATTTCACAGTGTGGATAAGTTTGGCTTTTCTTGGTGGGAGGTTGGAAAATCCTGCCTTTTAGGGTATTTAGGGAACTATACAGGTTTTTTTCCATTGTAGCTAGGGTAATTTGAGGATTTGATTTAGAGACAATTTTTGCTATTTTTTCTCAGAACTTTCGCAGCTGGAGCAAGTCATTTGCCTTTTCTGACATTTACAAATATCATGCCAATTCTGGCAGCAACGGCTGCAGTATTAAGTAGAGGAGTGGGTGCTGCTTAAAGAATGAGAAGCCTCATAGCCCGTTATTAGTCAGTATGCAGATGCCGTTTGATAAGGCCTCCCTCTAGTGCTTCTGAGTTGAGGAAAATTCGAACTAATCTGGTCTTTTTTGGCTACTACGCAATGCATGGAAGTAACTGGGAAGATCATTTCTCGAAGACTGGCTGAAAGTTTCTTAACTGGCACGTTCTTTCCTGATCTCTATTTTGATATTGGTTACTGCCAGAAGAAATGGTGATTCTTTAGATTGCGAAATTGTTGGAGTTTTGTTTCTAGAGTTGCCTTTTTTTTAATAAACAGATCATCCAATTTGTTTTGGAGTTTTGCTGTAAAATTCTTGTGTTCGATTGTTTTAGATGTTTCCAGAAAGGCTAGCTGTGTTCCCCACTTAGATTAACCAAATAACCTTTGAGGTTTTCCTGAAAGTTGAAAAGTTGAAATAATTTTCTTTAAATGGTTTACTCAAGGGGATGTCCACGATTTTATAAAAGGATAGAAGTTGGCGTTTTGTAGGGACGGCTTCAGCTGTTATAGAAACAGAGGTTCTTATACTCTGTTTATTAGTCTTTACCCCTGCTGGTACAAGAAGTGGAAGATTCTGTTGTGTATGATAAAGCTTCATGGTTCGTGGACTTCGAAAAAGTATTCGATAAAGTACAGCATGCAAAATTATTGTAGATGTTAAAAATTAAAGGAATAGATGACAGAGATATTCGTGTCTTTAAAAATTTGTACTGGAATCAAATTGCTATCGTAAAAATTTGAGACAATTACACCGACGAAATTTCCATAAAACAAGGAGTCAGACAAGGTTACATTTTGTTTCCAACATTGTTCAATGTTTACTCTAACCAGGTATTTAAAAAGGCATTTGTGAAACAGTAATATTAAATCAAAATCAATGGATGAATGTAATAAGATACGCGGACAATATAGTAATTTGGTCAGAAAATACTAAAGGTCCCCAAAGTGAGAGAGGAAATTTTCATTAAAATTTTTAAAACCTAAATAAAACCAAATTTTTAGTCTGCAGTCGTAACCTACATCCAGATGCAAAGCTTCAATTAAATGGAGTCCAAGTTGAAAAAGTTCACAAGATTACATATTTGGAAATTGTCATAATGAATCAACTAGATCCAGACATAGAAAAACTTCTTTTATGAAAGTGAAGACGTTTCTTAGAAATAATCATCTCTAGAACTAAGACAAAGAATAGTTAAGTCCTATATTAGTTTTCTATGTTTGTATGAAGTAGAAATGTGGACACTAAAAGTATCAAATATGAACAGAATTAAAACATAAGACGTGAAAATACCTTGGACAGCAAGAAAAACTAATAAGGAAGTACTAAAAAGGGTCAGCAGAGCTAGAAAATTGCTAAAGACTGTTAAGCACCGGAAAATGTCTTATCTGGGACATATAGTGAAAGGAAATCTATGTAAAATACTACAACTTATCCTTAAAGGCAAAATAAAATAGCGTAGGTATGTAGGAAAAAAAACAGTTTTCTTGGCTAAACAATATTCGTGAATGGACTCAGATATCAAATGCAGGACAATTATTCCATATAGCAGAAGATCGAGAAGTCTTCGCAATGGTGATCACCAACGTCGGATAATTCTGATATGGCACGAGAAGAAGCAGATGATAAAGCTGGTAAATTATTTAGATATAATCTGCTGAATATCTTGATTAATTGGCATCTGTTGGTTACACTGTTTAATTCTTACATAACCTAGAACTTTAATACATCCTCACCATTTTAAAGTAATTAATATATTCACACTTCGATATAATACCATAATATTTCTAGACTTACTCGATTTACGACTGCTTAGTATCAAAGAAGTTACCATTTTAATATGTAAAAATACAGTGTGGAAACCACTTATGGAATAAAGTTGTTTGTATCTTTATTTTAAAAAATTATAAAAAAAGTTGAGATACCTTAACTTGTAAATTTAAATGTGCGCTTTTTGCGCACATTTAATCTAGCTGGCCACTCAATAGTACCCCTTCGTCCAATCTATTTATTGAAAAAGATTGGGGTGTGTTGCACCGTCCTGCTGGAACCAGACAGTTTCATGCGTAGGGTCGGATCTATTGAATTGAGATACAAGTTAGCCAACTGAGGTAGAACATCGTCTCTTAGCATGCTTTAATATTTTTCCGCTGTCAAATTACCATCTACAAATATAGGAGCAATAATATCATCTCCTATAATACCTGCCCAAACACTCAACTTTTGAGGATACTGAGTGTGTATTTCACGCATTCGATGAGGATTCTCCGCTGATCAATATCTACAGTATTGTCGGTTTACCTCTCCGTTCAATGTAAATGTTGATTCATCAGAAAAAATAATTGTGCCAAGAGCTATTTCATTTGTGTTAATTTTATCCATCATTATTTCGCAGAAATCCATTCTACGATCTGGATCGTCTTCTGTTAGCTCGACACACACACACTCACATGTGATCAACCCTGCCCCTAAAGAACATGTGTATACCATTGTAAAAGTGGGATCCACATGTCTGAAGATCAAACCGGTTACATTTCGCTATTGAAGTGGTACCTATCTGACCCCCAGGCTTTTCCTCCACTCCTCCTCAGCGTATGACTTACGTAAGGAGGCTTATGATCTAAAAATTACTTTGGGTGCCCTAGATAATGGGACACTCTCTGATTTTATTGACTGTGGTTAGCACACATATCGGCTTTTCTCCCTATTTACTTTACTGACTCTAGAGAATTTACTCTACCTTGCCATCGGGACCGTTGTCCCTAAAAGAAAGTGCGTTTTCCGAACAGTGATGACTCTCTGTCCGAAAAGAGTGTGTGCTCGTACACTCAGCCGCCGATTTGGCAAAATAAATTTTGTTCTCCTCGCCGTCTGAGCATTTGAATAGCACCGAGGTCACCACATGACCTCGGTGCTCGAAATTCTCGTTTAGATCAGCTTAAGATGTGCCTGAAGGGCCTGTGTCTGACGGCTGGTATAAAAGGCCTGACGGGCCTTTTATACATTTTCGTTCTTTTAACTCCTGCACAAAAATCAATTTTTATGGATGAAGTTTTTTTTTCAATGGAGACACCTTAGGATATTTGTGTGACTAGCATGATTTTGACGTGCAATTTGAACGTTGGATTCTCTGCCACACTTAACAAAATATCCACTTTCACCTAATCTCCAATGAAGTTCGGTTTTCTTTTTAATGGTTTGACATGTCCAAATTCTCTAAATTGTGCATAAAATTTAGACACAGTACCTTGTGCAATATTAGGCAACTGAGGATACCTCTGATTAAATAAGTTTGCTACTTCAACTTGACTTCAACAATTCTCCCCGTAACCGATTATCATTAAAATCGCAATTCGGTGGGTCTCAGTTAAATATTTCGTTTTTATTTTTGCAATAAATTACCTGTTATTTAGGAATTTATTGTTTTAATAAAAAATGTCAACACACCAACAACTGATTTATAACAATCCGCATTATTTACCGATTTAGTTTAATTAGCAGACTATCTAGACAGTTTTTACCTATTCATGAAAAAAAAATGTTAACATGGTTACTAAACAGAAATTTTCTCCAATATACTGACACTTAGAGTAAAAGTGTATTGTCTGTAATTAGCTAATTTAAAATAATTCCATAACACGTGATAAATTAGTAATTTCAAAATTTCACCTTGTATTATTCATTATAGACCCTACATGATATAGTTCGTTGAAATCAGGTTGGTAATATTCCTTTAAAAACATAAAAATATACAGGGTGTTTCATTAAAAATAAGGATTATGGACTGTGCCAAACTTGCGTGGATCACCCTGTACATTTAAACTTATGTTTAAAAAGCTCACATTTAAATTTAAAAGTTACCGTGTCCCAGAGTTTTTTATAATTTTCTAAAATAAGGACTCAAACAATTTTATTCCATAAGTAGTTTCCACAATGTATAATAAAATAAAAAAGAAATTATACATCTTTAAATTGTCTTAATTCCCTATAACTGTATTTTATTTCATTCCGATGTAAATAGCAAATTGGGTTAATGTTAACCATCAAACTACCTCAAGAGTAATTAATTATGAAAACTAAAAGTTTTAACGATATCTTAAGATACCATAGAACAAATAAATCAGCCGTATTATCTAGCATTAGTTTGTAATTCTGCTCAGAATTGGCGCTGAGCTTACAAGAAACCACCATTCAAGAATGCGAACTATTATTCCAACCGCATGAAACAGTTCAATGCATAATCCAAAATTACATAACGCATGCTTTCCCATAAATTCTTAGAGTTAGTTATTGCCGACATAAACTATGCAAATATGAATGTAAGAGGCAAACTGGTTATTATCTTCCGAATCTTTATGATAGCTTTTTGTTCGGCAAATGTTCGATATGAAAACGAAATTATATGGTGAAAAAGGAATTAATTGAGATCATGTTTATCAGTGAATATCAAAATTTTGACTAATATTTGATGTGTGATTTTTGGAACTGTTTTTTTAATTGAATGAATAAACTATATTAACCAATATTGTACTGAAACTATTTTCCTGTTGCATGTTTTACTCTTAATATTTTACATTTTTGGGCATAAACCACAATAATGGTAATTAAAAATACAGTTTTCTGGAAGTTTTGATTTTTAGTACACACATCATTTCCAGTTGACAGTAAATAAATTGTTAATAAATGAAAAGACTGATATGTCTTTTTTACACACTAACGACAAATCAAAATAAGGAAAAAGAAAACTATTTTTGAAGTATGAATGATTCACTTACGACAAATATTTAAGTATAACTACTAGTAGAGACCATTTGGTAACAAAATTAAAGAGAAAGCTGGTTCTATCTATTATTTTCTCTTCATCATTAAAAAAACACAAAAAGGACCGTACACTGGACTTCTCAAAAAACACATTAAAAATTTTGGGTAAGGTACGGGTGTCACCATACGTGTCACCCCACGGTACCCGACCATTTATTATCTTGAAAATTTTTTTGTTCATTCCCAACCACAAATAATCTTCTGGTATAGACACACAACATTTTATTATTAATTGATAATTTACATTCTGCAATTAATTTTACTTTAGAGTTAGAAAATAACGACACTATTAACTTAATCTAATGGGTAGATTTACCCATTAAAAATAATCCATTCTTTTCTTCTTTTTCTACATTAGTCTTTGTCCATATGTCTATGTCCATAGACTTCTTAACAGAGGATAGGAATAATAAGAAGACGATCAATAAGAAGACCACGAAAATGATGGAACAACAACTTACTGAAAGCACATTGAAAAACAGACCGAGTCATCTCTACATAAATAGAAAAAGAAGAAGAAGATTTCTTAACATCCTTATGTCCCAAGAAAACTATGATAAAGAAATCGCAACTATTAAACAAATAGCAAACAAAAATGCTTTTTCTTCTTCTACTGTAGTTAAGGTCATTAGAAAGTCAATACTCAAACAGAGACATAAACAAGCTTTAAAGGTGCAAAATAAACCCAACACTACATCCATTTATAGATCCTTATCTTATTTAGGACCATATTCAAGTTGGTCCATAGTCATAAGGACAAAATTGTTAAACAAAACAAAAGTGGAATTTACAAATTGTCTTTTGCTGATTGTAACATGACTTACGTGGGTAAAACAATGAGAACCCTGGCTCAAAGAATCAAATAACATCTCAGTAACACAGATAAATTAAACTTTGGGCATTTTATTAAATTAACTAATCATTTCTTTTCTCCTACCAAAAGCAGTAAAATTTTACATCTTTTTCTTCCTTCTTGTATTTAGGCTTTAAATCCTGTTGCTTTTTCAATATTAGCATCCTAAATTGTTTAAATTGTCGCACCATCTTTTTCTTGGTCTGCCAATACTCCTTCGTCCATTTGGTGACGTATCTCGTGCAATTCGTACTATCCTATCCTCTGCCATTCTACTAATGTGTTGTTTTCACTCCTGTTTCCGTTTTTTCACCCATCGATTTATGTCTTTTGTAGTGCATGCAAACAAAACAGTAATTACTCTTGCAATAATTGACACATTCCATTCGAGTATAATTCACTTTTCTACCAACAAATTTGCCGGTTTCTTTAGACGACCACGCCGCGTGTTCTCTCTTCAAAAACTCTTCCAAACCTAACTTTCCTAACTACACAATTAACTGCCACAATACTACACAATTTTCCATGACAAAAGACGAAAAACGAAAAAACATTACGAATCAGAAGAAATATTCGGATTAACTGCCTTTGACAGAGGCCTCACTGAGAGTGACAATCTTTTAAAAATCGATCACCCAATTCGGTATAAACAAAGCATGAACCAACATATTAATGTTTATTTCACGCGCAAAATATCCTAAAGCGGCTTCACGATCAAAGATATACTAAGGAAATATGCATCTGTGTTACATAAACAAATTTTAAAATGTGTTTATTATCCACTCCAGCGATGCAAAAGCATTGAAAATACTTTTTCGGTGTTTTAACATATACGATAGGAAGCAGAAATACATTGAAAATATTCTTCGATGTTTTAATACACATAAAGTAATTTCAATACATTTCCGGCAGTTCGACGCCTTCCCGTTAAATTTCAGGAGGTTTATTTCCAACAGGATGGGTGTTCGGCTCACAACTCTAGAGCGTTGACTTCCTCAATCAAACGGTTCTTGATCGACTGATAGTGATAAGTACACGGGGTACAATTAAATGGCCCGCTAGAACCTGTGACTTAGCGACTAACGATTTCTTTTTTTGGGGCTTTTTCATAGAAAACATTTATAGGTATCAGTTTGGAAAGGCCACAAACCTAGTCGAATCAAGAGCAAAAATACTTCATTTCTCTGTAAGAATTACACCAGTCCTACTTCAAAATATGAGGAGAAATCTGTATGACAGATTTGGTTACTGTTTAGCACAAGGAGTGGAATATTTGAGCCCTTTATTCATTAATCTGCTTTCCTAATTTTTTAGTGACAATCCAGCATATTACTTATTTACTTACTTATTTATTTGTATTGCTATTAAGGCTAAAAAATAACCAAAAAATTAGTTTTAGAGCATTATAATAAATATACTGTAGAGATGGGATTGCAATAAATTTTAATTCCTATGGTCAACAAAACAATATCGTTATCTGTATATATATATATATATATCTACGGCATAAAGTGGACTCCGCCCATGTTAAAATTCAGGTTCTAGTGAGCTCCGTGGTCAAGTGGCCACCGATATACGGAGCTCACTTGACCATTCCATAATATTGGCTCTGTCGATTCGTCAACATGTATAGTTTCACAATTTTTAAAAATTTTGTGGAGCCCCTAAGTACCCCTGTATCATAAATGTATATCGCTTAGTTCACGTGTATATATTATAGGGGTCGTTCAGATCCTGTTCCGTGTATATTGGAACCATACGTATATCGGTTTAAGTAAGCTCTGATAGTTTGGCAACTATGGGATTAAGCCGTTTATTTCCAGCGTATATTCTAAACGGTTCATATAGACTCCTTACTTTTGTTATCATTCATACGCATTACAGTATGTAACAGATATGTGTACTACCAAATACCTGTTTTTGGTAGGTACGTGCTTTTCTAAAAATAGATTTATAGATACAAAAGGATTTCATTACCAAGTTGGATGTGTTTTTTCATATGCGAAAATTTCCTAATGTATTTTGTAACGTGAGTATGTCTTTATACGTTTTATTTAAGAATCCGGTTAATAAGAACTTCTTTTATTTCATCCATTGTTTCATGATATCTTATATACAGCTTTTTTATTATTTTATTTCTTCTATTTTATTATTTTATTTTTTTCTGGATTCTATTTCTTATTATTCTATTTTTTAATTCTGGATAGAAGGTTATCTCAAAATAAATATTTAAGTGCTAAAATAGATATTTTTTTGTTAAAATGGGCAGTAGTGCACAAAAAAGGGAAGTTTGATTAATTTTTCTAACATGAATTATACCACTTTACCAATATTACATATTTCTGAATGTTTTATCTCGTATTTAGGAGTAATATGTAATCAATATAAGTGGAGTTAGTGTCAAATTTGCAATGATCTTTATAAGTAATAGCTTACTGACTGTACTTTACATGTTCAGTTCACATAAATAAACCTTGTCCCTTCAAAAAGAGCGATTTGAACGGTAAAGTTAACTAAGAAAGTGCGATAAGTCTTGTACCACCCCACATGCACACAAGTTAACCGGTGTTTGCAGGCAAGAGTCCTCCTGGCAGATTTAAGGAAGATAACTACCATAAGGAAGTTCCGTTCGAGGGATCAGATGGAGAGGAGCAGCTTATTTTTGTTTGTATATCTTGCAGATGTGTTGATATAGCCAGTTTTTCTTTGATTCTAGTCATAAAATGGGCTGGTATTCGTGGAGTGGATGTCACGAATCTGGACTTTGTTTTTTTTGCTCTCTAGCTACTTATCTTCGGATATTAGGTGGATTGATAGCTAAGATATTGTAGAGCTTATGTATGGATGTGAGTCTTAATATTCCCTGAATTTGGCTGACTAATTTATAACTAAATATTTTATAAGTTATTTAAATAACTATTTATAAGTGGCATTTAGATTAACAAATACCACTCCTCATACCTGATATTTTTCGTACTTCTCTTCGCTGTGTTGGGCAAGATTTAGTATTTGTGACCTATATGATCTAACCTGTCATATATAGCCACTTTTGTCTTTTAATTTGAGTTTTTCTTCTATTATCGGTTTATATTAAGGATCATGTACAGAAGTATTCTGTATAGCTGACAAAATAAATAGATATATTGGCCGATAGCTTTTGTGGTCGTTGGAGTTTTTGCCAGGTTTAAGCAAGGCAACAACTTTGTCTTTGCTTTGAGTAGTCTAAAGACTTTGAATATTAGCCATTGATGTATTTTTAGTTCAAATTTTATAGTTAGTTTTGTGCTCAGATCCTCAGCCAGGAGCCGTAATATTGTTCATTATATACGTGGATAGCGGATCCAAGCTCAACATCGTTGAAAGGTTCTCTCAGCTGACTGGTTTTGTTTTCTCTCATTATAAGTTTTTCTTTGCTCCTTTGCCTGCATTTAATATGTAATTTTCAGCGATTAGCTTAATACCAAATACCATAGGATTGGCTATCTACGTGCTTCCTGCATTTTGTTAAGCGCATATGTAAAGTGGAGTGTCTTTATCTCTAGATATACTCTTAATATTTATACACATAATTAGAATAGTTGGTCCTAAAAAGGACCGATTTGACAAAAAACATATTGAACGGGTGATTTAAGAATTAACGATTACTTAATTATTCATTACCCAGGGTACGCCCGATTGCGGTGGTCTTATTAGTACTTCAATTTTCGTGAACGCTTCTACTTTAAACTTCATAAAAAATGACTAATCTTTCACTTTTCTGTTACTGTTATTTTAAGACGATATTTCGAGTCAGATTTGTATAGTAATAACTATAGTCAATATATAGTCTCTATAAGTAAATGAGTTTGTGGTATCGGTTACAACTCATACATATTGATAATGAGGAAATAAACAGGTTAAAATAGGTGTAGAAAATTTTACCTACATATATCGGCACCATTGTTCAGGAGATGGGTTTATCCCAGAGATCAAAGGTTACATACTTTTACAGGCGTATTCTAGGTTCTATTTATATATTTTTATTACTAAAAAAGTGTATTTAAATAAAGGCCTTAAGCTATCTGTAGATTCCATGAATATTATAATCTCTGGAAATTAGCAAATTAAAAAATACAGACATAATTCTGAATGACCAACTTGAGACAAACAGTTATCCCCTCCTCAACTTATTCAGTTACAAAATATTATGTGTAAACGCATACCTGTTTAATTTTTAGATAAAATGAATTTCCATCAAGTAACGGTCGAATCTATCACTTACTAAAAGAGTACGAAAAGACCTGCTTATGCCTTAGAGTATGGGTACTTTAGTACAAAGTACCCTTTGCTTTTGCCAATTGCTTTGTCACTTTCTCAGCGATGGGTCTCCCTTTTGCTCATCAATAATGTTCCCGCTCGATATAGTTATTCTAAGATATTCAGATTTCACTATATGCTCTACATTTGGCTTTATCTCCTATTAATTTACAACTACGACGAAATCTTTTTAATATATCTGATGCATTGATATTAAAGTGGAGTAGAATACTTGGTAGATAATATTTATTTGTTTTGAGTATACTTATTTTACGACCTAGTACATAAAAAAATAAATACTTGTGTGCTCAGTGCTTTCTAAGTCTGTAAAACATAAACATGCTTCCATATTAGATTATACATTTATTAAGAATATTAAATCGGAGTTCATTTTTTGAAAAACTATAAACATGTGACAACAAATTGCTATATGAACGGCGTTATGCATCACTAGACCCAGCCCCAATTTCTTAAATTGTGGATTATGGCGCTTTCTGGTGGAAAAGAGGAACAACAGGATAACATCAGATGTAGACCAAACAAAAGAAATTAGGACACGCATTGAAATAGCACGTGCAATATTTTTTAAACTTTAAAAGTTTCTTTGTTTTCGGGATATAAAGTTAGAGCCTGAGAATGCTTCGATGTTACGTGTTCTCTACTTTTCTTTATGGCTTGGAAGCGTGAACACTAAAACAAGTCCATCTGAATAAGTTGGCCGCCTTTGAATTTTGGTGTTACAGAAGAATCCTACGAATATCATGGATTCAAAGAATGTCAAACGTGGAAGTAACTAGAATGATAGGAAATGGGGCGGAAATATTATTAACTATCAAAAGACGAAAACTTGAGTACTTAGGACATGTGATGAGAGGGCAAAAATACGCATTATTACAACTTATTATGCAAGGCAAAATCCGAGGAAAGCGAAATGTGGGAAGACGAAGAATATTCTGGCTTAAAAACTTAAGGGAATGGTTTGAATGCAGTAGTGCAGAACTTTATAGAGCGGCAGTCAACAGAGTCCGTATAGCCATGATGATTTCCAACCTTCGATAGAAGATGGAACTTAAAGAAGAAGATAGAAAAAGGCATAAACTATCTACGTAATAAATCCCATTAACCTGTTAGTAACGGATAACCAGATATATTTAAAAAGATTAAGTACCTTTCTTTTTATTTTGGATTTTGAATTTTGCATAACTAGAGCAAGCGACTAATTTTTGTGTATTAGTTTTGGACCAAGCGCCTCTTGCGAGCGTTTTAATGATTGTAAATCGAATATTTGGCAACATATGTACATAAACGTGGTTAACAATGGTGACGTTGGCAACTTGTTGAGGCGTTTAGGTTAAGAAGTAGTGGCAGTTATTGCTTAAATTTTTCTATAATAGTCACATTACAGAAGATCTAACACAGAAAGAGAATACTTAACAAAAGACATAACATTAAGTAAAATGTATGAATTGTATATTGAAGAAGCAGACAATGACCTTGTTAAATTTTCGTTTTACAAAAAAATTTTTTTAACACGATTTAATCTTCAAAGAAAAAAGTTGAAAAAAGATACTTGTAGTAGATGTGATTGTTTCGAATTAAATCAAATTAAAAATTGCGCAGATAACGAACAATTAAGCGTTAAAAAAAGAAAAAATGTGCACTTAGAAGAAAGAAAGCTAGACATGAAGATAAGCAACGATCAACCAGAAGTGGAAACCTTTTGTTTTGATTTAAAGAAAAATTCTTCCCCTTTCGAGAATTCTAATAAATATTGTATATTATAAGCGTCAATTATGTATTTACAACCTTGGTATCCATAGCGCCAAGGATAAAAAAGTCATTGTTATATTTGGATAGAAGGTGAAGCTGGTCGGGAAGCCCAGGACGTAGGTATTTGTCTTAAGAAACACATTGAAGAAAATGTTACTTTTGCAAAACATGTAATTTTGTGGTCAGACTCTTGTGGCGGCCAAAACCGCAGCATTAAAAAAGTTTTGATTCTGAAAATGATTTTGGAAACTCATCCTACCATTGAAAAAATTACATTACGCTATTTCTTTCCTAGTCATAGCTTTTACCCAATGGTAGTGATTTTGGAGATTTTGAAAATGCCCTAAAATTTCAACAACGTTTATATACCGTTGATGATTACCTAAACGTGATGAAAAAATTCCGTAAAAAGAACCCACTAGTAGTTCACAGAATGAAAAAAGAAGAATTCGTCAAGCTAAGAAGAAATACAAGCGAATCAACAGAAGAGACCAATTTAATAGATCTTGATAAAATATTAAAGTTAACAACTACAATTTCGTAAATATGGAACACTTTAAATATCTTAGATAAATAATCACGGTTAATAATAATGCCACTAAAGAAATACAGATCATAATTTAAACTTTTTACCTATTTTAATACATAGATGCTAATCATGGACAATGACTAAAACGGATAAGGAAGAACTACGAATATTTGAAAGGAAAATAATAGGAAAATTGTTTTAACCTCATTATCATATCGCTACAAATCCGTATAGAAGAACACATACTTAATAAAGAAAGCTCTTATAACGATATTGTTTAGGCAAATAAATTGCTTAAGGTAGATCGTAAACATGCATAGACGCCAAGATGTCAAACTTGTAAAACTGGTATGGAAGGAAGTTAGCACAGAAGAATACCACTTGGGCGTCTCAGTATGCAATGAAGAGAAAACATCCAATCATATCTCAAAAAATTAACATCGTGAAGGTTCTTCTCTGAACCCCATAACAAATGGCTAATCTTTTACTTTTCATTAAAAATTTAAATTTTAATAAGTCACGTAAATAACGTTTTAAAAGTGCCTTTCATGAGATAACTTTTTTTAAGCCTGGTTTGTTTGATTACATGTAATTGATTTGATAGTCCCCAACAGATGAGTATTGACTATAGGTAGGATAGCAGGTAGTTAAACAGGCATGTGTTGATAAATATGATGGGTCGGTAGATAGTCTCATTATTCCTAAATCTGACCTCATGTTACCTTCCCCCTTCATTTGTGGAAGTCCTTAAGGCATTTTTTCTCTTGGGGCATCCTCCCAATTTAACTTGGCAATGTAGTTATTATAGAGCCTTTGGATATAGCCAGCGCAACTTTAGCATTGAGATTTAGCTTCTTACACGACGTTGTTGTCTTTATATATGTGTTTGGCCTTGGCATTAGTTCCGTTCGGTATTGGTTAGTACGCGGACCTTTGTAAGTCGGAAAATACTTCTGATGGCTTTTCTAGCAATCCTGATCTAATTGATACCTGAGTTTTACGTACATTGTTTTGTTAGCGTTCTGGCCACATATCCACACATTAGCACTGGTTTAATCACTGTTTTATATATCCTGATTTAAGAAAGTCGTATTAGACCTCTGAATTTAAAAGTATTATAAGAGTTATATATACATCAGTTAGCTACCTGAATATTTCCTTTTATTTCTTATGTTACAACGTTATCTACGATATCTAAAATGTTGCAATCCTTTAAAATTATATGGGTCTATTGTTACGTTATGCCCTACTCTACGTCATCTTTTTTGTATGTTAAAGAACATTTATATGCTTTATTACTGACTATTAGACCGTTTTTTTATGCTAATATCATTATTTTATAGTATTCTAATAATTTATGGATTAAATCCGGATAGCAAATTGATATTCTTCACTTTCTCGGAAAAATAATATTCTAACACACAAAATCCTATTAAATTGCCAAAACCTTCCTTGAATATTCTATTCACTCATGAGGGGCAGCAGCAATATCAGTACCATAATAAGGCGTATAGTACTGGACTGGTTAATCGTTGGATAATGGAAAGCATGAGTTTTAATGTTTTCGGGACTGCCATCTGTTAGCGGAGAGCAGAGATATTAGTACCAAGTTAATGCATATAGTAATTGTTGCTTGAACTTTATTATTATTAAACAACACTATATTTTCTAGTAAAATCATCATGACTTTACAGTAAGACAAATTTTCGAAAGTTGGTTATGGAAACATCATGTACATACCACCAGGTTCCCTATGTTGATATCCTGCAAAATCGTTGTAATAAGGAGAAAGCAAACAAAAATTCAGAGATAAAAATATGCACCAAGAAAGTCTGTTTTATTCAACAGTCGAATAAACTACAGATTCTTGATTCAAATAGTCAAAAAATCAATAAACAGCTTACTAAAATAGAAATAACGCCTATTTAAGATGTAATCCATTAACGGGCCAAGGTACAAAGCACTCCTGGCATATGCTAATGATATGGATCTCATAAGAAACTCTCTCCGGTCCGCAAACATCTTTAACAAAGTGCACGAAAAATGTTTTACTTAAAATCAACGAAATGAAAACCGAATACAAGCGAATCAACAGAAGAGACCAATTTAATAAATTTAGAAAAAACATTAAAGTCAACAACTACAATTTCGAAAGTATGGAACACTTTAAATTTGCTGTGGCAAAAATCATCATACTTGGGTTACATTGATATTTATGTGGCAATCAGCTGTAAAAGTCATTGCCTTTTTCGTGTCGTATCATATTTTAGCATATCATATTTTGAGTGAAATTGATCCTAAATGCGTCTAATAATATTAAGTTTGTAAAACAGCTGTCTGTTTATGCTCATTCGTTCACCTTTTGTAAAACAGTCTGTGTAAATATAAGGGATTTATATAATCATTTTATTTCGTAATCGTTTCGTTTTATAATTATAGTTCTCTTGCTTTTATTTTCTATGGTAATACATATACATACCCAATTCAAAAGGGAGAAAACCAGCGAGTTCTAAATTAAACATAAACATTATTCTCTCTTTCTCCCTATATGTTATATACAGATCATCGTCATCGTATAGTCAGAACGGAACAAGATTCTATTGCCTTTTCTTCTTTTTGTCTTCCCTTTCCTATTGAAAATACAGCCAGGTAAATGACGTTTTTAAAATTTATGTCAATATTTCTAAAGTGCCTTTCCTTGGATAATTTTTTTTAAGCCCAGTTCGATTGATTACATGTAATTGATTTGATATTCCACAACAGATAAGTATTGATTGTAGGTAGGATAGCAGGTGTTGATAAATATAATGGGTCGGTAGATAGTCTCATTATTCCTAAATCTGACCATATGTTACCTCCTCCTTCATTTGTGGAAGTCTTAAAGGCATTTTTTCTCTTGGGGCGTCCTCCCAATTTAACTTGGCAATGCAGTTATTATAGAGTCTTTGGATAAAGCCAGCGCAACTTTAGCACTGAGATTTAGTTTCTTGTACGACGTTGCTATCTTTATATATGTGTTTGATCTTGGAATTAGCTCTGTTCTGTATTGGTTAGTACTCGGACCTCTGTAAGTCGGAAAATACCTCTGATGGCTTTTCTAGCAATCCTGGTCTAATTAATACGTTCTCGTCACGTATCCACACATTAGCACTGGTTTGATCACTATTTTATATATCCTGATTTTAGAGATTCGAATTAGACTTCTGGATTTAAAAGAGGGTTATATATACATAAACATCAGTTAGCTACCTAAATATTCCCTTTTATTTTTTATGTAACAACATTACCTACCGCATCTGAGACGCTGCAATCTTTCAAAATTATATGGCTTTATTGTTCCGTTATGCCCTACTCTCGATCCCCTCTTTTGTCTTTTAAAGAACATTTATTTGCTTTTCTCATTAGTGACTATTAGACAATCAGTCAGACTATCAGTCAGTCCCACGGATTCTGGGGGGGGGGGGTCAAAATTCTGACATATTTTAGAAAACCATCTAACTATATATCTCTAAAAATTGCAACTTTCAATGCAAGAACCCTGCTATCAGAAGAAAAATTCATAGAAATGGAATCTGAAATTGATAAAATCAATTGGGACATTGTTGAAGTCGCTGAGGTCAGAAGGAAAGAAGAAAGCCTAACCACTTTAAAATCCAGTCACATTTTCTATCATGTCGGAGAAAACTATGGGAATGGAGGCATTGGGCTCTTTATTAATAAAAAAAACTAGCTGAGAATATCATATCAGTAAAAGCAGTTTCCACAAGAGTTATACTTGCAAAATTACAACTAAACACCCGTTACTCCATAAAGATCATTCAAGTCTATGCACCAACATCGAGTCACGCTGACGAAGAAATAGAACAGTTCTATGATGTTTCTACAGCTGTTTCAGAAGACCAAGAACATTTTACGGTAATATGTGGCTACTTTAATGACAAAATAGGAATAAGCACTGACCCAGCTGAAAATGCCCTCGGAAATTTTGGCACACCAGGTAGAAACGAAAGGGGCGAAATACTCTTAAATTTCCTATTAGAAAACAATCTATATTTAATGAATAGCTTCTTCTATAAGAAGATCCATAGAAGATGGATTTGGAAGAGCCCCTATGGTAAGACAAAAAATGAGATCGACTTCATCATCACTGACAAAAAACATATAGTCAAAGATGTTACAGTCTTAAATCAATTTTCGGTTGCAAGCGATCATAGAATGGTCCGAGCAACTGTAGAAGTCAATATTAAGCAAGAAAGACTGAAGATGATAAAAAGTAAAAAATTCAAACCTTGGATGCGCCCAACGAATGAACTTGAGTTTGAAAAATATATCACCAGTAACTTACTCAGAAATACAACAAGAGAAGACATAAATAACCTAAACGAAGAAACAGTAGATACATTAACACAAGCTCAGGAAAAATTTGGCCCTAAACATGGAAAAGAACAAAAAAAAATAGTAAAGAAACGAAACAAAAAATGGAAGATCGTAGAATACTGAGAAGTCAAGGAAATGTTGACTCACAAGATATAAACAACATAAATAAAGAAATCTCTAAAGCCATCAGACGGGATATTAGAAAATACAACAACGAGAAAATTATAAAAATTATAGAAGACAACAAAAGCATGAAAGCATTGAGGAGAAAAATAGAAAATGACAAAAAAGAAATCTTCCAACTTAAAGACAAAAATGGAAATATTATCTCAGATAGACCAAGCATATTACATACAGTGGAAAGTTTCTATGAAACATTATATAAAAGTCAACTTATTCCAGAGCTCATCGAACAACCAATATAAAAGGTACATAATGTAGGATCGGAGGATATACCAGATATATCACGAGAGGAAATTCAACATGCCCTCAAAAATTTGAAAAATAATAGAGGTCCGGGGGAAGATGGTGTAGTCATTGAGACAATTAAACTAGGAGGTCCACTTTTGATGTCCCGAATCCAAACACTTTTTAATCTATGTCTGCATAGTGAAAACATTCCAAGTAAATGGAAAAATTCGGTTACAATCATCCTCCACAAAAAAGGGGATAAAGCAGATCTCGAAAACTATAGGCCAATTAGTTTGCTTAACTACCTATACAAGCTCTTTACTCGAATACTGACAAACAGATTAGAAGCAAAACTCGATTTCTATCAATCAGAACAGGCAGGATTTCGAGCGGGACACGGAACAAACGACCATTTGCAATGCCTTAAAACTCTAGTTGAAAAGTCTATCGAATATAACAGACCCCTTGCTCTTATCTTTGTCGACTTCCACAAAGCATTTGACACAGTCGAAACAGTTGCTATCTTAAAAGCACTATCAGAATGCAGAATATATCAAAGGTATGCAAATATTATTCGAAATATATACGAAAATGCGACAACAACCGTTAACCTCCATTGCACTGAGAAGATAAAAATTGGCAGAGGGGTGCGGCAGGGAGATACCTTGTCGCCAAAACTATTTATAACAGTTATGGAGTACGCATTTAAAAGGCTAGAGTGGGAATCAAAGGGTATTAGAATCGATGGAAAGATATTCAATCATCTCAGATATGCCGATGATATTTTAGGAGAAGCCAGAGTTATGCTACAACAACTAGAGCAAGTAACCCAGAAAGTCGGTTTAAAAATAAACTATGGAAAAACAAAAATGATGACCAATCTCGTCCCCAATGAGCTAATAGAAATCAAAAAGTCGCCCATAGAACTTGTAGAAAAATATGTGTATTTGGGTCACGAAATAAGGTTAACGCGAGATAACCAAACATGCGAGCTACTCAAGAGAATAAGTCTGGGTTGGGCTGCATTCGGAAAAATGAGAGACGTATTTAAAACAAATATACCGATCCATTTAAAAAGAAAAGCTTTTAACCAGTGCGTTCTACCAGTCCTCACATACGGAGCAGAAACCTTAACTCTCACAAAAACATCAGCCGAAAAATTGAGAAGGACACAACGAAAGATGGAGAGATCAATGCTTGGAATAAACTTAAGCAATAGAATAAGAAACGAGGAAGTTCGTAGACGAACCGGAGTGGAAGACATTATCGAACATATTACAAAAAAAAAATGGAGATGGGCAGGACATGTTGCAAGAATGAAAGAAAACAGTTGGACAAAAAAATTGCTTGAGTGGAGACCACGGGCTGACAAGCGAAGCCGAGGAAGACCCCCAAAGCGATGGACTAACGACCTCAAAAGAATCGTGACCAATTGGATACCAGAGGCGCAGAACAGAAGCAGATGAAAAAGTCTAGAGGAGGCCTATGTTCAACAATGGACAACTCAGGGCTGATTGATGATGATGATGATGACTATTAGACCGCTTTTTTTTTGCTGCTACTAGCATTATTTTAGAGCATTCTATTGTTTAATTTATGGATTAAATCCGGATAGCAAATAGATATTCTTCACTTTCTCGGAGAAATAATATTCTAACACACAAAATCCTATTAAATTGTCAAAACCTTCCTTGCATATTCTATTCACTTATGAGGAGCAGCAGCAATATCAGTACCATAATAAGGCGTATAGTTCTGGACTGGCTAATTGTGGGATAATGAGAAGCATGAGTGTAGCAGTTTTATTGTTTTCGGGACTGCTACCTGGTATCGGGGAGCAGAATTATCATTACCGAGTTAATGCATATAGGAATTATTGCTTGAACTTTATTATTATTAAACAACACTATATTTCCTAATAAAATAATCATAAATTTACAGTAAGAAAAATTTTTGAACGTTGGTTATGAAAACATCATGTACATACCACCGGGTTCACTATGTCCATATCCAGCAAAATCCTTGTAATAATGATACTGGAAACCAAAGATGAAAATATGCTCCAAGAAACTCTGTGTTATAAAACAGTCGAATAAAATACAGATTCTCGATTCCAATAATCAAAAAATTAATGAACAGCTTACTAAAATAGAAATAACGCCTATTTAAGATGTAATCCATTAACGGCCCAAGAAACAAAGCACTCCTAGCATATGCTAATGATATAGAACTTATAACTAATGAGAAACTCTTTCGTCCACAAACTTCAATAAAGTGAAGAGAGCACAAAAAATGTTTGACTTAAAATCAACGAAATGAAAACCAAATAAAAGCGAATCAACAGAAAACCAATCAACCAATTCAATAAATTTAGAAAAAACATTAAAGTCAACAACTACAATTTCGAAAGTATGGAACACTTTAAATATCTTACATCACTAATCACGGTTAGTAATAATGCCACTAAAGAAATACAGAGCATAATTCAAACTTCAGACCTATTTTAATACATGGATGTGAGTCATGGAGAATGACTAAAACAAATAAGGAAGCACTTCGAATATTTGAAAGGAAAATAATCAGAAATTTTTATTTAACCCCATTATCATAACTACTATTTAAATGGGAATAAGCCACAATTAGAGGTTAAAGTTAGTTTATTGACGTTTCAATTTCCACTTCGGAAATCATTCTCACTAATGTTTGTATTTTGAGAACGATTTCCGAAGTGGACATTGAAACTTCAATAAACTAACTTTAAGCTTTAATTGTGGCTTATTCCCATTAAAATAGTAATTACTTTAAAATGCTACAAGAAAATAGCTTCAGAACTCATTATCATATCGCTACAAATCCGTATAGAATAAGAAAACATACTGAATAAAGAAAGCTCGCATAACGATATTGTTCAGGAAAATAAATCCCTTAAGGTATATCGGACACGTGCATAGACGCCAAGATGTCAAACTTGTAGAACTGGTGTGGAAGGAAGTTAGCACAGAAGAATGCCACTTGGGCATGTCAGTATACAATGGAGAGAAAACATCCAATCATATCTCAAAAAATGAACATTTCATTTGATTGCAGATTCGTGGAAAATCGATCAACTTGGAGATAAGTTGTAGTCAGCGAAGACCTACCCAGTGTTGTAGCGCTACGTATTGATAATGATAAAGAGAAAGGAAAAACAGTGACAAAAAGCAACAAAAATGGACTATGGAGCAAAGCTGCTTCAAAATCTTTGATTGGAGAGGATTTAAATGAAAGTATAAGAAATACAATGGATGATTGATGGATTCGAGAAACTTGAGACTTGAGAAAGGTACTCTCCGAAACAGCTGTAGTGATAAGATAGAAATAATTTTGTAGAAGTTTTGCTGTTTTATTGTTAAACAAAATGGAATTAACATACGACATTATATACGCTAAAATAACTAGACAACTTATATGATATATATATATATATATATATATATATATATATATATATATATATATATATATATATACGGACATATAAGGAGAAAGTTTAATGATACAATAATCTACCCAATATTTGTTATGAGTAAAAACGATATGAATAAACAAAATAAAGAAATCCATGGCAAAAGGCAAAAAGAGTAATGATTTAAAAATGAGAGAGGTATCCTGTGGATAACATGTGCTTAATTAGGAACGAATGGAGATGAAGATCAGAAGACGACAAAGAATGTTTTAAATTGATAAATGTATACAATTTTTAACAATGTATATTTATAGGTCATTATTAGGGCCAACGTGCTAATTTTATGTAAAATAACACTTTTCAAGTTGGATCGGTTACACCACGGTGGAATCAAATACACCCAAAGTTAAAAACTATCTTTTATATGAAAACTAATGTTTATATGAAAGATGAAACCTTATGGCACATGACCGTGCAATCTTGACACCTACACATTATCACATAATTGTGAACGGTATATTGTACCTAATTACTAAGAAGTTTGTTATTTTATTCTAAGAATAAGTTTAATAATTTACGGGAGATTTAATGTATTTAAAATTTTACAGGATCCGGTATCGTAATAAGAAGTCAAATTTCACTGCAACTCCATTAAAACGTGTTAAATTTTACTTTGGATATTCTTTTTGTGAATATAATAAGTAAAAATACAGTAAGTTTCATCTTCTTATTGTGCCGTATTCTAATTAAGGTTAGCGATTACTTCTTTAAACGCTTCCCATAAATTATTATAGTTTAAATTTAACTACTTTATGAAACAAATATTGCACGTCATAAATTGCAGGAATTGAAAAATTACAAAGATCTCCTGTTTACAGAGTTTCTTTTAATTTTATGTAGTTTATTATAATCCTACCGAAGGGCTTCTACTTTCTTAAACTGTTACACGACTACTCTACTCGATGTTAGTACATTTAGAAACTAAATGTTTAAGTGCATATTCATTTTAACAAAAAATAATAATAAATAAAACGAAAACTAGCCATTTCCAAGCTTATAATAAATACTTTTTTAAGTTTGAAAATAATTAAAGCAAGTAATATAAATAACCACCATAAAATATTTAACTACATTAACCGAGTACCTATTTGTGAAATTTCTCGATGACTAAATTGATTGATATTTAAATAAATTTGAAGTTCCAAAACGTACCTGCTGTAAAATTTAAAAATCTACGACTAATCAAATTATTGGCAACATCGAAGGAGTTTAGTTGTGTACGAAAAGAAATGTATACGGATCCCAAAAGTGTTTTAACCTATTACGGAGTCCACTTAATCCGACGTGTTGGTCGGAGTCCACATAAAGCGCTACCCAGATAATAATATACACGATGTATATTCGCCTGGAGTTAGTATAATACCGTTTTAGTACGGAGCCCCCATTAACCGCTAGATCTATATATATATATATATATACATATATATATATATATATATATATATATATATATATATATATATATATATATCTATATATATATATATATATATATATATATATATATATATATATATATATATATATATATGTATACAGGGTGTTTGGTAGGTCGATGGAAATTTTTTAAGAGATAATAGAGGACGCCATTTGCAAAATTGTTTGCTAATAATGTATCGCTTAAACTGTTAAGGTTTCTGAAATAAAGTTAAATTTGTCAATATTCAAAAATAAGGCTGCTCGTCTATTTTATTTTTAAAAATAATTATCTAAGCGAGATACTCCCCTGACATACAAAATGCCTTACGTATTTCTTGCTCAGATTGCAAAAACCCTTCGTTGAATCTTAATGCATTGTTAAAATAACCTTCATTAATGAAACGGGTAAGAAAGGTAAAACACAACAACGATACATCATGCTTTTTGCAACATTTATTATGCCTTATTAAGTATGTACATACATTTCAGAAAACACTCATTGTTGTTCAAAATGAGAACCACCATTCCTAATGCACGCTCTTGCCCTGCATCGTATTTCTGATGTAGTTACTTTTAACCTCAGTTCTGCCCTTATAATGTCAGCTGCTTCGATAATCCTTTCCATTATATGAGCTCTAGTTCGGACTGGAACTTGATAAACAAGTTCTTTGAATCTGCCCCAGGTGTGGTAGTCACACGGTGTTAAATCGGGCGATCTAGCAGGCCACAAAATCGGTCCAGTTTGTCCGATCCACCTATTGGGATAGTGACTGTTGAACCAAGCCTTAAAAGCACGTGCACAATATGCAGGGCATCCATAATGTTGGTACACCATTCTTGCCAGGCAGGTTTAATAGTCAAGTGTACTTAGACTTTCTAGAGAATGAATTACCACCACTCTTAGAAGATTTACCCCTCGTCCTCAGACGAAGAATGGTGTACCAATATGATGGATGTCCTGCACATTGTGCACGTGCTTTTAAGGCTTGGTTCAACAGTTACTATCCCAATAGGTGGATCGGACGAACTGGATCGATTTTGTGGCCTGCTAGATCGCCCGATTTAACACCGTGTGACTACCACATCTGGGGCAGATTCAAAGAACTTGTTTATCAAGTTCCAATCCGAACTAGAGCTCATTTAATGGAAAGGATTATTGAAGCAGCTGACATTATAAGGGCAGAACTGAAGTCAAAAGTAACCACCTTAGGAATATGATGCAGGGCAAGAGCGTGCATTAGGAATGGTGGTTCTCATTTTGAACAACAATGACCGTATTTTGAAGTTTATGTACATACTTAATAAGGCATAATAAATGTTGCACAAAGCATGATATAACGTTGTTGTTTTTTACCTTTCTTACCCGTTTCATTAATGAAGGTTATTTTAACAATGCATTAAGATTCAACATTTTGTATGCCAGGGAAGTATCTCGCTTAGATAATTATTTTTAAAAATAAAATAGGCAAACAGCTTTAATTTCGAATATTGACAAATTTTATTTTATTTCGGAAGCCTTAACAGTTTGAGCGATACATTATTAACAAAAAATTTAGCAAATGGCGTCCCCTATTATCCCTTAAAAAATTTCCATCGACCTACCAAACACCCTGTATATACATATATATATATATATATATATATATATATATATATATATATATATATATATACATATATATATATATATATATATATATATATATATGTATATATATATATATATATATATATATATCACATCAGTATAAACCACATAGATATTTCTCATTAATTAATATTTTCTTGATTAAATCTCCTTTGATTTCTCTTTATAAAATAGATTTTTTTGGTGTGGCCTCCGTTGGTATTTTGACTAGAAGGAAAAGTCGTGTTTTATAAAATTTTAATTAACATTTCTCTTTTGCATGCGGTGACCTAAAGATAATTCTTTTAGTTAGCTTTTAATTAAAAACTTTATGTATATTTTGAGGTTTTCCATACCCTAGGTAAATAAAGGATACCTAGTCAGATTTTATAGTCAGATAAATTTTATGCACATGTGAGTGTTTTGGTAGACGTAAAGTAAATATTTGCATCGTTTTAAAAAGATAACATAAAGTTAATAGTTTGAGTTAAGTATTTCCCTAAACAAAATACGAAATAGTTATCAAAATAAAAATTTGTAGATAAAGGAAATTTAATATCAGAATATATTTAAGATTCTATAGGGTAACAGTTTTTACAGGTGAAGGCCTTCTTCTATTCTTCGTTCACAAATTGTTAAGAGCACAAAATATGCCTCAAACTCATAAAACGGTCGTAAATCATAGGCGTTCCTAAGATGTTTATTCATTAAATAATAATATAATATTTTAATACTGTTATATATAATATTGATAATATTTTAATACTAATATATTTAGCAAAAAAACAATTAAAACTTTCACGACTAATGTTGGTTATTATATTATATTATTAAAAATAAGAATTTAACCATTAACAATTTTGTAGATAAGAATACCTTATCTCTTTGGATATTTCAATAATAATCTTCGCGTTTAATCACTTTACTAGAAAACCTGGAATTCATATCCGAAGGTACTATTTGTTGCAAGATAATTAGGATGGAATTCCCCAGATTTTTAATAATATAATTATATTCGAAACTTAACTTGAAAGGGTGAAGTTATTACGAACGAAAACAATTTTTTTGTTTAGTACGTTTTTGATCGCATGTAATTTACGGCTCGTCGGTGTTTCCGCGTCTACGGCAGTAATTAGCGTCTCGAATATTTCTTTTGCGAATTATATGCAGTGCGTGAGTGATTTTTTATTTCATATACCTACGAACATATACGTACCTTTCCCTCGTGCTCGTTTTGTTGGATTTTTTGTGATGGCTTCATCGTCAAGTTTTACACCGGTACTGTTGCGTACAGTCAGTAAGTCTGTCTATTCACCAAGAGAGAAGACTATTGTCCTGAATGTTTACGATGCTCTGGTTCCTCAGAATCCCACAAACACTGTTCGCAACATAGTCGAAAGTTGTGTTAACATGACTGGCGTAGGAGAGTCAACTTTATATAGGTTCCTATCAGAAAGAAAAAAACACGGTATAGCTAACCCAAACACAAACGAACACTTAAAGAGAGAGAAAAAGCCTATTGAAATTGATGAATTTGCCTAAAATGGTATTCGAAGGAAAATTCATGGATTTTTTTTCAAAAAAGAAATACCAAACCTAAACAAAATTTTACAAGAAGTTAGAGACGACCCGATTTTGTCTCATATCGGACGAACTGAATTGTGGCAAGTTTTAAAAGAATTAAATTTCCGGTGGGAGAAATCAGACCGAAAATCACTTTTGATTGACCGGGAGGAGAAGATGATGTTGGAGAAGAAATTATCTAAGATTCATACGAAAATTCCGGGCTGAAGAAAGGCTCATCTTCTACCAGGATGAAACGTGGGTAAACTCAGGTCATACTCTAAAAAAAATTTGGTCAGATAAAAATATATTAAGCTCCAGGCAAGCCTTTATGGAAGGTTGGTCTACTGGTATCTCCCCACCTTCTGGTAAAGGCAGTAGATTAATAATTTCTCACATTGGCAGTGAAAAAGGATTTGTTAAGCATGGTTTGTTGAAATTTAATTCCAAAAGCACAAAAGACTATCACGAGGAGATGACAGCTGATGTTTTCGAAGAGTATTTTGAGCAAATGATTGAACACATACCACTAAATTCAATTATAGTATTAGATAATGCACCTTATCATTCACGACTAGTAGAAAGACTTCTAACGAATGCGTGGAAGAAACAGGAGATTCTAGACTGGCTGCGGAATAAGTATCTGCCTTACGAAGATGGAATGGTAGAAGCAGAACTTTTAAAAATTGCCCGGCAACACAAATCTAATTTCAAGAAATACGTAGTTGACAAAATGGCGGAAAGGCGAAACATCACAGTCTTTAGACTTCCACCCTACCACTGAGAAATAAATCCAATTGAACTCATTTGGGCACAAATGAAAAGTTATGTGGCTAGAAAAAATACGTTATATAAAATACAAGCTGTACGTGAATTGTTATACGAGTCTTTATAACATATTACAAAACAAAACTGGAAAGATGCAGTAAGACATGTAATAGAAGAAGAACAAAAAATGTGGGATCTTGATAACATAAGTGATGCGACCATAGAGAATATTAACCTAATTATTAACCCTCAAGATGACTCAGATTCCGAAGTTGATCCTATTTATTTTGAATTTGAATAGTTTTCTAATCGTAATTATATAAGGTAAGTAATAGTAGTTGTAATCGTAAAGTATTAAAGGGGAAAGGCGCAAAATGTCGCCTGTCAAAATGTTCAATGTGTTTTAAATGTATCCATTTTTGTTTTTCAAATCCTGAGAAAACTAAAAAGCATTTTTGAAAAATTTAAAGGCAGAATGAAATATTTTTTAGAACAAATAAAAAGTTTCTTTTGCATGCAATATTTTCAATTAAAAATTGTACTATATTTTCTCTTTTATTTTCACCCCTGTTACATAACATATTAAAATAAACATTGTAGAAGTTTTCAGGGACTTCCTGCCCTAAGTAATAATGTAATCTTTCATTCTGCATTTAAATTTTTCAAAAATATTTATTAGTTTTCTCCGGATTCGAAAATAATGGATACATTTAAAACACATTGGAAATTTTGCCAGGCGACATTTGGCGCCTTATTCCTTAATTAAATAAATGTATTTTTTACAAATGGCAAGAAACTTTTTATTTTTGTATAAAATAAATAAGTTTTATTAAAAAATACAATTTACATAAGTACAATTTAAAAAATATATTTATTTAGTTCAAATAAATGTTTCAATCATATACTCTACGACACTGGTCGTTCATCTCTAACCATTCAAAATACCCCCGTAATAGGATTATAAGGTATTGTATTCCTTCAGATATAAGGTGGGTTAGTCGAAAACGTCTTAAACCGTCAGTTTTAGGTTGGTTTTTACTATTATATCGTATTACCTATCCTCTCTGTATTTCAGTTTTCTAATTAGGGTTAACCTTGTAGTGAGCTTTCAACAAATTCTGAACCGGGTATAGGCCTCTCTTTTGTTTAGCGAGATCCAATTCTTTGTTTCATTTTGATGGAAGTTTTAAATTTTTTCTTTGTTTATCTCTTTGGGCATCGTTTATCGTTTATACTCTTTATATGTCGAAGCCATTGTAGTTGTTTTCTCATATATGCTTTATTCCAATTATTTGCCATATCTCATCATTGTGTTACACCTCTATGTATATTTAATTACGTTAAAAATGTAGGACTAGATTAAAAGCATTACTGTGTATTCCAAAAGATATATTACGCACAATGACAAAAATGTAGTTTTATAATTTTGGCAAGAGATCCAATCGACACTCCCATCGAACAAGTTTGTACATAAAGTTAGATCTCATGATCATGAATGTGTTGCTTGTGTGAGTCCATTTCAAAAGGTAAAAGAAATAATAAATTAGACTTACAATCAATTTAATTTAACTAATCAGACGACCGGTTTTGCTTTCTACAATATGCAAAGCATCTTCAGGTCACAATACAAAGTTAAATAAATCCTGAAAATAATAAATCCATATTAGGGTGTTGTCTAATAAAGATAAAACAAAGATAGGTGATATAAATTATATAAATTACAGTAATTATGCCAATATTATATGTCTGTGGTTTTTCAAAATGAATAGAATGTTTAAGCAGACAAGGTAAGACCCACAAATTGGTAAAATAGTCTATTGAACTGTAATGAATTAATAAATAAACAAATAAATCAAACATTACTTACATGCCGGTACTCTATTAATTAATGGTTCAAACTATCTTGTATTGTTGATTGGAGAACTCAAGTCAACTATTGTAATTGTTTAACAGTAAACGGGGAAGTTCTTGAGGAGACAGATTTTATCCAATGAAGTAGAGATAGGTAAATGTAATTGTTTGTTTGATGAAAGTAATATTCTATACCATTAAGTTCTTTAAAGTTATTTATATTTATTCTGGAGATATATTTATGAAATGTGTGTTATTTATTGAGATTTTAATTTTTGTTTTGGAAGGTGACAGTTGTGAGACAATGAATAAGAATAGATGTACAAATTGTGTGGGTGTGCAATTATATCAGCTTGTAATTATCAAATTTCTTTGATAAAGTTATGTTGCAATATGTGGCAAATGGTTGTAAAGTCCAATATATAAAGTTAAAAGTTAAAATTGAGACACTTTAAGACACACAGAAAACACACAGAAAACACTTACAAAAAACGGGGGGACGAAACAGACATTAAATTTAAAAAGGGGAGGATTTTAAAAAAACTACATCTCTTACTTGGAGACAATGAGTTTTTTATGTTATATATCAGATTTTAGAGGTAAACTTGACAACTTCTATTGTAAATGCTGTAAGTTAAGCTGTAATTTAAGTTATCTAGTTTTATGAAATTAAGCTGATATGAATAAATGTCTAAAATTTTTTAATTTTAGATATCAAAGTTATTTGATGTGTTAATATTGGCATACTTTAACAAACTTTAAATAATTAGATTTCAATGTAACAATATAAATAATTGTAATACATCTTCTATGATAACTAACTCAGCTTAGTCAAAGTTACAGAACAAACTTAAGTGATTACTTGGTAATTAGATTAAATTAAATATGTACATTTGTAATCAAAATGTATAACAAAATTACAAACTTTCTTTGAAATAATTTTTGGTGTGAGTTATCTGTCATGGTGTTTATAAATATTTTCAAATATTTATTCCAGTTCTGATATGTTAATATGGAACTTAAATAATAAGCAAATAAACTATCGATGATAAAATTATTGATAAATTAAAGAAAATTGACTGAATTATTAAGCATTCAAAGTTAGATCTATTTTAAGTTCATAACACAGGCGAATTCAGTAAAAACTGTTACTCCCTATGTCAAATATTTAGTTTCTATATATTTGACGATTAATAAGGTTTTTAAAGAAGTTACAGCTTTGTTGTACGTATGTTTAATTTTTAAAGTAATCAAACATACCGTAGATTTCGTAAGTCAATCTTGTTGTATGAATAGTTTACCGGGAAATCCGATTTGCTATATGAGTTGCTGCTTTGTTTGTGTTCGACTAGTTACAGTATAATCCATTTACGTGAATGTAACATCATTATTTAATTTAGTTGATATTGTTGACTATAAAAGTTTTTTAATATCGAGATATATTTTCAAAATGAATCATAATACATGTATATTAGAATTAGCTTTGAAAAATCATATATTGGACTTAATTAATTAGGAGCTTTTAATTTATGCTCACAGTATTTTTTCTTTAAATGTAAACAGAAAAGACCAAGAGCCTCTTGTAAATATTTGGGGGTCATTTTTTGACATTTTCAAGATTACTACACCGATTTTTATTTGATTTAATTTAAATCTTTTAATTGTTATGCAAAACGGTTCATTTTTAGTTTATTTCTACAATCTTACATTTTAAAAATGTGTACAACTACAGAATACTTATATTCTTTTTTAGATTTTATCTGAAAAAAAATTCAAATAGATCAGCATGTCAGAACCGCGAAACATTTAGCCAAAAAAGTAAAAACCACATCCAGTGAAAAATATCAACCTTCAGTGTCCAAGTGCTTTCAGTCAAGTTCCAAAAAACAAACCGAACACGTAACTTTTAACGAAGACTTGTGCCGTGCATTAGTATCTGCTAATATACCGCTTTCAAAATTGTCTAATGAAAACTTTAGTTCTTAAAAAAAACGGGTGTGGCAGTCCAGTAGGACTGCCGGTAGAAGTTATACTTCTATACACGCGTTCGCCGTTACAAATTTATGGGAGTCAATCTGCACAATCATTACATATTTAATGCTATAGCTAAGAAAGAGCAGAAAGATAAAAAGAACTAGGTATATAGGTACATGGTGCATCGTTTGCTGTATATAAACATTTGACCTGTAATAGGAGTATAGTAAATGAAGGATTGTATCAATAGTTTAATGAAAATATATATTTTTATTTTCATATATATATATATATACATATATATATATATATATATATATATATATATATATATATATATATATATATATATATATATATATATAAGGAGTTGAATGCAAAAAAAATTTTTACACATACACTGCAGTAAAATTCATTGTTTATTTTGTTATTAATATAAAAAATACAATACAATACATTGCAACATAATGCAATATAATATTACAATACAAATTAAAATGCAATATTCGTAAGTATTTAAAACTGCCAATATACATAACTTACTTTACGAAGATAAAAATAAAAAACCAACAACTCGGATTATGTTGTAAATTTTCATTTTATTTTAAAATTTATGTTTTTTGCGTATATTACATATATTTAATAACATTAACGTGAGGTTTTTAAATATTTTAAAAATAAAAGAGGAAATTCATATTGGGATTCGAACTCACGTACACCAGCTTATGAACCAAACACGTAAAAGATTTGCCAATTAGACATGATACTAACGGATTTTAAAATTGACAGTTGTTTGTCATACAGTGATTATTTTGAAATACAAAAGCCTAAAATAATTATGAACATTTAATAAATATTACAAAACATATCACATAAATAATAATATTAATATATATTATATTATATAAGTATATATTATTATATATAATATAATATATTTATAATATTAAATATATATACAAAAGGAACATTTTTATTCTCGAGAGAGGAAGAGAGAGAAAATATATCTTCTGTCTCTCTCTTACTCATTGTCTTACATATGTAATGGTTTCACAGATTCACTCTCATGCAAATTTCCAACGCCGACCGTGCGTATAGAAGTATAACTTCAAAAATTATTAAAAATACATGTTTTCGTTCTTTGCCTCTCCTGTAAAATCGCTAAAAATGAGTTACAACATTGTTCGATGGGGTTGTCGTAATTATTCAGCGTAGATTTAAAGAAGACATGTCAATTTACATTTGGAATTTGTTGAGATATATCTAAAAGGACGAATTCTTAACGAAAATACTTATTACTTATTACGTTAGTTCAAATCTGAAAGATCCTTCTAGTTTTTTATGTAGTTTGGCATCAACTAAGAAGGATAAATAATTTATAAAATGTATTATTCGATGTTGCTGCCAAGTCTTCTGCCAAAACAAACAAACTTTTTCTGAGAGAGGGTACATTCCTCCACCGTCGCGTCGTGAAGTAGTACATCGAGTTTAAGGTCTAAGTGGGCCATGAATGCTGCAAGGATCACGGACTCGTAAACTCGAGAACAAAGCTCGCTTCATTTCGAATTCCAGGGTTTTACCATAAAACTTTGCACGCCTCAGTTAAACGTCAGCCCGATGAGGTACACTGTATTTTTATGAGCTTTTTATGAAGAGTGCATAGCGATGCCAAAACAACATTGGGATTTATCGGATGCTACTGAGAGATTTCCATTCAATTAAGTTTGAGATACACGCATACGGTAAAATACTCTTTCAAAATGTTTTAGTTTGATAAATTAATGTAAATACATATACTCGATTCGCTATTCCCAGTCCGAACTGTCTAGTGAATTTATTAATTATTTTTTTGCGAAGTTAGTTACTTTTTGACAGACTAAAAGTGGCAGGAAATTACTATACAACCAAGCACACGTACTCATAGCCAATAATAATAGTAAACAAACTAAATAGTAAATAAAATAGAACTTTGCAAATTACCGACAATCAATATTTATTTATCTGCAGCATATAATAAATAGTTATGTTAAATTATAACAACTAAAATATATTTTTTAAATATATACTACCCAAAATTTGATGGGTTTAGTATACACTTCTACTATTTAAAATAATTTTTTTTTTTAAAGAAAGAAGTCTGCAATAGTAGGGTAGGATACTTGAGCTAAAAATACTGAGAAGTAGGAATTGTTGTGTTGTAGGTTTCCGACAATGAATCTGTCAAAATATGCCCGAGCTAAGCGAATGGAGTATATATGTATTTTTATGAATCTTTTAATCTGATAATCGTCAAATTAATGAATTTATTGGAAACAATTAAAGACGCCAAATTGATATCTCAGGTTTATATATTTCTTGTATTGTTCTGAAGCTATTTTCTTGTGGCATTATGAAGTAATTACTATTTAAATGGGAATAAGCCACAATTGGAGGTTAAAGTAAGTTGTGGCATTTGTAAATTTATTGTAATCCCCTCGTATATGTGATAAATTTAAATCCCCTTATATATGCATTATAATAACGAAGAATTTTTTTTCAATGTTTCTTAGTTCGTATCTTTCAATTTAAAACCCAAATAATCTTTCGTTCTTTTTACGTCGCCGCCGTCGATAATAAATCATTTTATTGTTTGTTTATGTCACAGGCGCAAATTCTTCGATATTTCTTTGTTCAAACCGCCCGATATTGCGTTTTCAAATTAATAATCAACGTATTAATTTCCGTTGTGTTTTGTTTATACCCTAAGTGCTTTGTTTATTCCAACTTATGCAATCGATTTTTAGAGGTAATTTCGTCACTCTCGCTGGAGCTGCGGTCAAGTCAAGAGTGATATGGTTTCCAGCGTTATATCCAAATTCTCGTCGAATTTGAATTTGTAGTTTCCTGTTTTTGTCCCTTTTCAGGGAAATCTTCCTTTTACGTTATATAAACCAAGTTTTAGTAGCAGTTAATAATGTATATGCCGTCTAATTCTACCTGTTTCTGATTTTTAAAAGGCAGAGTAATAAGTTTTGTGTCCAGTGCCGGCTTCGGCCACAAATGGTCTATCTAATTCACAGTGTAAGATCCAGTCCCTTTTGTTCGTGTGTTCGTATCCAGAGAGTCCAACTCCAATTTCTGGCCTCAGGAATTTAAAGTTTGATTTTTGTGAAATCCAGGTAACTCTTATTTGTGTTTAAATTTTAAAGTAAAGACAGACTTTTTTTAACAATAATTGCTTTCGTTAAAATTTAAAAATAGTAATACCTATTTAAAGTAGTAAATTTTATGGTTTGTTTTTAGCTGTCATTGTATTTGTTCAGTTTTGTTTTAAATTTAATGTTAATTTATAACAGCCCGTTTTAGCATTTTTGATATTGATTTGTTTTGTTTTTATTAAAAGAAAGGTTAAATTACATGTAAATTTTGTAAGTTTTTGTAGTATCTCCAACTCCTGGAATTTGTAAACAGATGACACATGTAAGTTTTTTTTGTATTTTTGTATTATGCAGCTATTGTTATTATATGTTTGTATTGTCTTATTTTTGTAGCTGTTTGTGGTGACACAAAAATAAATGTTAAATTTTGTTTCTTAACATTTTTTTATTCTTTTTGTAACTAACCCGTTTTTTGAGTTTCCGTTTGAAAAAGATATGTTTTGCATTTCTGATAATTATTTCCCTAGTTACAACTAGCTGTCGTAATGGTTATAATTAGGCACATTCAAGTGGCGATCTTTATAAATTACTAGAGGTGTTCCCTGTTTCGTTTTGTTTTTATTTGTTCCAAGAGATTCATGACCCTTTATTTCATTTTTCTGTAGTTGCCCCAATCCAAACCCCTTGATATTTACTTATCGACGACTCCAGCTCTCCTAACAACCCCTGAGTACCGTTCGCACAAGTAGCGTGTATTTTGCTTACCCTATCTTCGCCCCAGTAATTTCTATCCCCAACCTTCTACCTCATATAATAATACCCTATGGTAGGCAAAATATTATCGTTACAAAGTTTATTGACATTTCAATTTCCACTTCGAAAATCGTTCTCAAAATACAATCATTAGTAAATTAAACAAATTTTGTTTTTTTGTTACTTGGTGAAAAAATTCTTCTGCGCCAATATTGAGCATCGCGAAAAATACCACCATGGGCCAACGACGAACATTTCTAGCTGCGTTGTATGGTGCACACAATTTATCTGTTGTTTTAGCTTCGCATTTGTTGCGATTGTAAAAGGTGATAATAGATTGCTTTTTTATCTCTTGTTTCAAGATCAATAAAGGAATTTTCATGTAGACTTAAAGCCAAACTTATACATTTTTTTTTTCTGGGAACGTAAAAAACCCAATTGCTCCTATTTTTTAAGGCAAATAAGCTACTATTATTACCTCTAGTCTTATTTTTAATTAATTCAGATGAAATTTTGGCTTTAATTTTTTTTCAACGTGCCAACGTAAGAAAGGATTTTTCGTCATAACTCATCTATCAGTAGACTACTGGTAAACCAGTGATCAGCAGTATGTCTAAAAAATAGGTTGGCAAAGTCGCAGAACAACATCCGACGGTGAATTGCTTAATGGAAATTGGCCTTCAGGTTGTAATCCTGCACATTTTTCCAAATTATATAGATACTAAACCTGGGAGTCTACAAGTGAGTAGATTTTTATAGGATATTTATTAGGTTTATTCGGTACGTAATGCCCAAAACCGCATCGTCCACGAAAGCTTTCCAATTTTTCATCAATCGTAACATTGTGTTCTAAACTATTGTATTTCTATGAATAATTGTTCACTAACATTCTAAAAATGTCACGAACTGGTGCAATTTTGTCGATTTTGAAAGGAAGAAAGTGCCATCTGTCACCTTCACACATCCTTTTGACACTTTCAGTCTGTGGACCCCATTACCACCTATATTACACAAGTCAATCTAATCCCCTCACAGTTAACTTAACATATAGTCTCTATTATTTCATTCTTTCTCTAATAGTTATTCACACACATATCATTTTGTCTGGTTTTCCATTCACATACTTAATTATTTAACTTTGTCCATGCAGTTCACAACAACATAGTATCCAATTTATTCTTGTTGCTGTACATTACTCAACCAAAATTTTACATTTCCTCTTTACTGTATTAATACTCTCATTCATTCTTTCTCAACTGCATTTATACATTATAATATACATATTTTAACATACTTCACAATATGGCAATATTATAATATTAACACCATCAAAACTACAATATAATTATAGTTAGGATATCATATCCTGTTATCATATTATCTCAAAATTTTAATAGCTTATTCATTTTACCAATTAGTAATAAAAGAAAAATTTTTTAAACTCTCAGAGATTTACAGACCACGTCTCTTACTGTTGTTAGGCAACCACCATTACCCAAATTTAAATATATAAAATTTTTTTTAACTTCAATTTCATTGATTCCAACTTAATCATTTCATTTATATACTTATTTTATATCATTCTTACACTATTATGTGGATAGCACCACATCAATTTCTTTCATTTTCCATATCTATCAATTTTCAAACCACTTATGATGTCATAGATTCAACCGCAAACATTAACTCCACTAAGTTAATAACTGACTTGTTTTTTCAATAATAGAGATTTGCAGATTTAAAGGGAAATAAAATTTCTATCATTTAAACAGATTCAATTTTAATTAAAGGTTCACTAGCAAGATACTAGGTATTATTATAACAACATAGAAAAATTTTATAATTTTAATAATTACATTAGTCGCGAAACACACCAATACTTTGTCATGTTTAGCTGTCTTCTTAAATTATATTCCTGACACCTCAGCCAGTTGGTCTGTGTCGTCTTAACTGACAAGAACCACGTGTTAAAAACCGAGCAGAGAGACATGTAGTTCCTCAAGTATAAAATTTATCCATTATCTTCGACCTAATAATAATTTAATTTTGGAAAGATGTAAACCCATATATGGATGTCATAGCCACAAATTCATTGTTAGCTTCAAGTACATAAGGCACTGAAGATGATCTGATTAGATCGAAAACGTTATGCTGCTACTGTATAAATTTTGACGACACTTGTAAAAGTTTAAAAAGTTTTAACTACATGTTTATTTTATATACCTAAATATAATGGTGAAGTGTTTTAACTTCTGTATGTTTTTTTAAACGATGGTATACAGGCAACTACTGGGATTTTCCCATTAATTTTTATTTTTTTTTTATAATAAATATCTGCTTGAAACTAGCTATACCGATTTACTTGAACACAATCTAACTATAATAGTAAAAATAACTTATTTTCATATGAAATTTGTCACTTTTTCACACTATTTTAACCTTTAGTTTGAAGTTTGTTTGGTATAGTTCTTACCAAAAAATCCTTTTTTAAATTTAATATAGAATATGAGTACAATATCTTCTCTCTATGAATAATGGACTCTGTAGGTTTTGCAAACAATAAAACTTTACACCAAATTACATTTCTCTGTGGATTAAATTGCCCGTGGTATTTATTAAAAATGAATATACCATGTGCCCAAAGTGTACCACAGAAATTTGAGACCGGTTTAATACATTCCGTTCTCTGCGTGTAAAAAGCAGTAATAAATAATTTACAATCCCTTTGAATACACGCTAATATTCTAGACATTTGGAAACCCTTTACGTTTGTAGCATTTTCCCGTTTATCCTACTATTATCCCGAAACAAAGCTTTTGATGTGAAAATCAATACATACGTAGCAAAATTAAATAAATAAAACCTATAAAAAGAAACGTTGAGACTGAATATCAACAAATAAAGAGGTTTTCGTATGGTTCTTTTGCTCATGAAGACGTTATAGCTAGCGTGGGGAATAGGGGAATCGTTTGCTCCTAAATTGCCCGTAAAACGGACACAATTTTGGTTGAGTGGTAAAATGGAGCGAACTTTATGGGTTGCTTGCTTCGGTTGCTGTTGTATAATTTTAGCTTTCCTTACTGAAAAATTAACAGCCTAAAAAGAAACTAATTTAGAGTGTTTACTAATTACTTAAGATTTATTGTTATCGTTTTTTTAAGAGTAGGACAAAACGTAAGATTTTTTACTTATATTCATAAAGCAAAGTCTTTTCTTATAGTCCAGTCGTCACACAGATTTCACCTCTAAAAATTATACTAAGAACAAGCTAAATTTTGTTGAGAATCAACCCCCCCCGTAAGGGTAGAAAAGAAAAAATCGATTTAATAAAAATCTGTACGTCGCAGAAAAAAAAACATGTAGCTGAGATAATTCTAAACAAAAATGTTAGTTATCGCTTTTTCTATAGAATAAACTGTTCTATTCTGTATTTTTTTAAATAAAATTTTTATAAACTCGACGGTAAAAATTCGATATCTTTTTTTTATGAGTAATCCAATGACATTAATATGGGTTTTCAAGATAAAAACTGCAACTTTTGTATGAATTTTTTTAATTTTGTCACAAATTAACTCAGTTTTTATAAAGCTGTTAAATAAATAAAAGTTTGATAATTTTAGCTATTTTTACAAATTTCATATGATCAATAAAATTTATTACTTTTATTGATAGACCTTTATGGAATTTTCATTATTAGAGCATAATTTTTAAAAATTCTTCTTCTTCTTTTATTTATATAGACATGACTACTGTCTGTTTTTCAATGTGCCTCCAGTAAGTTATCGTTCCATCATTTTCGTCATCTTCCTACTGATCTTTTTTCTATTTTGGAACGGTCTCTTGCCGTCTTTACTACTGTATTTGTTGTCATTCGGCTTATATGATCGTTCCATTCTACTCTTCTATTTCTTACCCAGTTTTTGATGTTTTTTACCTTGCATCTACTTCGTATATCTGTACTTCTAGTTCTGTCCCATAGTGTCTTACCTTCAATTTTTCTAAGTGTTTTCGTCTCTGCTGTTTCTAACATTCTTTTTGTCCTTTCTGTGTCAGGTCTTGTTTCTGCTGCGTATGTCATTATTGGTTTGATGACTGTTTTGTAAATTCTGCCGTTCAGTTCTTTTCCAATATTTTTATTTCTCCATATTGCTTCATTTAGGCAGACTGCGGCTCTGTTTGCCCTATTCACTTGATCTTCCACTTCAGTTTCGAGCTTTCCGTAGATAGATAATGTGATGCCTAGATATCACTTGTTCTATTATCTGACCTTTCCTCTCCAATTTACATCTTAGTAAATTTGCTCTTGTAACCATGCATTTTGTCTTTTTTGGGAAAATTAACATGTTAAATTTTCTGGCGGTTATATTAAATTGGTGCAGCATACGTTATAAATCATCTTCAGTTTGAGAGAGTAGTAATGCGTCGATTATTTTAAGCTGTTTTTCTCCCATTTGGTATACTTTTTTAGTTCTTACGTTTCTTATTATTTCACACATAATCCGGTTGAATAATAGAAGACTCAGGGAATCTCCCTGTCTTATCCCATTGCCAGCTTCAAAAGGGTCGGTTAGTTCTTTTTCTACTTTTACTTTTATTGTGTTGTTTTGAAAAGAATGGATCCTTTTTTAAACTCATGAAAGTTTCTTGGCGAAAGATTTTGACGGAATTTAAATTGCGACACCCAAAGATTACTGGTGTACCTAAAGATCAATTTCCTTCGTTATTAAAAATGCTTGGAATTAATGGATCAGATAATTGCAAAAACTGAGCACAAACGTGGAGACTGTGAAGAAAGTGCAATTAAGAGAGTTTTGAAGAATGGGTTCGAAGCTTGTGGCATGGTTCCTTTCGATCCAAATAAAATCTTGAGTAAAATTGCACCAATCAACCATGATATTGATTATGTAGAACGTCTGATTAACGACAGCCTCACAGACTATTTGATGAATAAGAAGTCCAAGATAAAAGTTACTAAACATCGAAGTAAAAAAACTTAATATCCAACCCGGTCAAACTGTAAGTCGACATGTAACGGCGGATGACAGCTCCTCCGATAGCGAATTAAACAGCTATACCAGTGAAAGCGAAAATGAAAATGAAGATTCTGTGGAGAACCAATCATACGAAGTTGAGATGAATGTTGGAACTTATGAGCTTGTAAAAAGTATGTCAGGTAAACGAAAATGTATAAATTACGTCTATGCCGAAAGGATACAAGAGAAATTACCTTTTGACGAATACGAACTCATTGGACTTAAATCATTGGATGAAACCCATAAACATTTTAAAGTTGTGGAGACCGACGTTTTTAATGCTGCTCCTTTCGCTGATATCTTAGCAATCCTGAAGACCACATCAGTTGAAACAAATGAAACAGCAACGAAATGCATATTTCCTGGCAGAGTTGATGTTAAAGAAAAATAACTTATTTTGTTTGCCTTTCATAGTATATTCTTTTGACTTTTTTTTACCATTTTATATTGTTTTACCAATTTTCTAAAATGTTTTTTACCTCAATAAAGTATTAGCTACTTCTAGAATCATTTATTACCTATATACTAATTATTGTGTCTGTAGCAGCTATCAAAGTCACCCCCAAATTAAAATTAAAATATCTAAAAATTGGCTTGATCGAAAAAATGAGTTGACATTGATATTACTACAGCTTTTATGCATCGACTAAGCTATTTCAAAATGGGGTATCAAAGTGACCCCACATCAATGGGTGACTTTGATATACACGTATTTATTTTTTTTTGAGAAAAAAATTCCCAATTTGAAAACATATATACTATCAATACATAAAATGCATCCCAATGGTAACTTCTCCACATTTTTGGGATTATCCATTTAAAAGTTACGCTAGAAAATACGGAAAATAATAACAAAGTCACCCCGTTCTACGGTATTACTTAAGTTTAAAAACCATGGTTAACAGTGAATAAACAAAATCTTCACGATGGTGGAGCCCAGCTAAATCATTGGAGCCCAGCTCCATCATATTAGCTGTATTAGATTTCTGAAAACTGCTGCTTATTTAACCTTTTTATGCATTTTAAAGGTATCTTGTTTTTCTTTCAATAACTCTATCTCTTCACAATGTGATTTGAGCCAATGTTCTTTGTCCTTCCGTATTTTGTTTAGTGTTTGTCTCTGAATTTTGTTGTACATTCTTTTGTTGTTCTTTGATTTTTTCTTTTTTCTATAAGTTGCAGTATATTTTTATTCTTTCTACTTTTCCTCTCCTCTTTTTTTCAAGTAGATGTTCTTCTCTAATCTTGTAAAGTTTTTACATATATTTTGGTGTAAATCCGTGCGACTGTCTCTTTTGTTTCCTTACATTTTAGTCTTCTCATATCGCATTTTTTGTTACTATTCCTTTTTGTAACCTTAAACTTAAATTTAAGTTTACCAACAACAGGAACATTTATCTGACGTTACTTCAGCACCATATATTTGCTTATATTCAATAAAAACACTTTTTTTTGAAGTTTTTAGTTTTTAATTACGACGGTTTAAATATTTATTGACTGTAGATGTTAGTGGACCTACAAGTTTCCATAAATTTGAAAATCACGTTCATAAATCCGTACCTCGGAGGTAAAGGACACTATGTCCATTTTCTTACTTTTTCGGAAGAGCAGTTTTAAAATTTTTTAAATTTGTAATCAGTAAATACTCCAATGTTTCTTATAATTTAACCGAGATTAATATATTATTATTTTGGTGTGTATAATCGTTTTTCATTCCATGAAGTGTTATATACCTGAGGCTTACCGTTCATTATTTAAATTTTTTTTTTAAAATGTGTAGTTGGACATAGTGTTATTTTCCTCTATCAACTTTTTTAAATAATGCGGCATTGCATGTTAAGGTCTTTACGAAATAAACAATACAAACACATTAAACAGCCTATACTATTATTTTATTAAACGTAAATATTATATTGTTATAATAATTAAGTAAAATTATAGACAAGTTTCAAAAGTGTTAAAGATGCTCCATATCATCTTCATCTTCTTGTGGGTAATCGTTTGTGGCTACATCGCTATGTGTTAAATTTTGATAAAACGCATGACAAACTGACGGAACAAAAGGCAGTAATGCAATTAAGTCATTGTACTTTTGTTTTGGGATTGGTAATGGGATTACTGACACTTGATTTAATTGGGCTGGAAACGTTACTTGCTGTCTTCGATACCTCATGAAGTCCACTTCATACATATTTTGATTATTGAAATCGGTCTTATAAAAGAACTTTCCAATCTGTTCTTGTTGGACTTGTAGGAAAATACATGTTGACAGTAAAACAAGGTCTTTATTAACATTTTTTTTTTCTACTTACAAAAGGAGGATTAGATGACAATTTCTTAACGAATAGCGTTTTGAAGTTTTTGAAATCTGCAAGTTCCATATTGTGCACTGTGAATTTACCTGATGTTTGCCTAACTAGTTGTTGCCAGTCCCATGGTGTTAAAATGGCCAAATTGGAGAGTTTCTTTCTTTTTCTTTCGATTAAAGCATGAACAGTGTCTGCTTCCATATGTGTGTGCCCTTTCAGTAAAAACTTTTAAGTGATCGTCTTTATTTGCAGTATCCAAAAATAGCACATTATAATACTTATAATTTTATTTTGTCCATAGCAGTTATTGGTCCAAAGAGTGATGTCCTCTACTTGACTTGAATTGTATTGTCAGCCCATTTCAAAATTGACGAGGCAATTTCATTTGCACCTCGGGCCCCTTTCGATTCGTTCCACAATATACATTGTACAGAAGAATCACTGGCATCATGTAATGTAAAATTTAATATCCAAAGCTTCCTTTTGTAGAAACTAATACAATTATTTTTTATTGGTGAAGGCAAACATTTTTGCAAATCACCAGATAGTACTTTGTATTTTGGTGACTCTTTAGCTATTATAAAGTCCAATTGTTTTAAGTTATACCGAGTTTTAGATTCAATTAGGTGAGCATCATGATCAGCCTGTACACTGGTTAGTTCATCTGCAGTAAGATTATTTTTAATTGAGCGGTGAATGTACTGCTTGTATCGCAAATGTCTCTTTCGGGCGGTTTAATCGACAACTTGAAGTCTTTATTAAAAATATCTGCGTACAACCACTTTTTTGCTCTGAGCTTTGGATCTACATGTCTTTCATTGCATTCATCAATGTAAAGTTGATACATCTTTTCTATTGTAAGTTCTGTGCCCAGATAATCTCTCTTACTCCTTTCTCTGGAATAATGACTCGTATTTTGGGAATGATTTAATATGTTGATGTATACTATTTATGGTTTTGGTAGGAGTTTTATTGGTTGGCGTGTGTCTACCTCTTTGATCAGCATTTATTAAACCTCCTGGCTCAATTTTTTTCAACATATTTACTACTACTAAATTAGATATACAAAGTGTGTTTACAAACATAACCTTGCACACCTTCAATAGCTGATTGTTCACTGTAAAATGATAGTGTAGTGTATTATTTTTAGATTTAGTAGAATTTAGATCTTTTTTTCTTGATCGAAGAGTAGGTTTGATGTCGACACATAAGAAGATAAATTGCTTTTTAAGATCTGAAACGTTTGTCCCAGTCCAGTATGAGTTGAAAATTTGTTGTCTTTCGTATTCTGGCCATCTTTCAGAGCATTTCATGCGACACATGCAAGGAGGCTTTAACATTTTTGCAGGCATGTCTTGGCCTCTTTTACTGAGATACTCTTTCCCACCAGCTATTTTTCGTTTGCGAACATTACAGGCCCAATTTTGTTCATTTACTACACGTTTTTTACCTTTTTGTTTGCACTTAGTTATATTTTATACATTTCTTTTAACACTTTTCTCTTCTTCTAAAATAACTTCATTATGTTCATTGAAATTGCCTGCATCACTGCTTAGGGATAAATCCTCCTAAAGAAGATTTTTTTTATTGCCCCACTAATCGCTAATCGTAGGAGTAATAATAGCTTTCTCTTTTAACTTTGTTTTCGCTGGTTTACTTATACGTCTCATATGATTGTCGTCCGATTCTGAGCTTTCATCACTTAGAGGCTCATAGATTTTACCAATATCCAGCTAACAAACCAGCTAAAAGAAGGACTTGATTCGTGTTTTATTATAATTTATGAAAATATTTTATTTCAAAAATAATGTAAAAAAATAAAAAATTTAGACATGACTTTAAATTATTATGTTTAATTTCAAATCGAGAGCTGTCATTCGTTTCTCGTAAAGTGTAGCACAAAACTGTATTGAGTTGTGGCGTACTAAAATAAATAAAACACACTGGAAAAATTAAAAAAATTTAATTTGAAATTAATACAAAATGAATAACTTTTACAGTGAACAAGTCTGGAATTTAAATATATGTATTATAATTCGAAACTGCTGAAATAATAGTATTTTGTCATATCTCCATTATTAAAAAATTCTTCAAACATTTTGGACATTAACTCAACCGTCTCTCTGGTTATTAAATTTATTAGATACCGTTTTTTGTTGTTCATATTAAAAGCAATATTTATCTAAACACATTTTTGAACGTTATTTTTTTATTTAGATTTAGTGCAATTCCGTTATCTGTGATGGCAACAATGAATTGTTTCACGAACCATTGTCTCCAGTCTGAACCAGAGATATGTAAGAGAGGCTCTCTTATATATCTCTGGTCTGAACACTGGTTTACATTGGGAAAAAAAGTGTACCATTTCTATATGACAGGAAGTGTAGAAGGGTACATAACACTATGTCCGGATGGTAAATGACGGTGCACACATATAGTAGAGGTAAACAACACCAAGTCCACATGGTGTTGTTTACCTCTGACTGGAAGTGGACTTAATGTTTATTAAAAAGTCGGTAACTTGCCGTAGAATTGTCTCTGGACATAGTATGGTTTACCTATGTGTAGAGCCAGAAAAGTTATATTCAAAAGTGCAATAATCTAAATTTCGATAAAAATGGAGATAGTGTCCTTTACCTCCGAGGTACTCAAATGTATACTCAGTTTTCCAAATACAATAAATAAAATAAGAGAGAATAATAAAAACTTCAATTGCAATATAAGCCATTTTCTAATTTGTATAATAATTCTTACAACCGACGTACATTTGGTTCACATCTTTTGGTTTATTGCCTATAATAAGAATAATGACGATTTGCCAAGATACTGTATATCCAAAAGAATTTATAATATTATTGATAAACATGGGAGGCTAAACGTTGCAAAATATAAAAATAATCGGTGACTAATAACATACAAGTGCAAAGGTCCATCAGATATATTACATCAATGATCATAAAATAAAATCAAGAATATTATTTAGATTTGTATCGTAAAGTAAGAGGCAATCATAAAATATAGAGGAAGAAAAAGAAGAACTTACTTATTTTTTGACAACCACATAAATATAAAAGTGACAGAATTCCTAAATATTTTGGCCAAAATGTTTCGCAATATACTCAACATTAAACCAAATATAAAGTGTAATATATTACAATTTTCTACAAAAAATATTAAAAACAATTTACATCCAAAACGAGCAGCCCCATATTGCGATCAAAATGAAGTAATGAGAGATAGTGAAGATGCTAAAAAAATGAGACAAAAAACCAAAGAAGAACTGAAAGAAATGAAGCAAAAAATTAAAAAAATCAGAAAGGAAACTTTGAGAAAGGAACTGGCAAAAGGTAAAGAGGAGACTGAGGGGAAAGGCAAAGAAGGCGATCCACAATAATGTAGATATCTTTCTACATAAACGAAATTGTTTCAGAATACGTGTGTTTTGTACAAGATTTGGTAAAATTTTATATAAAAAATAATATTTATTATAATAAATATTTTAAATGGCGTTAGTATCCTTTTTTTAAATATATAAATGTAATAGGAGTATATTTTAGGTTAAGTTCTTTATATCTTTCGGTAAATAATGGCTATGCAGTGATTTATAAGCGGTGTGGGGGCATAGTGGGCTAGCGAGGCATGCAGTCGTGCCGCCAGTTGCAAAAGTAATAAAATTACCTGTTGTTTTTTGTTAAAAAAGTTGTTGTTTTTGGTTTACTAATTCATCATGTGTATTGAAGTACTAGAAACATCTTGTTTGTGATTGTGTGCTACATTTTGATGTAAACGACACCAGTTAAGAATTTGAAATAACAAATCGGAACAAAATCAAAGGTAAGATATTGTTATTATTTAACCCTACCATGTGGGTACGTGGCAAAGTGGGTAGTCTAGAAGGGGCATATTGGGGTAGTTATAAGTTAAATCGTTTACTGTCACGTTACCTCGTTATTAAGTTTATTAACTATTTTCTAATAGCTTTCTTACCAATAAAAATATGATCAGTGAAAACGAAAACAATAGAATGACAACGTACTGGAGGCACATTAAAAAAAGTGGGAAAAGGAAAGTTGTTATTCTCAGCTTAACGGCTGTGAGAATCAGTATAATACGACCTACAGTTATCTTCCATACAGAACATTTTAGACAAACATATACAAGATATATAAACTAAAGTATACTGGAACTAGTATCCTAATTAAGCTTAACTACAATTATCTGACATTTAAAATAAAATAAGTATTATTGAGAGAATAAACTCTATGAAGAATCTTATATTACATACAGAAGGAAACCAAATAAAATTGAACTTAATTATTAAAAACTACTACTTTCAAGCTTAAAGCGTGCTCAAAATAATCTGTAAGTAACGAGTCATTCAGTACCTAACGAATCAAACGATTCAGTAAGAAGAAACTCTACCGACGTTCAATGCTGCTGCTCCTATTTAGTAACGAAATTGCAGACAAGTACATTAATATCCAAGAGGCAACTGCGTATGAGTTTTAGATTAATTTTTTATGTTCTCTACCTACTTTTAAATTAAATTTCAATCATTTAGTGTAGTAGTTATAGGAGCAAATTGGTTTGCAGCTTTTTTTTGTCCTTGATGTATTCACTACACCGAAAATCCAAAAATATAACTACTTAATAAGAAAGCATATTTTTACATCGTTTGTTATATCGTTAAAAAGTACAATACAGCTACAAATAATATACAAACTAGTTATTTATAAGATTGTTTTAAGTAATCTAAAAACAGTAGTGTCTAATGTGATGATTAAATATACTTTTTTAAGTAAATTTTTGTCTAATCGAAACCATTTTGATGTCCATAAAAAATGGCCTAATTACTCTATAGATTTTTAAATTGGGTGTTACATTTTTGTTTTTTTTTTTTTGAACAATCATTTGGTGTTGTCATGGGCTGGAGTAGACCAAGAATTGGTGAGTGTGGTGAAACAGCGCACAGCGTGAAGAAAGTTTCTTGTTTAGGACACGTCTAGCGTGGATGAAGGTTTCTTAAAACTTATACTCACGAGTAGGATTGAGAGTTGAAGGGGTCAAGAAAGAAAATTACATTCCTGAGTTAGAAACACACAAAACTGATGTGATGTTGAAGACTGTCGATTTATTTTCCGGTTAGCTGAGGAGAAAAACTTTAAAATAGTTAAGTTTATGGTACATATTTGTACCACTCCTTGTTTTCTGTAACAATACTCCTAAATTCTTAAAATAAGCAAAATCACTTTCGAAATAGCAAGGGCGACAACCCTATGTAATATTGCATCTCTTAGTACAATTAATGCCATCTTTTAATGAAAAACCTATTTAACTAGTTAGTCATTAGGGATGGGAAAAACCTACCAGTTTTAACCGAAAACCGGTTTTTTTACTTCGCAATAACCGGTTTTATCGGTTGTTTTTTTGTCCCGGTTATAACCGGTTTTTTATTTTTAAAGTAAAAACCGGTTATTAGGTTTTTACGGTGATTAGGATTAGGTTAAGTATTATTTTGGATCCCAATCATAATTATTATTTTCAAGTAATTATTCCAAACAAAACCATAATTCAAATTTTATTTTATTTTATAAATACAGAAGCAAACTGAAAGTGCAAACTCTCATCAGCCAGAAATAATTAAGTTTTATTATAATATTTCGTTAAAAAGGTATTTGTAATCATATTTACATAAGAAGTGATCTGGTACATCATCTATTTTTCACACTTGACTCTTGACATTGAAAGTGGGTGAATGGCTGTTTCTGATTAACAAAAATAATGTTCTGACTATAAATATCGTACCGTTTACGAATACGAATCTCCAAGGATTCCCCTACGTTTTCAAAACGATACACCCATACAGGAAGTATTAAATGAGTTAAAATGTACCTATTATACAAATATACAAACGTGTTAAAAGTAATACATGACAATTTTTTTTTTGATGGTAGTAAAAATAAAAGATGAATTGCATTATTCAATTTATTTTTAAGTAAAATATTTATGTTGATATTATTTTTTTGGTTGAAATGGTTCGGGTGGGGAATTTTTTGGGTTTGGGGGGAGAGGAAAATTTGTGGGTATTTTAGAGGATTATATTTTTAAATGGAAAATTAAATTTGCATAATTGAATACAATAATTGCATATTATATTCTTCTCTCATTATATTCACTGACAATAGAACCTGAATTATTTTAGCGCTCTCTGTTGAGCAGTAGTATAATAATTTTGGTTTACTGCTCTCTGCATCTGACTACAACCAGATGGAATTCTGTCTACCATATGCTTAAAAGATTCACACTAATGTCCCCAGATATAGCTGCAATATTGGCAGATCCCTCGATTAAAAAAGCACCAAGGATGATTTCTGGTTCAGATATAAAACTAATCACTGAAATTGTAAGCATTTTATCGCCTTTCGATGAGGCCACAAAGGAGATCTCGGGTTCCCAGTACATTACTGCTAGCTTTGTTATCCCCCTTGTGTATATTATCGAAAGATTTTTAAAAAACTTCAAGCCAAACCTTAGTACAGCTTAAAAGTTATGCCAAAAGCTTATAACTAGCCTTTAAGAGAGGGGCACTAAGCTTTTACGAAATCCCCTGCTTTGCCATGATACAATCACGGACCCGAGGTTCAAAAAACTATATCTGAATCCGTATATAGCGGAGACAGTCACATCCAATTTAGGCTCGGAAGTTAAGACGTACCTTACCGAAAACGGAAAACTTTCTCCTTCCTGCTCCTTCCAGAATGAAGAAGCCAAAGTGAGTTTAAAATCAAACCCTCTTTGGTCTTCACACGATCTGGAGTTGCTGCACAGTGGTTTCAGTTCAAGTTCTTAGGACACACAGATTCAAAGTTCTTTTTCAAATGAACTGACTCAATATCTGCAGCGGCCTTTGCTCCCAAGTGATACGTTTTCATTCTGGGATCAGAACAGAAACTGTATGCCAGGCTTGGCTTTTATAGCTAAAAAAATACATGTCGTTGTACATCATTGAATGATATTGTGTCAGATCAGAGAAGCCGCTTAACCGACCAACATATATGAACGAGTTTTTCTCAATAGGCTTCATGAAAAATACTGGCCAACATAATGCTAAATCCATTTCATATAATATAACCTATTTGTAACCTTCTAACCTATACTTTTTTACTTAAAATATTACTTCATATTCTTTTATTGTATATTATTGCAATATGTATATATTAATCTTACGCTATATTATATTTAATAATAATCACTAAATATATATTAATAATAAAATAATAAATAAATATAATAATTAATAGAATAAAATGGTTTTATTAAAAATTGTGTTTTATTTATATTGATATTGATGTTCTTTCGATAGTACTAATTTTGATCATATTGATATAGAGTCGAATGAAGTATCGCAAACTAAAGTGCATTGTAAATGTAACTTTGTAACTATTGGATTAAAAAAACCGAAAACCGGTTTTTGGAAAAACCGGTTTTTTGGCCGGTTATAACCGCCAGGTTAAACCGTAAGCAAAAAAAAACCGGTATAACCGAAAACCGGTGTTTTTGTCAAAAACCGCCATCCCTATTAGTCATGTAATATTAAGTGGTATGTATATGTAGTACTAAACATTAATCTCTAAAATTCTTTATTTACTTTTGTAACTTATATTGTGTTGTTATTTTGTAAAGTATAATCTTAGTAATTAGCGCTTCAACTAATCAAAATGTATTTAATATTTTAAACTTGCAGTTCTGTGAAAATTTCTATTCTTTGCAGATGGAATGCAAATATCATTATAATTTGGAAAATCCAGATTTCTTATCGACTTAGTATAGTCCACGATGATGGGGTATATAATGCATGATCGGCTAAAACGGGAAAATGTTCTGAGAACTAAAAACTGGCAAAGGATTGATTGATTTTCCACCATATATTTCAGATTAAAATAGATATACGGACGGAGTAGATTACAGTCATGGATCCACTACTATCTGCTTGCAGCATTTCTTTGAACAGCAGAAATTAAAGGATGAGAATTTTAAAGCAAAGCTTCTATTGTGGCGTTGTACTACTTTTTCTCTATAGTAAAATGTTGAGGCGAGCGTCACGGAAGAGGCGCCATAAAACGGCGTCACGAGTAGCGTTACGAAATAATGGTCTTTACATCGATTAACTGATCTCCATAAATGTGTTTCTAGTTATCATGTATTTATTCTAAGTCAGTTTTAAAACTACATAAAAAATAACTAACAAAATACAGGCATTAAATAAAAAGTAAAAAATTAACAGAATATCAGTCTACAAAAGATATAGTAAAACAAACAGAGAAATAAAAGATGATACTAGAATTCGACTCGTAACGATGGTCTAGCGTTAAGTAAAACATTTAAAGTTAAATTTTCATATCCAGACTTTGGAAGTGATTTCGAAAGCAGCACATATTAAATATGGCATTTTACGAAATAGCCGTCACAGTAAACATTTGGAGGAGTCCATTTACGTTAAGAGAAAAGTCGTTATACATGTAAATATCAATTTTATTGAAATACAGGGTATCCCATAATTAATTGGACATTAGCTAATGGGTGATAGCTGACATCAAAATAAAGCGTTTGAGCTCAAATTGCTTAGGCAAAATGTCGCTAGTTTTCGTTCTAAAGGGTGATTAATTAATATTTTTTTATATTATTTTTAGGGATATATTGAAAACCATCCAACCGATTTAAGTAAAATTTGGTTTATTTCTATTATTTAGTATGCTTAATATGAAAATGATATTAGTTTTACCATTGACACTAGGTTGCGCCACCTACTATAACATTGGTTCATTAATGTGCCCATAATTATTTTTGTTCGTCCTGTATAAACATTCTAGGAAGAAAACACGAAGTAACATTCAATTCTACACAAAAAAGGTATTCTTGTTTCAAATCAAAAAAGTACACCGTTTTCGACATAAACGTATTTTGTTAATGATACGCATGTCTGTATTTATTTTTTTACAAAACAAGTATGCTTTGAACTTAATGGCAACGTCAAGACGTAACTACGAATTTATTTATTATTAGTTGTCAAAGTGCAGTGCGAGTCATTATTTGTCAAAGTGCTATTAAGTTTTTTATAAACCACTTAGATAAAGGTAAAATGCCACGTCATAGTGAATTTTCTAATGTAGAAATGCGCGATATGATCTGTTTGTATGCCCAGGAAAATTTTTGTTCTCGAAAAGCAGCTCCAATAGAAGGCAACCAAACCATAAAACTATTAGATCATTGTTCGACACATTAGGCGAAAAAGGGTCATTTCATCCCAAAAAGAGGAATGCTGGAAGACCGAGAGTAATTGATGCGGATATGGAGGATGAAATTGTTGTGCGTGTTGAAGAAGATCCAGAAAGCAGTACAATGCTTGTTTCTGCGGCCACTGGTATAAACAAATCTATGTCAGTTTATGATAGGGCGGCATTTAGACGATCCAATGTTTTATAATAAAATTTTATTTACCGATGAAGCCACATTTACCAGAAGAGATGTGTTTAACTGGCGCAATAGCCTATGCGACAGAAAATCCTCATGCATTTCAAGAACATCATTTTAAACATAAGTTTTCCATAAGTATCTGGTGTGGCATATGTGAGGATTGTATTGTATGACCATACGAATTACCAACTGGGCTTGACGGAGTAACGTATCTAAATTTTTTGAGAGAAGATTTACCAACTATTTTAGAAGACGTACCTCTAAATTTGAGACGTAATTCTTGGTACATGCATGATGGGGCACCTCCACATTATTAACTAGAAGTTAGAAATTATCTAGATGAAATTTATCCTCAAAGGTGGATTAGTAGAGGTAGTGTATACCCATGGCCAGCACGCAGTCCCAAACTAAATCCCCTAGACTTTCACTTAGGTGGCTACCTAAAGTCACTTGTTTATAAAAAACATAATAAATAACCGTTAAGAGTTATGGCACAATATTGTAGAGGTAGTTAACATAATTAGGGCCCAAAGAAACTCATTATTTAAAATAAGACAAAACTTACACAAAAGATTTAGATTATGTAGTTTATTTAATGGTGAACATTTTCAACACTTATTGTAATTTTTTTTCGTTTCATTTTGAAGTATTCACTTTGTCAATTTTTTTTCAATTCGTTAATTTTTCAATTGTGTAAAAGGTTTAATAAAAATAATTTTTTCAATCATATGCATCTTGTTTGCAAAAATTATCTACTACTAATACATTTATTATTCACTGGTATTTAAGATCTTTTGAATAATGTTAAAATTTACATAAGTTTTTGTAAAATTTTTTCATTTTATACACGTCTCTAAAAAATACGTTTATTTCGAAAACTGTGTACTTTTTTGATTTGAAACAAGAATACCTTTTTTGTGTAGAATTGAATGTTATTTTATGTTTTTATTTCTAGAATTTTTATACAGGGCGAACAAAAAAATTATGGCCACATTAATGAACCAATGTTATAGTAGGTAGCGCCACCTAGTGTCAATGGTAAAGCTAATATCATTTTCATATTAAGCATACTAAATAATAGCAAGATACTAAATTTCACTTAAATCGGTTGAATAGTTTTCAATATATCCCTAAAAATAATATAAAAAAATATTAATAAATCACCCTGTAGAATGAAAACTGGCAATATTTTGTCTAGGCAATTTGAGCTCAAACGCTTTATTTTGATGTCAGCTATCACCCATTAGCTAATGTCCAATTAATTATGGGACACCCTGTATATAAATAAGTTAATAAAAAATAACATTTTTTATTCAGTGACCTAAAACTATTTCCTTCTTAAAGTTTTTGCTAAACCGGCTAAAAACAATATTAGCAGCGTACTTGTCGAATTTGACCTCGCCCAATTTCGTTTTATTTTAAATAAGTTTCCACAAAAATTTTAATACCGGTATTTTAGGAGTCAATTTTGTCTCGAACGCATCGCGGAAGACAAATCGTATTGAGGATTGATGAATAGCTAGAGGAGAGTGTGCTGTAAATAGAAGAGCAATGGAGGGACTAGGCGAGTGAATACCGTTTTCGTAAGAGTTGTGAAAAAGCGGCAAAGTTTCCCTTCATTCCATGGGCGTGATGAGAAGAAGGTGGTTTGAGAGTAAAATGCTGTGTGGCCATCTTTTATCATCATTCTGGCTTTACAACCCTGCGTGGAGCCTAGCCTTCTCAAGAATTTCTCTCCAGTCGTCCCTATCCATCGCCTTTTTCCGCCAAGCACGTATTCCTATATTTCTCATGTCTTCATCGATGTTATCAAGGAACCTTGATCTAGCTCTTCTTCTCTGACCAATGGGTCTATCAAGGAGCGTTTTTTTAGCTGGTTCATTGTGTTCCATCCGCATTACATGCCCTATCCACCTTGTGGCCATCTTTGTAATGTGAATTATTGGCCGCTTGTAAGCTGTATCCTGTGTCAAGGGATTTGATAACAGTGTTCTGAGGGCTAAATAAGCCGACATGGTTTTAAACGCAGGATAAGTATCCGAGATTGATGGATCACATATTGTTATCATACAAAATAACCTGAAGCCAAGTTTAGGTATTTGATTTTTTCCAGGATTTGTTTAGCCTCCATTTTGTGCCTCAGGTTTCAATTGTTTGAAGTTTGGGGGACAATGTTTTTTGTTCAAATGTAAGGTAACGAACTTTTTGTATAATTTAAAAAGAATTAACTAGCAATTGGAGCGAGTCGTTTTTTTTAAGTTTTTTAACTAAACATAAGTTTTTATAAATAAATATAAGTTTTATATACCAGCAATAATCTTTGATAATTAATTAATAATTCAGAACAGTTTAGTAGATTCATTTCGACATATGACAGTTAGTACACCTTTTTCTGTCATTTGGTACATAAACATAATTTTAAAGTCTGTTTAGGTATGTTGTTGTAATAACTGTTTATATAAAATGAAAATAAACATGTAGTTTTTCTTTTTAAATATTTCTTTAAACAAATATTCACCTTAAAAAATTATAAGGAAAGAAAAAACCTAAACCCTTCTTTTTAAGTAACAAGAGGATTTATTTTAAACGGCGCGGCGTCCTAATTTAAAATAATTTAGAAAACTTCTTGTATAGTATCTACCTAGGACATCTCTGTAAGTATTTCTTAATTTCTTTTTCACAGTTAGTTCTCCCAGTCCCCCACCCCCGCCCCAAAAAAAAAGGAATCTTTATCCACAACCTTGCTCTCCAACCAAAACGTGAATAACCGTTCGCAAACGTTTCAATTTTTTGCTTACCCTATATTCAAGCCCAGTATTTGTTCAGTACTCTTTTTTAGTCCTCCTCCTGTAAATTGTAGCACTTTTTATTATTGTCTTGAATTACCAATAGTTAATTTATTAAGTATTATAACAGACGCTTCGATTATTCTATTTAACGGAAACGCCCTTCGGAAAAGCGCCATATTTAAAATTTAGGACTTTAGGTCATCACTACTAATTGGCTTCTATTCAGGATACTCTAAACTTGGTTCATTAATTCGAGCATTGGTCGAGCAAAAAAATGTATAGTTCAGAAGCTCCAAATACTCTTTTTAATAAAAAAAGTTACGCCATGTGGGAAATAAATACCCATGAAATGAACTAGAGGAAGATGCTGCTATTGTAGTACTAAACTTAAACGTTTAGACATTCTCTGCGAAGGATATGACGTAACATTATTAGTCCAATTGTCAGAGATTTGACCCCTAAAAATATTACGAACAAGCTGAAGTTGGCCAAGAATATCAATTTTGGGACCACAAATAAATTAGGAAAAAATGTTTACCTAATGTTTTAAAAACCACTTTTACCTCTGGGCTTCCCCCTAAAACCTCCCTCGTAAAGGGGTAAAAACTCAAAAAGATCGATTTACCAAGAACTTGTACACCGTAGAGGTTGATAATTTTGAACAAAAATGTTAATTAGCACTTTTTCTATAGAATGAACTGTTCAAAAATCAAAAAGCGTTTTAAAGATGAAGAGAGCAGTTTTCTTCTGCAATTTTTTTATTTTGCCGTAAATGAGGTCAGTTTGTATGAATCTGTTCAATAAGTAAACGTTGCGCGATTTTTGCCATTTTTTGTAATTCTCGTCTCGTCTCGTTGATCGTAAAAAGATCAATAAAATTTATCACTTTAATTGACCGGTCATAGTGAAATTTAGATTATTAGAGACAAAACTTTAAAACCTACAACAAAAAACTTTAAATTTTGAGTTGTGGCAGTAAATATGAGGCATTTGAAATATGATTAAAAAACACAGAATTTGAACTTTTACATTAGAAACCAGCGCACGTCACGGAAAATGCCTCTAAGAAGATGGCTTTGAGTGTAGTTTGTAGCAAAAATTAGTAAATTTGAAAAAAGTAGTAATTGAAGAAAGGCAATTTGAAATGTTTTAGATCGTTTGTAATGTGAATTTGGCATTTTTTAAGCATATTTCAAATGCCTCATATTTTGAGTTTTTGAGTTTTTTGCCAAAACTCAAAATCGAAATTTCATGTTGGGTTTTAAAGATTAGGCTTTAGTTATGAAAATTCAAACAGAGGCTGGTTAATAAAAGGGATAGATTGTATTAATCTCATTAGAATCATAAAATTGGCAAGAATCGCACTACGTTTATTTATTTAACGCCTTTATAAAAACTCAGTTTATTTCTTCTTAACATTCCATACACCAAAGTGCGTAGGCGACTTTTTCATTACTAGAATTCTGTTCTTGGCGACGTGACACAGCTCGCCTGTATTGTGTATTCCTGTCCATTCTTTAATATTTCTTAACCAGGATAATTGTTTGCGGCCGGCTTCTCTCCTACCTTCGATCTTCCCTTGTAGGATTAACTTTGGTATTTCATATTTTGCTCCTCTCAATATGTGCCCAAGGTAACCAATCTTGCGTTTTTTAATTAATTCAAAGAGTTCTCTTTCCACGCCGGCTCTCTTAAGGACGTCATCGTTTCGAACTCTATCCACCCAAGGTATGCGCATTATTCTTCTCAATGACCACATTTTAAATGATTCAAGTTTGTTGATAGATGTTTTTTTCAATGTCCACGTTTCCATGCCATAAAGCAAGATGGACCATATGTAGCACTTGACCATTCTGTAGCGTATTTCGAAATTTAGGTTTTGATTACATAGGAGCGGTCTTAATTTCACAAAAGCTTGTCTTGCCATTTGTATTCGGGTTTTTATCTCTTGTTGTGGATCCGATTGGTCATTGATTGTGGTGCCAAGGTATTTAAAAGTTTTCACGCGTTTTATGCGATCGTCACATATGCATATTATCGGGTTTTCTGGAGGGTTTCTGCTAATGACCATATATTTCGTTTTCAAAATGTTGATTTTGAGGCCATATTTTTTACCTATGCTATTCACGCTATCAAGTAATAACTGCTGATCTTCCAAATTATCAGTTATAATCACTGTGTCGTCCGCATAGCGTAGGTTGCTAATTGGTATGCCGTTCACCTTAATGCCTAATTCCGTGTCTTCTAATGCTTCCGCAAACATATTTTCAACATATAAATTAAAAAGCATCGGAGAGAGTATGCAGCCTTGGCGTACACCTTTTCGGATTTCAAATTCATCCGTATATTGGTCTTGATCAATCCTCACCTTTGCCATTTGGTTCCAGTATAGATTCTGAATAATTCTGATCTCCTTCTGGTCAATGTTGGCCCTATGTAGTAGTTCCATCATGATATCATGTTTAACATTGTCAAATGCCTTCTCGTAGTCGATGAAGGTGAGGTAGACATCTTTTCGTTGATCTAAACAGTTTTGTATTAAGGTGTTCAAACATAAAATTGCCTCTCTTGTTCCTAGTCCTCCCTTAAAACCGAATTGTGTTGACCCGCTAAGTTCTTCTAGTATCTTATACATTCTTGAGTGTAATATCCTAAGGAAGAGTTTCAGCAAGTGACTCATAAAATTGATTAAGCGGTGTTCATTGCATTTTGTGGCATTAGCTGTTTTTGGGATCATCACAAAGGATGATTGCAGCCATTCTCGCGGAATGTAACCAGTATCATAAATTCTATTAAACAGCTTTACCAAGATTTCGATATTCTCCTCGTCTAGTAGTTTTATTGCTACTATATTAATTTCATCTGGGCCTGTTGCTTTATGCATCTTTGTGGTTCTAACTGCATATTCTATTTCACTTCGCATTATTGATTGCCCTGATAAGTTTTCGGGAGGAAGTTTGCGCGTTGGTTGTGTTGGTCTTTCCTCATTAAAAAGTCTTTCTGCATATTCTTTCCACGCCATTGCTATCTTCTCTTCTGACTCTATGTATTCGTTTCTGTCGTTGCGTATTCTTGTTCTGTGGTGGCTTTTGTGTGTATTCAATATTTCTTTGATCTTCTTATGTAGTCCAAAACTATCTCCTTTTTCCTGCAATTGTTCTATTTCGTTGCACCTTTCCACCATCCAACGTTCTTTTGATTTCTTAATTTTCTGGCGAATTTCTTTGTGTATCTGTTTTTATTTGTCTTGATTACGTTGTTGTTTATGTTGCCTTAGCTTTTCCATTAGATCCATAATTTCGTCCGTCATCCATTCGTTATGCTTTCTCTTTCTGATCTGTGTTTTAACTTCCCTGTTTACTGCCAGAATCGTTCCTTTAATATCATTACCCATCTCTTCGATATCATCATTTTGTTCTGGTGTTTGTTTTGTTCTCTTAATTTTTGCTAGTTTTAACCTCATATCTGCTATTAGCGGATTATGATCGGATGCAATATCAGCACCTGGATATGCTGCGATTCTTTTGATAGCGTTACGAAATCTTCTGTTTATTAAAACGTAGTCAATTTGGTTTCTAATTATTCGATTTGGACGGTTTCCTGGTGATTTACAAGTATATAACTTACGAGGTGGGAGCTAAAACCATGTGTTCATGACCACAAAACCGTTCTTCTGGCAGAATTCACACAGCAGGTCGCCTCTTTCATTTCTAACTCCAAGGCCGTACTCTCCAATTATGTTTTCATATCTTCCTTTACCCACCTTGGCGTTAAAGTCGCCCATTATTATGTTTATGTCCTCTTTCTTTGTTAGTCTTATTGCTTTTTTCAGATCCTTATAGAACTTAGTTATTTCTTCTTCTGACGTATCTGCTGTTGGTGCATATGCTTGTGTCACATTTATGTTTACTGGTTTGCCTGTCATTTTGATCAACATGACTCGTTCGGAAATTGGAACAAAATCTGTCACCGATTTACTGATCTTCCTGTCAAGAGCAATAGCCACTCCATGTCGGTGATGTCTATCTGTTGGGTCACTACACGAGTAATACATAGTAATCTTATCTTTCGTAAACTGTCCAGATCCAGTCCATCGAACTTCACTGACTCCCATTATATTTATTTTTAGTCGATTCATTTCCTTTATAAGGTTGTGTAGTTTTCCTGGTTCGTAAAGACTATTAACATTCCATGTTGAAATTCGTTGGATATCATCTATTTGGCACCGGGAGATTCTTCGGACCCTCTGATCATCTAAGGCCTGCCCGGGACTGAGGGCCATTGTTTTGTTTTGTTCTGCCATAATGAGATCAAGTTATCAATAATCAGTTTATTTGGCAAAATACAAAAATTGCGTACAAAAGAATCACACTTATCCTTTAAAACGCATCTTGATTTTTGTCAATAGGACACTCGGATCAAAAGATATCGAATTTTTACCGTCCAGATAATACAAATTTTATTGACTATTGATTTCGCGCGCACAACTGACATTAAAAATTGTCGATCGCTTCAAGCGTTGTTTCTGAGAGAACGGTTTATTCTACACAAAAAATGCTAATAAATATTTTTCTTTAAAATCATCTTAACTACATTTTTTATTTGAAATTTTTTTTATAGTTTAGTTTTATAGTTTACAGAGTCTTACTAGATCGTTTTTTTTTTTCGTTTTCTCCATTCTACGAGGGAAGTTTTAGGAGAAAGATCAAGGGTAAAATGGTAAACTTTTTTGCTGGCGTCCTAAAATTGACATTCTCGGCAAACTTCAGCGTATTATTTTTAGAGGTTGAGTGGCATTTTCATCACTGATAACTGGAGAATATGTCTAGAGTGTTTGTGCCTTTTCATCATTATTCTGCTTAAAAATTAGGTTTCTCATCTTGATATTTTCAAAAATTTGTATTCTAAATATCGTTTAAATTTTATGTCGTTTGATTTACTTTAGTCGTACCTTATCTTATAATTTAGTTTCTAAAAATGTTTATTTGATGTTTACTATATTTAATATTTAGATTGTTTTAAACAATGTTATAATAATAATACTATTACTACAGTGGAACCTCAATTATCCGTCTCTCTATTAACCGTCACCTCTGTTAACCGTCAGGGTCCATACATAAGTTATATTGACTACATAAGTAAAAATTTAGTCATCAATTCATTTTGTTTGAGCATTGCGATATGGCGATAAGCCAAACGAAATTCGTTGAAATGTACAGGTACACCACCCCATTTTTTTATGTAAATTATTTTTGTTTTTATTTAGGGCTCTGGATTAAATTTCAATTTATATAGGTAATGATAATGATACCGTGCTTTTAGAGTTCAATTTTTAGAATCGCACGCCGAAAATCAATAATTGTTACAGTCAATATCTGTGTGTCACCATAATTCAGTTTGATTCAACTTCGAACATTGATTATGTCACTTAGTCGTTTGATCAATTAAGTTTTTGAAAAATGAAGTCTGTAACATCTGAAGAATTAAAAGAAAACGTGTTGTTTTGTCAATTGAAAAAAAAAAATAGAAATTATTGCACAACTAAAGAAAGGTATTTCTGCTGTAGCAGTGAGCAAAAAGTATGATGTTCTGAGAACAACAATCAATTATTGAAAGAAAAATGCTGAAGGAATTTAAAAGTATGCTTCGCAAATGGAATCGTTGGATGGTCGGGTGAAACATCGTAAGACAATGAAAAAAACCACAAATGAATCACTCGACACGGCTCTGTATTTGTGGTTCGTTCAAAAAAAAAGCGAAGGTGTTCCTTTGTCTGCTGGACCAATTTTTGCCGAAAAAGCGTTGTTTTTCAACATGTTGAATTGATGAAATTGAATCCTCCATTCAAAGGAAGCAGCGGAAAAGTTCAAACATCGCCAAGATATACGGGAACTGAAAATCAAAGGTGAAAAATTAAGGGCCGCAAGTATTGAAGTAGTTGACGAATATAAAAGAAAGTTTCAAGCTATGATTGATGAATATGGTGTGACACGCTATCAATATGCACTCGAATTTAAAACGGAAAAGCAACGAATCACAGCTCACAGCAATGATGTGTTCAAATGCAAGTGGTGACCATAGCCTTCCTTTATTATTGATTGGTACGTTGTACGGAAAAAACCACGTTGTTTCAAGGGCATAAATATAACCACGCTTTCCGTGGTTAATCAACTCAAGATGAAAATGCCCTCGTGACAGCCGAGCGTGATGCGGTAACAAATGAAGTTATGGCTGAATCAACTGTTTTGATTTCGTTGCCTAACGATGACATAAACGAATGGTTAATTTGTGATGAGGACGCAAACGGCTATCGATTACTGACAGATGATGAAATCGTTGAAATGGCAACAGAGGCAGATGAAACTGATTCAGAAGCTGACGCAGACTTTGACGGTGGCGATGTTGATGATCCTTTTGCAATTCACAAAAATTTGCGTAGAGAAGATAGAGAAGATGCATCACACGTACAATAATTCATCGAGTGGTATTCTCGGCAAGAAGAAGCAAATAAGGTAGATCTGATGATTTTACGTCGATTAAGAAATTCAGCCGTTGCAAAATGTGAAGTAACAATAAAACAAACAAAGATTTCGAAATATTTTAAATCAAATTGATTCGACTGTACTAACATAATTTTCTTTTGTATTGTCAAATAAAACATACAAATAAAATTTAAGAGTTATACTATGAATTTTTATTATTTTTTTTAATGTTCTGTTAACCGTCTTTTCGATTATCCGCCATAACCTTGGTCCGGTGCCATGACGAATAATCGAGGTTCCACTGTATTTCTTTTTTTTTTTTCACATGAAAATGAAGTATCTTGGAAAAGTTATAAATATGTACCACCTTTTTTTGGGGAACGCTTAGTGATACAAATATCTGCCACCACAAATCTTAAAAACTACTACCAAAATAATGCTGCGATTACTAATTTTTATACAATTATATCCCCCAAAATACTCTTCTTCAAGTGCCGTCTCCATCAATGGAGGTTAGCGGTTATGGTGGCAAACGTTTGTCTATCTTCAGCTGTTCTTAAGAGTTCCTCAAATCCAAGTCCTGTCCAGTTTCTGATATTACGTAACCAGGACAATTTTTTTCTTCCAATTCCTCGCTTTCCTTCTATTTTGCCTTTTATTATCAACTGAGGGATGTAGTATTTCTCGTTGCGCAACAAATGCCCTAAATAACTGGTTTTTCTTCTTTTGACTGTTCTCAATAGTTCTTTTTCTAAATTGAGTCTCGCTAGTACTTCTTCATTTGTTCTTCGTGCTGTCCAAGGAATTTTTAAAATTCTACGGTACACCCACATTTCAAATGCCTCTATTCTATTCAGGCTCTTTATTTTTAAAGTCCATGTTTCGACTCCGTAGAGAAGAACAGACCAGATAAAACATTTTACAAGTTTTAATCTCAATTTAATATTTATGTGTGTATCGCAGAATAGAACGCGCATCTTAAAGAAACTATCCCTAGCTTGAGCAATTCTCGCTTTAATTTCTTGTTCTGGGTCCAGCTTGCAATTAATCCAATAGCCAAGGTATTTGTATTGGTTTACCTGTTCTAAAATATTCCCATTTATTTTTATAGGTAAGGGGATATTCTGTTTTCTTTGGATCACCATTACCTTTGTTTTTTTTTTTCGTTGATCTTCATTCCAAACTCTCGACAAGCATCCTTAAGGTGGTCTATAACCCTCTGTAAGTTTGTGTCTGTATCAGCCAGTAGGACAGTGTCATCTGCATATCTTATGCTAGATATTGGTTCTCCATTAATTTTTATTCCTGTGGAAAGGTTTTCCAAGGCTTGCTTGAATAGTAGTTCCGAGTAAAGATTGAACAGCATAGGGGATAGTATGCATCCTTGCCTTACTCCTTTATTTATACTAATATTTCTAGATGTATGATCGTCGATCCTAATCTTGGCACTCTGCCTCCAATATAAGTTCTTAATTAATCGGAGATCTTTGCTATCCAAGTTGATGCTCTGCAAGGAATTTAACATTTTATTAGGGTTTACGCGATCAAATGCCTTTTCAAAGTCTACAAAACATAGAAAGACATCCTTTTGTTGGTCGTAACACTTCTGCAGCAGTACTTGTAATGAAAACAAGGCCTCTCTGGTCCCCATTCCGGCTCTGAATCCAAATTGATCGTATCCAACTTCTTTTTCACACCTTTTGTATACCCTATTGTGAAGTATTTTTAATAGAATTTTAAGCATTTGGCTCATAAGACTTATTAATCTAAAATCTGCGCATCGCCTGGAGTTAGCTTGTTTTGGAATGGGAATAAAAATAGATTCTAACCATTCCTCTGGTATTTCCCCAGTATCGTAGATTGTATTAAACAAAATTACTAACAAATCAATGTTATTACTTTCGATCAATTTAAGTATTTCAGGATAAACTTCATCAGGTCCAGGGCTATTATTGGTCTTTAATTGTTTAATGGCATATTCCACTTCGACTTTTAGAATTGGTGGGCTTTCAGTGACATTATTTATTGTAATGTCTATTCTTTCATCTCGGAACAGCTGTTGTTTAAATTTTTCCCATTCTTCTATTTTATCTTTGGTGTTGTGAATTAACTCTCCGTTGTTATTTACCAGTGGGCAATGTTGTTTTTTGTGGATGAATGAAAATTCTTTCACCTTCTTGTACATATTAAAGTAATCACGTCTATGTTCTAATTCTTCTATTTCTAATTCTTCTATTCCCCAAAATACAGTTATTACAAAAAATGCAATATCCCGTTAAAAGGTTAAGACATTAACTGAACTGCTTACAACTGCTTACATGCTGCTAAGCGTTTATCACAACAAGAAGTTAGATTTTCTGTAAATTGTAAGACGTTTTTTGATTTTTTTCAACCGGCTGGGTTGGAAAAGTGTTGAATCGTTTATCACCCTTAAAATTTGTTTACCACTCATCCATTAGTTGTGTAAATTGTTAACATCCAATAAATGATACAGTTACAATTAAAATTTAACAGTTCATTTAAAAATATTTTATCACAATGAATTTTAATGTCTTTATCCATTTATTTTTACTACGTTGAATTGATTTCAATTCATCAACTATATAGAAAAAATACAATGTTTTTAAGATTTTTTTGATTTCATAATACCTAAATGTGATATCATTGTCAATATTTTTAATAGCAGAGTTACCGAACCTTGAAATATTTTAATAATGATAATTTATTGATAAATTAAAGCAATTTATAGCATAAACAAAAAAAAAACCATTTTCAATATCAAACCGTTAAGATCTCGATTCGCGGGTAACTTCCTGTTTACTTTTCACCTGTCCAAATAATCAAAGAACTTTAGGATTCTCTCTTTGTTTTCATTGAGACATTGGATGCACGTTAAACAGCTAAAAAGAGCCGTCTTTGTGTTCTTATATAACTTCACCGTCTGGTTAAGGGTGATGAATATTCATCTTGGTTATAAAAGCAACTCTGGAGTTTCTCGTTACGACAGTAGCGTCCGTCTATATTATGTGTTTTAAAAGTTTATTAGTTTAATATTAGATTTTATTAACTGCTAGCGTAGACTGGTTGGCTATTTTTAGATTTATATCTTATTGATATTTTAGCATTGTTTCCTTTTTTATTTTCCTTTGAGATCTGTAAATGTTTAACAATCAAATATGGTCAAGCATTAGTTATATTTCTTTATATATGCCTCTTTTTTTGTTATGTTTTCTTTAAATACCTATGCCAACTTTTCTTTTTATTAAGGATACAACAGGTCCTTTTTTAAATTGAGTCTTGTGTGTCTATTTTAATGTATGCCTGCCAATATTAGTTATTAGTAGTTTTAGATCCTGTATTAAAAAAAGAATCACCAAGAGACGAAACGGCACACGATATGAGATTCAAATTGCCGCCATTTGATGGGGGCAATTTGAAGTCTTCTTGGTTCATATAACTTAGACAATTTAAAGCTATTGCGACAGCCAATCATTAAACAGGCCAAGAAAAATATGTTTCCTGGACTGCTGCTTTACTAGCCGATGTTGCGGATATCCTAAGATCGATTCTTAAGGGTTAAGAAAAATATTACCATGCCTTTTTCACTCTACTAGACAAACGTTACGGAGATGCATATCTATAACAAGTCTACTAAGCACAACTAATAAGTAGAATTCAACGAACAACTAAGAATTTGCAAGAATTTGAAGCAGATGTTGCTCGAATAGCGCTGCTGGCTTATCTGAAGGTACCAGACAACATATTGGAAGAAATTGCTGTAGATACCATCATGCCCACACCCAAAATGGGTTGAGAGACAGTTAACTATAGAACGCTTTACGACTAACAAGACCGAAAGTTTTAAATGAAATGCTCGCTATTGTCTTGGAACACGTAACAGCTAGTCAAGCTTCATGGAACTATCAAGTACAAACCTCTAAAGAAAGCGATGAACAAAATGATAAACGTCTGAAAAATATCGTACACAAAGTAGTTCGTAACACGATGCCGATGAGACGCGAACCCAGAAGTTGGAATGGTAGCGACGTAGGTTACATTTGCTGTAAATTGCATGAAAATATTACAACAGTCAGAAAGCTGGAACAGATCGAACACTGGGCTGGAAAAAGTCATGACTTTGCCCTATGAGACAAACCCCCGGTATTAATGAACAATGGCAGCTTTAACAGCTACAGGACGCCCAAGCAGACCATCCATGTACAAAAGCAGTATTGAATTCGATGTATCACTGTGAGAGCCCTACTTGACAAGACATTAGTGCATGTAGTCCAAAAGTCAAATCTTATGTACCGAAGCCAATAGAATATTACTAAAAGATGATCTTTTGTATAGAATCTTTGAGAACGATGATGGTACAGAATTTAAGCTTCAGTTGATTGTACCTAAAAGTAAAGTGTCAGAAGTATTGCGTCAGTTACGTGACGGTTCATTAGGTGGACACTTTGGTATTACAAACTACTCAAAGGTTCGAGAACGGTTCTAATGGGTGAACTGTAAAGATGATGTAAGAAAATGGTGCCGAAAATGTGAACTGTATGCAACCAGTAATGGTCCAATTGGTAAAAATAGGGCCCCCATGAAACAGTATAATGTTGGTAGTCCTATGGAAAGAGTAGCAATTGACATTACAAGTCCATTTCCAAAAACGGATGATAGAAATAAATATATCCTGGTAGCCATGGATTATTTTACGAAATAAACTCAGGTCTATGCGATACCAAATCAAGAAACTGCTACAGTTGCAGAGTACTTGTTAAAGAATTCTTTAGCCCATTTAGTGTTTCCTTGGAGATTCACTCCGACCAAGTGCGAAACTTCGAATCAACCCTCTTCCAAAACATTTGTAAACTGATTTGTGTTAATAAGACCAGAACGACACCCTTGCATCCTCAATCAGATGGAATGGTTGAGAGGATGAATCGAACAATGGGTAAACATTTGTCCAAAATTGTATCCAAACATCACACAGGTTGGGACCAGCACATTCATTTATTCCTAATGGCATACCGCTCGGCTTTGAATGAAACTACAGGCCAGATTCCAACCTGCCTGATGTAAGGTCGTAAATTTCATTTGCCCTGCAACCTAGTGTTTGACTGCAGACCTTTAGAAGAACATATTGCATGCGAAGAATATGTCGACAGCCTGAAGTTAATAATGAACAACATTCATGAGCTTGCCCGACAACACATCCAGTTAGCCAGTGACAGAATAAAAAATCAATATGATTCCCTGTGCAAGAATGAAAGCCTTGAAGTAGATGATCTTGTTTGGCTTTATAATCTACAACGTCATCGAGCCTTGTCTCCTAAACTGGAAAGACAATGGAAAGGTTCCTATGAAATTAAAAAGAAAATGAATGACGTAATATACCAACTTAAGGATTTGCCGAAAGGTAAACCAAAAGTAGTTCACATAAATCGTCTTGCACCCTATGTTAGCTCAAATGAAACAGAAGAAGCACAAACCCTTCAACATAAGATCAAAAATGAAAGTTCAGCAAGATCTGTTTAGTGTTCCGCATAACGTCTCTCTAGCCCACCGTGTTGCCAAAGACCTTGAGATGGCTAAAGGAATCTTGTGCGTATTCTATAAGGATTTAGGTTTTTTGGTCGAATTGAAAAATCAGCAGCCTAAAGTTGGAAGGGTACTGAGATTAGAAGATGGTCCTGGATCTTTGCTGTATATGGTGATCAGAAAGTCGTATACAGACAAGGCAAGATACGCGGATATATGGCGTGCTCTAACTAATTTGAATAATTTCGCGGGCAATTATGACATCAAGAATTTGACCTTACCCAAGATAGGCCATGCACTAGAAAATCTGGATTGGAAGATTATAGGAAGCATGCTTGAAGTAATCTTGCGAGAAAGCGGCGTACGAATTACTGTGTTTTTCATTAACCCGAAGATATCGTGTCATTCAAAGTCAGTAGACTGTTATTTCTTCTTGAGGGATTTATGCAGAGCTGGAGAGTCCTGTAGATTCCGCCATCCTGGACCTACATTTAGGGTTGCTGATTAGGACGCTCAGATCTAAGAGGGGAGCAGTGTAACTAATAAGCTTATTTCGACGTAGCCCATATAACGGTTGCATCTCTTGAGACGATGATGTGTGTTCGAGAATGTTCCTAATGTATCGACCGGCTGCCAGATCGAAGCGTTTTTACAAGCGAGAATAGAAGTGGACCATTTCAGATTATTCTAGTACATAATAACTTATATACATTATATATACATAATAACGTATATATAAGCTGCGCTGATATTAATTTAATAATGCATTAATTGATAAGATATTATCGTACTGGAAACTTATAAATAAATATATTAACATAAATTAGAATCACTCGTTTTAGTGGTAAAACTTTACAGTACATTAAGCGAGAGAGCATGAAATGTAGATGAATGAGATGAATGAGAGTTATCGAAAAAATAACTGGAATCAGTTCATATGATCGAATAAGAGTACTAAAAATAGAGAGAGACATATCACCCGTATCACCCACAGGAAGTAGATCAACGATAAGATCAAGAGAACCATGGATCCATAAAAACCAGAAATAATCTAATAGATAAACAGGCATCTCTGTCTGTACAGAAATAAAAACCAAAAAAAAGCTATTTTTGTAATAGTATAGGAATTAATAATTACAATAGTTGTAAAGTTGGATCTACTTTTTGAAGTTTAATTTTTTAAAACTTGAACTTTGAAAACGCTTTCTGGCCTGTAGCTCCAACATTGAATAAAATACTTTTAATTTTACTCGTGTGTTTTATAATTATATTATATTAATTACAAAAGTTAAATGCTGCAAGAAAATATAGGTTTAGGACAGCTGTTAATATTTGTGTTCCAATAAATTTTAACAAATGTTTAATAAAGAAAAAACCCAAACAACGAGTTGCTCCTGGCTGCGAAGTAGGTAGTGGTTTTAATAAAACACTTAGACCACGTTAAAATATAGCTCAGAGTGTTTAAGTAACACGAATGTTTGCTCCTAGCTCTTGCTGCTTCTGTTGCAATGCAATTACATAATCATTGCCTGCTAGCTTTGCAATTACTTCCCTAGGGATAGCGTCACTCATTATCGTTCCACATTTTCACTTGAATTTTAATTTGATCTAATATTTAATATAAAGTGGAAACATGATTTATAAGTTATAATTTTCGTTATACCGTTGCAACGCGCAAACGACTATATTTTATAGCTAGTTAGGAAGTTTCATTAAGATAACAAGTTGAAAGATATATTTCTTTTTGTGTTTCTGTGTCTCCTTATTTAAGCGCCCTACTCTTTATAACCGTAGACGATTATCAGTATTATCTGGACGTTCATGCAGCTTACCCAAAAAGAAATAATGTGTTATACCAAATCAGTGTCTTAAGGTTTAGAACCGTAAAAATGTTCCAAAACCTGGAGTAATTTCTAATTTATTTGGTCATGCATTATTTCCTTCAGTACTTATTATATTGTTATAATATTGAAATATAATAAATAAAATTAAAATAATTCGTGTAGCGAGTAAAAAAATTTACAAAAGAACCATAGTGACATTATAATGCATATATAGTGAGGGACAAGATCTATGCGAAATTTTAAAGACCATCCTGCTGATAATCCGCTATTGATATAATTCCTATTCTAACCTATTATTATATATTATATTATACCTATTCTAACACAGACCCATAGAGAGACATTACAGAGTTGTACTAACCTTTATCCAACATTCAAATAAAATTACCGGAGCAGTGTTGAATTTTGAATTATTAGTTTGCTTAAATGTTTTTACAAACTGATCGGAACAATGGTTTTTAGCAGTAAACAACCTCGCAATATACTATTAAAAAAATACTTGCGTTCATCTTTTTTCTAAACTTAGGACTGGCAAAATAAAATATTTTTCAGTCACGGAAATAAATAGACATTTTGTTTTGTGGGTTCGTCAATGAACACTAATTATTGATATACACAAAAAGAAGTAAAACTTATTCCAAATCATCGTCATTAAATATTTTTGTCAAATGTCATCAAAAATATGATGTCTTTGTTTATAACATTTAAAAATAATTAAGAGAAGTTCCTGCGGTTGATCTCAATACAAATTTACAAACAATTTTATATTTCCGTTAATGGCTAAGTACTTAATAAGTACATTTTCATAGAATAATAATTAAATAGGGCGGGTTCATTGTTACAATATTTAAATAACGGCATTAGTCATTCTTAAGCAGTATATTTTGTGGTTCTTTCAGCTAGAGTTTGTGGAAAAAATGTGTTTTGATATATTTAGTATTTATCAAAGAAAAATATGTGGCGGCCATGAGAAACTGATGTACGTTTACCTGACGAAAATTAACCTACGGATAATTTAGAAGATGAAGATGATGAAAGTGCGGCCAAGTACTCAGCAAAGCAAGAATTTGTGTGTAGCTGAGCAAAATATGGTGTTTGATGGATTTTCTAAAAAATGACCAAATATGAAGATGTTAAGCAAACGACGGTTTTAACCAAAATTTCTTGTGCAACAGTGTACCGTTTAATACAGACAGGTTCAAAAAGTAGAACAACAAAAAAGAATTTGGGAAGCTCAAAATAAATTCAACCTCACCTCTTAGTACCTATTACTGAGACAATATATATAATATGTATGCAGCTAAAGTTATGCCTAACCTAAACAATATCATGGCAAAATTAAAAGAAAAACATATTGTTGATGGTTGTTCCACAAAGACTTTGGGAAGATGTTTAACCAAAAATAGTTTTAAATATAAAACTGTCAATAAGAGGCAAACCATAATGGAAAGTAGCCGCCTAATAAAATGGAGGAACGAATATATCGAAAAATTTTCACAATACCGCAGTGAGTGTCGAGAAATTTATTATCTGGACGAGACTTGGTTTGATTCTCACGAAACGATAGATAAAGCCTGGACAAGCGGTACAAGAAAATGCCAAATAGGTGTACCCCATTCTAGAGGCAAGCGAATTTGCATATTACAATGCGGAGGACAACATGGATGGGTGAACGTTGCGTTATTGTTGAGTTCCAAAAGTATTAAAGACCGTTCTCTAGACTACCACCAAGACATCAAAGGGATGCTTTTTGAATCGTGGTTTGAGAATACAATACTCCCAAATTTAAAAGAAAATAGCGTGATTGTTATGGACAATGCATCGTATCACTGCAGATGCATTAAAAAATTCCAACCAAACAGAGTAGGAAGAATGAAATTCAAGAATTTTTAATAACCGAAGACCTATATTTTGAGGATCATTACACCAAAGATCAACTAATCTAGGTTCTTTATACAAAAGTCGTAACCAAAGAACGTATTATAGATAAATTAGCCACTAATAATAGACATATGGTTTTAAGATTACCTCCATATTACTGTGTGTTGAATCCCATAGAACTGCTATGGGCTCAGTTAAAAAACCATGTCCGGAGGAACAATACATCTCCAAAAGATGCCCAAAGTGTTGTCGAACTAATAAAAATAGAGTTTAAAAATATCAGTGCTCAAAACTGCCAAAAAGCAATAGAACATGGAAAGAAGATTGAAAAAGATTACATGAAAAATGTTCCAGCCTTAAAGAAAATTATTATTAATTGGGCTGAGAGTGATGAAAAGAACGATAATGACGATGAGTTAAAATAAGTGTTAACTCTAACTGGAAGATCCCAAATGAATGTGAATTTCCGAAGTGGCTAGTGTACCATTTAATTTATAATAGTAAAAAAACCAATGGGTAACTTTTGTGGCATCGCATGTGACATGTAAGTAAATATAAACTATTTTTGAAGTTATACTTCTTTAGGCGCAATTGGGAAAAATTGATGAGAGTGAATTTTTATAAAATTAACAGTATGAAGTACGCGCATATTCACATCATGAAGTTAGTTGCTACATCTAAATCTTTTAAGTTAGGTATTAATGCAAATAAAGTGTGAACAAAATATATTGGTGTTTTTATTATTTCGATTATATTAGGACGGTGAAAAATATTTACTGATGATTTGTATATTGTATATTTATATTTTTGTATGTAAAAATCGATCTGGTTCAGTAGTTTTCATCTACTTTATAATTACGTAGAAATTACATTTATCCATTATATACTGTGTTCATTGACGAACTTTAGCACGATTAATAAAAAAACTTATAAATCCACCAAAAGAAAATTTTTATTTTCGTAACTGAAAAAATATTTTTTTATTTTGCCAGTATTAATTTTGAAAAAAGGTGAAGATAAATTTTCCTAAATACTATATTATGAGGTAGTTTACTTTAAAAATAATCAGTATTTCGATCAATTGGTAAAAACATTTAAGTACACAAATTATTAATTCGAAATTCAACACTTTCTCCGATAATTTTATTTTAATGTTGGATACAGATTAGTACAACTCTGTAAATGTCTCTCAGGGGTTATGTGTTATAATACGTATCAATATCGGATTACCAGAAGGTCGGTTTTTAAAATTTCGCATAGATCTTGTCCGTCACTATACTTTAACAAAAAATGTGTTAACCAACTTTTAACCCTTATTCTTTAGGTAATGGCTTTATTGTGTGAGAGACCGGGTAGACTGTTTGTTTGATGTTGGTATTACACAGGTTATTGTAAGGAATCGAACGTTTCAGTACCTTCATGTACCATTGTGACTGACGGTTAGTCGTCGTGTGACCATTACAGTGTAATAGTATGGCATAGTAAACGAGCTGTCGGGTGTCTAAGACCAGCGCCATATATAAATCACGACAGTGATTATTATTAACTTACCAGGACCTACAAAAAGTACTGTTACGATAAATATGACTCATATTTAACATGTTATTATTCTAATACGAATTTTCTAGTAGTTTCCCCGATGATAAAACCGGTCTTCGTCCATGCCGTTCGAGTCAGTTCAAGGGTCAGCACAGGTTAATATCCGTCTTCAAAGGGATTCCCGAACAACGGTTAATAAATAAATAAATATATATATATATATATATATATATATATATATATATATATATATATATATATTAGCCCTTTTTCTATCCGAATTGTCAAATAAAGGCCTCTCCCATTTCTCGCCATTCATCCCTGTTGTGTGCTAGGCGTTTCCACATTGGTCCTGCGACTCTTTTGATATCGTCGCTCCAGCGCATTTGAGGTCTTCCTCTTGGTCTCTTCGCATCGTACGGTCGCCAGTTTCCGACTTCTTTGTTCCATCTACCATCTTCGAGACGTTCGTTGTGTCCAGCCCATTTCCATTTTAATTTAGCTGCTTGTTTCGCGGCGTTCTTTATTTTTGTTTTTTTCCGGATTGCTTCGTTCGTTTGCCGATCTATTAGTGAGATACCAAGCATCTGTCGTTCCATGGCTCGCTGAGTTTTTCGAATCTTGTCCATGTTCTTTTTTGTGAATGTCCAGGTTTGAGCTCCGTAAGTGAGAACGGGAAGGATACAAGAATCGAACACTTTGGTTCGAAGGTTTTGGGGTATCTTTTTGTCTTTCAGTATGTATGAGAGTTTTCCAAATGCGGCCCATCCCATTCTTACTCGTCTGCTTATTTCGGTAGTTTGGTTTTCTTTGTTTACCTTGATATTCTGATCCAGATATATGTATTCTTCTACATGTTCCACTTTTGTTCCTTGGATGGTTATCGTCGGTTGATCATCTTTATTCGACATTAGCTTAGTTTTACTCAGATTCATTTTCAGTCCTTTTTTTATGGATTCCGTATGAAGCTCATCGATCATCGTCTTCAGTTCTTTCCAGCTGTCGGCTATTAGTACTACGTCATCTGCATATCTTAGATGGTTTAAATACTTTCCGTTTATCGACAGTCCCTTCGTTTCCCAATTTAGTGATTTAAAGATGTCTTCAAGTGCGGCAGTAAATAGTTTTGGAGATATGGTGTCTCCCTGTCTTACTCCTCGGTTGATTTTTATTGGCCTCGTTTTCATTCCGTTATCCATCGTGACTACCATTTCAGCGTGTTGGTATATATTATGTATTAATATCCTATATCTAGAATCTATTCTGCTGTTGACCAGTGCTTCCTCAATAGCCCATAATTCTATGCTGTCAAAAGCTTTCTTGTAGTCTATAAATGCTAAACAGATTGGTAAATTGTATTCGTTAACTTTTTCTATTAGGAGCTTTAGTGTGTGAAGATGGTCACATGTACTGAACCCTTTTCTAAATCCGGCTTGCTCTACTGGTTGATATACATCGAACTTTGTTGTCAATCTATTTGTAATTATTTTTGTGAATGTTTTATAAAGTTGTGATAGTAGTGATATTGGACGATAATTTTTCAGATCTGTATTGTCCCCTTTTTTGTGTATTAATATTGTGTTAGCAGTATTCCATTCCCTTGGTATGTTTCCTTCAAATAGGCATTTATTAAAAAGTATTTTTAGGTACCTGATGACTTCTTCTCCTCCCTCTTTCAACATTTCTGCCAGAATTCCATCACTACCCGGTGCTTTATTTCTTTTCAATTCTTTAATTGCATTTTCTATTTCTACTTCGCTTATTTCGGGCATTACTTCAGAATTTACAATAGTTATTTGTCTTTTCAGATTTTGCTTTGAAGAGTCGGGGGGATCGTTTCTTGAGCGGTATAACTCAGTATAGAAGTTTTCAACTATGTTTGATATCTGAGCTTTGCTTGTTTTTAGTTGGCCTTGTTGATTTTTCATAGTTATAATATTTTTCTTTCCTAATTTCGGTTTGGTATATTTCAGACTTTGATTTTTCTCTATCACTCTTTCTACATGTTCTTGTTGATGTTTTTTAATATCGTCTTTTATCTGTTTTCGTATGGCTCGATTAAGTTCTTTGTATTCTGTGGTATTTCTTTTGTTTAGTGACAGGAGCTCTTTTGGTTGTTTCAGCATATTCTTCGATTCTGCACTTATTTTGGATTTTTTGTTGTTTTGGCGGGTTGCTACTTCTGAGCTAGCATTCAATAGTTCTTTTGTTATAACTGAGTTAATTTTATTAACGCTGAGTTGTTCTAGATTCAGTGCTTGGGCGGTTTTTAATTTGCTAGCATATTTTTCTTTATCGACTTTTGAGTCGATATATACCGAGTCGAGTTTTGAAATGTAACACGCGTATTGTCGGGAATATAAATTGTAATAAATGTTATAAATAAAGTATATAATTATAGTGTAAGATCAATTAGTGTAATATTATATAAATAAAGACTTTTTTAAACTAAGTGTTAGAACATTTTTATAATAAATAAAGTTAATAAGATAGATTAATAAACTTAGTTCAGTACTAAAAAGTTAAAGGACGCTATCGAGATTTTAAATTATTTCTTGGATAGCAGGATAATGTGTGGTATCATTGTGAACAATACAAATAAAAACATTGCATCCATTCAAGAAAACTGTTCGTGAGATCGAAATGATAATCTTACTGATGAATCTTACTTTTACAAGCGCAGAAGATGCTTGGAGAAGAGATGGTTATGGTATAGAAATTTTTTATCTGACGATTACTATACAAAAATTCCGATTTTTTCTTCGTTGTATTAGGTTTGATGATAAGGAAACACGTGCAGAGTGATTAAAAATTGACAAGCTAGCTCCCATTCGTGTGTTTTTTGACCAGTTCATAAAAATTTGTCTAAATGCTTATAATCATTCAGCATTTGTTAGATGAGAGCATTGATGAGATGCTCCCTGCTTTAAGAGGGAAATGTTCGTTCCGTCAGTATATTCCCCCAAAACCTAATAAATATGGACTATAAAGATATTTGCAGTTTGTGATTCAAAAGTATTTTTCACTTCAAAAATGGAAGTTTACGTGGGATCCCAACCCGATGGCCCATATAAATTTTCTAAGAAATCTAGTAGGTTTTAAGATTGTACAAACCCATTTCTGAATCACGCGTTAACTCGACAATGGATAACTGGTTTACGTCAGTTCCACTTGTGAAAAAGTTTCATCGGGATTACAAAGTTACAATTGGAACGCTAAGAATAAATAAAACAAAACCGCCAGGCGAATTTTCAAACCCCACTAAACGTTCAATCTATATAAGCATGTTTGGTTTTACAAAGGATATTACATCGTTTCTTATATCTTAAAGCAACCCAAAAATGTGATTTTATTATCAAGCATGCACCATCATGATGATATTGACATAAACAGTGGTGATAAATCTAAACCAGTAATAGTCACTACTTATAACAATGCAAAAGGAGGTGTCAACGTTGTAGATAAGTTGTGCGCTAGTTACAACTGCTCCAGGAATAGCAGAAGATGGTCTATGGTGATATTCTACACATTATTAAATGTTGCAAGAATCAATACTCAGCTGATATATAAAACAAATAATGGAGACCCAAATATATACGGCGACGACATTTGTTAAGAGATTTAGCAAACACATTGGTTCATCCACATTTGAAATGGAAAGCAGCTCTTAGCAATCTTCCGAGGATGCTGAAGCTGAGACTTGCGGAAGTAACTCGGTTGCTGATGCACCGGAAAATCAATAAATGCCATTACCTGCTGAAAGGTGCATCTATTGCGACTAGATAAAGAATAGAAAAGCTGGTTTTCCTGCTAATGCAATACATTTATGTGTTTAGAACATATCACAGGTGTATGTCAGAACTGTAGAGAACTACAATAAAATTATATCGTTTTGTTTTTTGTAGATATTTGTTGCATTTATGTTCATTTATTTTTTTTTAAATATTTTTTATTGTGTTACGTTTGTTTATTTTAATTTTATAAGGAAACATTGATACACATGACATTTTTTGCAATAATTATTCAAATCATTGTTGTTTAGTCTAATAAAGTTAAATTATTTTTTTACTAAAAGGTCTTCTATTCTAAATTCCTACGAGATAAAAGAGAAAAATCCTCTATTTCTATTTTTTAGACCCACTTGGTCTATGACATTGGGGCAACTAAACTTGTAAGAAGCTATAGCGTCACTACCCGAAGTTTAACACGTTAATCGTCCAAATAAAACGAAAGCCACCATGAATCATTAGGTTTTTGCACTGGAAATGGTGTACTGGTTGTTATAAAGCATTTGAGTAAATAATTTTTAAGAAATGATTTTGAAAACTACGCCCCACTTATGGGTTTCAGATCCTCTGTCGACTTAGCGCCACGAAACCCAAATATCGGTTGTCATTTTTTTCGAGTTTTTAAGTCTGTGTGTTCTGAAATAATTGTAGATGTTTTGTTTAGTTTTCAGTCCATTCGTTGAACCATTGATAACTTTTGTATGAGAAGTGTTTTTTAAGTAAGTACCGTTTTGGAATTAAAAAAAGACGTGCAAAGATATGGCAATAATTTTATTTTTACATGAAAGCCTGTACCTTAATCTACTTTTCTACATAATTTCCGTGAATATTGAGGCACTTGTCATAACGTGGCACCAGTTTTTGAATACCCTCCTGATAAAATTTTGCCGCCTGACTTGTTAAACACTGCATCACAAATGTTTTGACTTCGTTATCGTCTTGAAGACGCTGACCGCCCAGGTGTTTCTTCAAGTGCTGGAACAAATGATAGTCGCTGGGCGCCAGATCAGGGCTGTATGGAGGATAATCTAGAGTTTCTTATTTAAATGATTTGATGAGATCTTTGGCCCGGCCACATGTGGACGGGCATTGTCATGCAGCAAAACGATACCCTTACTCAACTTGCCACGTCTTTTGTTCTGGATTGCACGACGCAGATTTTTCAATGTCTCACAATAAGACGCTGCATTGATTGTCTCATTACGAGGCAGAAACTCCACTAGCAATACTCCTTTTCTGTCCCAAAAAAATGTGCACATGATTTTCCGGGCAGAAATTGTTTGCTTAAACTTCACTCTTTTGGGTGATGATGAATGTCGCCATTCCATGGATTGTTGTTTCGATTCTGGTGTGACGTAGGCCACCCACGTTTCGTCACCAGTAACAATTTGGTCTAAAAAATCTTCACCTTTACTGTGGTACCGCTAAAGGAAAGTAAATGCACTGCCTAAACGTTGGGTTTTGTGCAAATCCGTCAACATTTTTGGAACCCAACGTGAACACAATTTCCGGTAATTCAAGTTCTCGGTAACAATGCGATACAAAACACTACGAGAATACTGAGGAAAGCAGTCGGACAATGATGAAATTGTAAAGCGTCTGTTTTCTCTCACCTTTTCGTCCACTTTCTGCACCGTCCGTAGCGCTGCGGCGGCGGAATCGCAAAACGGTACTTACTTAAAAAACATGCCTCGTATGTGAAACCTAATTTGGGGCATATGTGGTTTAAATTGCAATGGTCAATTTCGCCCACTATACATTTTTCAGAATGACATTTTTTGAAAAATATTTATAACGTGGGGTGAACATGATCGGCTGGCATTACATATTATGTTATTTTCATTAACTTTAAAAGTATGCTGCTTCGTCCCATTTAGGGGATAAAATTGTTCATACAGTTTTTTGCATTTTTTAGTCAAAATCTTAATAAAAAAATATTTTTATGGAGAAATGTTATGTCATAGATCTTATTAAATCATATTGGTAAAAAATATGTAGAAAATTTTATAATTTACTATAATATTTTTGAATGAATAATTTTAGAGTGATCAATTTTGCCCCAGTTACGGTAATTATTATGTGAAACTTATTACCAAAAAAACTTATTTTCCTTTTTTTTTGTTGTTTACGGCCCAAAGTTTAAATATGTTTATCTAGTTCAGTTTTAGTTAACCATTTTCAGACTCAAATAAAACGTTTCAATGTCTCTAAAATTATAGTTTTATCAGGATTTTCCCAACTTAATTTTGGGAAATTTTCCCAAATAATTTCCCTTAATTTTCCCAACTAACCAATAATATAGCAATTTTCAGATTCCCTATAAAATCAAAGATGTTTATTGATAAGCTTCAGCCCAACACCTCAATACCTTCAGTTTTCACCACTAACTGCGAAAGAGCTGTAAACTTTCCAAGTTCTAATGTGTTACAGCCCCATATACCTTTATGTAGTGATTCTGACGATTTTTCACAAAAATTAAATCCGAGCAAAAAAACTAAAACGTTAATATAACTTTATTGAGGATTTTACACAAAAATTAAATCCGATCAAAAAAACTAAAACGTTTATATAACTTTATTTTGGAATCAAGGAAATCTGCTCACTTTTCTTTTTGTCCTTTGTCCAGCTGATCAGACAATTACAGTGATTTTATTTTTAGATTACATTATCCAAACAATGTTAAAATAACTACGCTTACCCTAGGATAAATCATCTTGATTAGCACCTTTCTACTTCTAGAGGGTTAAATGTCCCGATACTTCTACAAGAGAAACGTCAGTCTTCTGTTAATTAGGTTATCGATTAAATTGTAGCTCAGTTTTGTCCCATGGATAATGAAAATAAAATTGATGTAAAGCTTTTACAATATGAACTACACTGGCTTCCTCCGAATGGTTCCCATTTAAAGAATTTAAATTTTGATGTAGGTTATTTCGGCATTACAACGCATATATGTAAGAATTTTATTAAAAGAGCACCGTATGATTTTTTCAACGACGAACTTCTAGTTAAGACCAATAGATATGCTAAACAAACCAAAGACCAAGTTGTGGCAGTAAACTCACTAATACAGAGATGGAAAGATACTAACAGGACAAAATTACCACATTCTTTGAAATTGTAATGTATATGGATCTAGAAATGTTGTCAAAAATTACTGGTCTAAAAATACATTATATAGCAATCAGATATCATGTGAAATGTCAAAAAACCTTTAATTAGTAAATAGTTATATAAAAATACGTAATTTTTTATCCTTTTTATATTTAATATCCAAAAACAATGACAATATTCGCAACTAGAATATAAGTTTGGCGAAATTATCCAAAATAACACCACCTATTACTACAACCCTAATCTCTTTTCCCTTATACAGTTCCTGTCGAAAGACGGCGTTCCACAAGAAAAACACTTTTCCTTTTATGAATAAACTCACTGAAAGCAAAGGGGAAAAGTTTGAAATTTTGGGATAAAAGCATAACTGCCTCGTACGTGCCAGAACTTATAGCTACTAAAGTGGGAGTATAAACTCTCCAACACGCAAAGATTGCAAAAGAGAAACTATTGTCCGGTTTTCCCTTTTTGGCCATTATTGCCTCTATTTATGTTGGTACAAAGCGTTTTTGTACTACTTGTTTCAAGTTTTATAGGTGCGTGAGATAAGCACATCTATTTGTTAAAAGTTTGGATTTAAGGAAGGGATAAATAAAAGTTATTTTCAATCAAGTATTTAAATTGTACTTTAATTGTAATTTAAAAATGTACTTTAAAACTATAGGATTTAAAACTTTATTTAAAAATAAAGGATTTTATTGAAAAATTACTTTAAAACTATTTTACATATTCTTGTCGTACTTAGTAGGAAGAATAGGTACTGTACACCCTATTAAAGAATGTTAAATAAACGTTTCTACCTACTACCAGAGGTGTACGATAGGGGAAAGTGAATGGTTTACCTCTACCAAATTCTACGCTTTTAGCAGATTTGTTATTACAGTACAATTTTTCGATTCTCTATTACTTTTATGTAAATAATATATTCTTCATTTGTAATGATAAAGTTATTATTTTTTGACATTTTGGAAGTTAACAATGAAGCGTTATTTTGATGGTGATAATGGTGATGATAATGATGATGATGATGATAATGATGATGATGATGATAGTGTGTTTTGCATTTTTTTATGATATAATGTTATATTTATGAATTGAAACCTGATTGTAACAAACTTATATTATATATCCGGTTGCATATAAGTGATTACATATGAGTTCGTATATTGATTATTGATTTCTAATTCAGCGACAGTAGGTGGGTTATGTTTTCTGGAAGTTGCACATTACTTTTAACCAGGTTTTCATTAAATTTAGCTGAGAGTGCCTTATTTTTAATACATTCAAACAGAATGTGATTATTATCACACTGGGAAATTTTATCGCATGGGTAGTTTCCTGATTTTATAATGTTTAATCTAGCCAGGTGAGCAGAAACAGCAATGTGACTTGTTTTTAATCTTGTGATAGTTGCCGCTGATCATTTGCATATGTTATAATGAAATATGTGTGGTAATTCCCTTAGGGATGGTAGCGTAGGATGAATCTTGTAATAAATGCGTGAGTTTTAAAATATGGGCTGACTTTTTGTTAAACAACATATAAAAGAACTATATGTTTTAAAATAATTTTAAAAAGAGTTTTATAATTAGATTTTACATAAGACAATGCTAGTTTTAAAATTATTAAGATTAAGAAAATAGTAAAAAACACAAAAAAGTAGTCAAAACAGGTTTATTTTCCAAACTAAAATCAAACTTAGGACCTTTATTATATTCCAAGAAAGACAACTTTCTTGGAATATTTACAATACAAATCTACATTTATTTTTTTTATATATCTTTTTTTTAATAAAAAGTTAAGCTTACAGTTTACAACTCACGTGTTCTCAAATTATTTTTTGTAGTTATAATTTGGAGCGATTTATGCAAAAAATTGCGATTATATGGGTCACACCCAAAAATAGTTATTTTAAAGCGATAGCGCCTGGACTGTAATGCAACGTTTAATCTAAAACTAATAAATTAACTTAAACTATCTCAAAACTACGTAATAAAAGAATAAATGCAATTTCTATAGCAACTTTAAGTAAGCAAAATAATTCAATAAAATATGATCATGTATTAACCTATCGCCAGAAGGTTTGTAAGGGGTATATATACTATATATTATATATATCTGCTCTTCTACTTTTCACAGAGTATTATATACCTATAAATATTGGTTACTCCTATCAATTATCTGATTTAAGCTTACAAACTGCAATGACAACAACTCTCAGACACCACTATTATACATGATATACTCGAAGAGCAACATTACACTTTTTGCTGTGCATAAGAAGATTACATATTACTGATATTGTATTCTTTACGTATGGCTTTAGGAATTATTCCAGTCCACACGTAGAATATCTTGGAAATATGTCCCGTATAAAAAGGTGTGAACGGGGCATCTACAAAAAATATGCCTAAAACAACACTCCAATTTGCCCAAATTCTATAAACATAAGTTCAAACCGACATACCTAACGAGGTTAATTTATATAAGTGACTGATGACCTAACTTAAAACCAAATTCCAGAAACGACAGTCAAGATGTAGTTCCGGAAGAATCGTTCACAACCCTTGTCAGATTCAAAGGCTTCCACCAAAAATAATTCCAATTTCCAAGAAAATGCTAAAATTTAATGCTACCAATATAGATTTTTTTTTTATTGATTTATTTAATGTCGTCCGAGCCACTGAGGTTATAGACGACAACAATGAAAAATACATATTAGAACAAAGAAAGGTAAATATTAATTACATACTAACATGGAAGAAGATTGATATATGTAATTTGTGATACAGACTAGATTTTAATTTAAATATCTTTTATGCCTATAGCCGTTAAAAACTTCATAATGTTGATTAGATGATTGTTGTCTCTAAGAAGCTCGCCTATGTCGCTGGGAAGGTTGAGTTTACTTCTCGTTTCCTGGAAAATTTGACATTCGGTTAAAATATGTTTTATTGTACTGTTGGTTTGACACTGGTTGCAGTATGGAGGATTGTCTCTTGTAATTCGGTAAAGATGTGTATGGCGTATGTGACCCAGTCGAGAAAAGATGACTTGTTTTTTTTTAGGTAACACAAAGGCTTGTTTTTGTAAAGCATTCTCTTTAATTTGTCTTAGTTTTTCGGAACACTGCGTCCATTTGTTTTGCCACGCACAACTAACTACGTTTTTTAAACATAATTTAAGATCACTTGGCACTATTTTATTTAATTGCATTTGACCATCACTTCGTGGCCTCGTCGGTCCACAACCTCGTTACCGGGTATTCCAATATGAGATAGAACCCAGATTAATACCACGTGTTTGTTTTCCTTTGCAGCATTTTGAAGTTCTTTGTAAATGTCTTTATGAATAGGGTTGCTGGAGTATATGTTTTGAATGTCACAAAGGGCATTCATTGAGTCAGTTATGATTGTGTAATTTATCTGGTTTGTTTTGTTAATGAATTTTAGAGCTTCAAGGATTGCGTATAGTTCTGCATTGGAGATAGTCCAGTTGTTATGCAACTTAAATTTAGCAAATCCCTCTATATGTCTAATTACAACACCGAGTAGTTTATAATACCTAATTTCGACACTAGACTAATTTGATGAATTTATCTACATTCGAAGTACCAAGACAATAAGATAGATGAGTGGAAGTCTTTCAGAGCAAGAAATATGTTCAACCGACAGAGTAGCACAGCTAATTACTTCCAAAAACATTATAGAGATATGGGAGAATTTGGAGCAACAATCTGTTTGCTATGACTTTTGCATATTTTGGAAGAGTGGAGCAATCTTGTTAACATTAATAATATGTATTTTAATATTGTATTTAAATGGTTGAATTTTTAAAACATAATAAAGGTGTTCTTCGGTACTAATCTTAACTGGTTGACCCCAGTTAATAGCAGGGATTTTAGTACCTGCTATTCGGTTCATGATTGACGTTATCGAATGCTTTACTCTAATCTATAAAGCAACATGGAGTCCGGGTTCACAAAATGGTATATTTTTATTATTATATTTAGTGAAAATCTAGTCTCTCTAGTACCCAATCCAAATACTTCGCAATTATTAATATTTTGCTTTAGAGAATAATTCTTTAAAATACCTTGAGTAGGTAACTCATTAGTCGGCAATCTTTTAACGGTATGCGTCGCCAGCTATCAGCGGCGGTTTGCCACTGTGCTGTACACAAGCACTCCCACCGCAAGTTTCACTTCCATCGATGCTCAGTAGAGATGGAAGACCATCTATATAAAATAGCGTACACTGTAAGTGAGAAACATGTTCCGCCAGAGTGCGGATCTGGTGAGAACTTCATCGGGTCTTTCGGTGTTGACTAAAGGCTAACCGTCTGAAGTTCTATAGAGTGTTGATCTGTTGTTCTGGGAACAACTCTATTGGATTTAGGGTGTTGACTAAAGGCCAACCGCTTCTGCTAGAGTGTTAATCTATTGGAACTTCCTTATCTCCGTCTTAAAGTGTTAAGATTTCCATTATGGTGTGTGACCATAATTGTCATTTTAATTTTATAATATTAATTATACTTTATTTTTCGCAGGAATTAAACAGTGGGTCTTTGAGACGTGCGTCGAAACCGTCGCAGTAGGATTAGCATTAAAATTCTTTACGCATTATCTCAGATATAATTTATTTTGTTATTTATTTGTTTCAAATATATTTTTGTTATAATTAACACTACGTTAGGCGCGTGGATATTACTGACTCGGTTAGGCGCAATTGGTTGATTTATTGCAACAAGTAAAAAAAATAAAACCAATAGTTTTATATTAGAATTGGAGGATAATACGAAAATATATAAAATAAACACTGAACACTTCTAAAAATTTAAATAATCTCTGTTACATTATTTATGCCTATAATTTTGCACCAAGGTACACAAACTATATAATAACCTTGTGTTCTGTATTAAAAAAACATATTATCACTCTCTCTTTAATCCTGATCTTCTGTAGGGAGTATAATGGTTATCGTGATATCGTTTATTGTCCGTCTCAGATGATCTGTGTCTCAGGTCATTTCTTTTAACTCATCCATAGGTTTTTTGCATATTTCTATAATTTGATCGTCCATTTTGTTGGAGATCTTCATCGTGATCTTTGGTCTTCTACCTTTTCTTGAATAATAAACCTTTCCATTTTTTCTGTTTCTGCTTTCATAACATGTCCAAAGTATTTTAATTTTTGAGATAGCCGTTTGTTGACTTTTAGCTTATTTAAAATAAAAATAGGTGCTCTGTGTTCGGTTCACGGCATTCGTAACCTTTTTCTTCAAGAGAACATTTAATTGTCGTCTATTTTTCTTCTTTCTGCTTGTCGTAGGGACCAAGTTTTACATCCGCATGTCAATATTGGGACTATTAAGCAGTTAATCAACCACAATGAGCTCACAACCTCAAACCAGTCAATCGTCGTTATGTGTAGATGATTGTAGTCTATCCACTAGGCTCATCTTTGTCTTTGATATGTTTAACTGCAGACCAAATATTTGACTTTTGTTTTTAACCAGTCGTGTGAAATACCTCTTTTTGACTATCTGCAAGAAGGGTTGAGTCGTCTGCAAAAGTTAGGTTGTTTATTTTTCGGCCATTCATTGGGATGCCCTTTTCTCATGCTTCAAGCTCCCTTCTCATAATATGCTTTCTATATATATATTTAATAAGTCTGGAGACAGTATACATCTTTGTCTGACACCTTGTTCTGAATGAAATTCGTTTGAAAATATGTCAAGCACTGTTCCAGTAGTGTGTTCGTATACTTCAGTTCTCAGCAAAATTAAGTACTATGGTACGTCTACTTCTTTTAGTATCTGCCATAAGTGTTGTGATTTAACCCTGTCTAATGCTTTGCGACAAAAAAACCTAATAATAAAATAACATAAAGAAAACTTTTACGTGGAATGTTTAATGGAAAATAGCCTGAATTTGCTGCATGCACTCTACACTATACATAGATCTTTCTCTTAAATGTTGCTTGCAGTTATATCTTATACACTTTTCATATTGTTTTTGAGTTGATCTATTGCCTTTTCGATCATAAAATATACTAAATGTATTAATATTTAGACTTGTTTGAGGAAGCAGTGTTGCCACAGTTGTAATTCCTACAGACCACGGGAGTGCCGATAAAGTTGAAGAATCTTAGATCTAAATTCAATTAGGGGCCTAATTAATTCCCATGCCAGTTCTTTAAAAAAAACCGACCTTACAACCGTTTTTTTTTTATTTTTCGTTTTATTGGTATAAAGAATTTATTGCTTGAAGTTAACTTTTTATCGCTAAGTAATTTTTTAACCAATTTCACACTCCTAGTTATAATGAAGTTTGTATTTGCTACAGGTTCTACTAATCTAAGAATAATTTCTACTCCTGAATTTATATATTTATGTGGCTCTAGAAGCTGAGTACCTACATAAGTCTCCAGGTTGATTGTATAACCAGATTTAACATCCTAAAACAAAAGCAACTAAAGCAAAAACTTTGTCTACATACCGAGTCGGTTTGCTCGGTATATATTGTTTAAATGCGCAACGTCTGCGAAACGCCAATTAGTTGTTTATTCTTCTTCTTCTTAACATGCCATACACCAAAGTGCGTATTCCTGTCTATTCTTTAATATTCCTTAACCAGGATAATTGTTTGCGGCCGGCTCCTCTCCTACCTTCGATCTTCCCTTGTAGGATTAACTGTGGTATTTCATATTTTGCTCCTCCCAATATGTGCCCAAGGTAACCAATCTTGCGTTTTTTAATTAATTCAAAGAGTTCTCTTTCCACGCCGGCTCTCTTAAGGACGTCATCGTTTTGAACTCTATCCACCCAAGGTATGCGCATCATTCTTCTCAATGACCACATTTCAAATTCTTCAAGTTTGTTGATAGCTGTTTTTTTCAAAGTCCACGTTTCTATGCAATAAAGCAAGATGGACCATATGTAGCACTTGACCAGTCTGTAGCGTATTTCGAAATTTAGGTTTTGATTATTGTTGTTGTTTATTAAAGTTGTTTATTAACAGTAAAATATTAATTTGCTATAAAATATCTCTGAAAATTGGCTAAAAATTGTTCAAAAATCTCCCTAATAGGGGCCAGTTTATCATTTTTTCCTCTTTGAACTCTTGTCTCTAACATCGTATAAACGTAGACACCTCAAAAAAAATCTGAAACATTTTTCACCTATAGCCAAATAGCATAATTCTACAACACTTTTTTTAAGTTGTCTCAAATTTTTCGAGAAGATCTTAGTACACCGATTATGCCTTTATCTCTCTTTTATCTGGATTTTTTGCATCTTGCTCTCATTCAAATCGGTCTCTTAGGTTTTGAATATAAATATTAGTACAAGTAGTAATCGTTTGTAGAATAAACTCATTAAGTAAAAGAATAAAACACTCAATACTTGATTTTGCATTTCTAGAAAGTAAATTCGAACCAGTAAATGTGCTATTATATTATGAGCTCTAGTTCTGACATTAAGATTAGTTGTTTCTTTTCTCCATTTCGTTTTTTTTGTCATATTTCACAAACCACTTATTTATTTGTTTAATGTCGCTCTCATAATCTGTGATGTCACTATAATCTTGTTCCGATACATAATCATAATCGGTTTCATTTATATTTTCTTCTCTAGGATTATACATTTTATCTTCACTTTCGAGTTCTCATACCACTGCATCCAAACAGATGGATCCGTGGTTTTTTCAACACGCCTGCTCTTTTCTTGGGACATTATAATATTCAAATTTTCTACAAAAGTTAGATCCGAATAGAAAATCAAAAATTAAAAATTAAAATAAACAATACATACAATTTAGTAGGTACTGTGAAAATTTTAAAATCAAAATTACTACTTTTCCTGTTTGTCGAAATGTTATTTACCCTATTTTCTGTATAAAAAAAAAACTTAGAAGCTTTTCTGGATGAAGACAAAGATACAAATAAGGCATTTATGTGGTACGATCGTAGCCCTGGATAAGTAGCTAAACATGACATTTTGGAGTGCCGATTAAAAGTTCCTACTATTGCTACTACATTCTTTACATTGCCCATTTTTATTTATATTTACATGTTTCACGGGTGACGTCTGAACAGTTGGAGTAGGAATGGGATTTGCTATAAATGCTAATCTTTCATTGGATACGAAAAAAAAATTATTACAAATAGAATGAGTTTTATATATCATGTTTGAAAAGCTAATAATAAAATATTTATACTGAATTTTTTACTGCCGTCAGTAAATAAATTAATCCAAAAAGTCGGATTCACAATATAATATAATAATTTCATTAAATATACGCTTTAAATTTTAAAATAATCCTCTGCAGCATATAAATATGAACGTGTATGCATAATACCAAATATTATATACATTTATAAAGAATATAATTAAATATTTAATTAATTTTATAAATTTAGTATAGTAAAGTTAAAATCTTTATTTCCAAAAATGTGTTTCCATACACAAATACAAAGATCCCGGAATACTTAAACACTAAAGCTAGCAACTTAGGGGTAGCAATTATAGACTTTGACACAAAGTCAAAAACATAACAATAACAATTTGAAATTTAATAAAATTACATAAATCGTCAATATCACAAAACAAAAGATAAACGATAATACTATAACTAAAAGATAATAACGAAATTGCAAGTTAAATAATAAAACCTTACGAACTAATGTTTATGCTGCTGCATGTGATGGCATGTCTCGAGTAACAGAAAACCAAAAAAGGTATATCGATGGAAGGCAACCGTATATACGTATTTCTGGCTATTGGTCGTCTTCAGTATGGTGCAGCCAAGTTAGAAAAGGAGCATGTTAACTTGGGAAAGGGTCACTACAGGAGCAATGCAAAAAATTTGTGGCATTAGAGTTAGAAGGAGGATTCCTTTCCCCAGATAGCTTTAGCTTCCTCCGTGGCTATTGTTAGTTGTTGCCCTGGAAACCATCAGGATCTTCTAACTCTAATGCCACAAATTGGTTGCATTGCTCCTGTAGTGACCCTTTCCCAAGTTAACATGCTCCTTTTCTAACTTGGCTGCACCCTACTGAAGACGACCAATAGTCAGAAATACGTATATACGGTTGCCTTCCATCGATATACCTTTTTTGGTTTTCTGTTTTGTGAAGCATGCCATTACATTTTACTTTTATTATTTACTCGTATATATATATATATATATATATATATATATAAATACTTTAGTTGTTTGTACCTAAACGTACTGTAATTTCTTAGTTACTAGAAGCTGTAGATATAAGTTACAAAAGAAGATAGTTGTATAATTTTTTTGTTAAATATAATAGAGATTTCTTTACTAACTCAGTGGACGGAATTGGTAAATACACATCAAAGGTTGAATTTCTGGTGGAGTGCTCATGGTTAGGTCTTGCTGGAAAAACATGTAGGTGTTTACGAATTAAGCAAACAGTTTCTAAAATATATAAAGGGAAAAGAGTTAAAATAACATCAGATTGGGTAGCCGTACTAGAACCCCAAAATGGAAGCCAATATCGAAGATGAGACTCGAACAAAGAAAAATATGTTATTTTGGAAGATGCTAAATGAATTTCCTTCGAAACAGATTTTATTGCATAGCAGGCTGAGACTTGTTTCTTACTTAACAAATCGATATAAAGCGACCATTTAAGGTGGCTGTCTATAAAAATACCAAGAAATTTTACAGAATCAATTATACTGATCTGGCTGTTATCAAGAAGCAAGAAGGTTGAAGAGCTCCTTTATATGATTACGCTATTGTCTTATCCACGTTAAAAAAGAGTAAGTAAGAGTCAGACCAGGTTTTTATTTTAAGTAGATCAGAAGTTATAGTTGCATGAAGAGTTGCAATATTAAAGTTACTCCAAGCTAGGGGTGTCATTTATAAAGATAAGGAAAAGTAAAGGACGCAATACTGAACCTTTTTATACTCCACATATAATGCTTTTGTGACTAGAGTCAGTAACTGCTGTTATTGCTCTAACTAGTAGTTTCCTATTCCTCAAGTAAGATTGGAACCAATTCAAAGAAATACCTCGAATTCCGTAGAAATTTAGTTGCCAAAAGCCTTGGCATAGTCACAAAAAACAGTGGCACTGTAAAGATTATTATTTAGTGCTTGATAGATCTCATGTAGTACAGAAAACATAGTATCACTGGTACATTTATTAGATAAAAAGCCGAACTGACTTTGTGATAAATTTAAGGCCATAACGAGAACAAAATGATATTTTAATTTGTTGTTCAACTTTCATAACAAATTAACACTTGTGGAGAATTGCTGAACTTTTGCGTAAAGTCGTCTTATAAAATCGATCTACCTATCGAAACTAACGTAATTTGAGTTTGGCAATTCATTTGTTGGGAAAGCTCGAGTCCTGTATTATATTTTTTACCGGTCACCAAATTCGCAGCAAATTTTTTAGAATCAATAAACTTTTAAAAGAATAAAAATTAAATTTTTAATAATAAACTTCTTGAATAAAAGGCCGGTCTTTTCACCTCCAGATAAATATTGTCTTATCTGACAGATAGTTATCTGGATGATAGACATTTGCTCATAAAATAAAATGTGTCTGTCTTTTCACTGTCATTTTCTGTAAGACAGATGTAAAATTTATTTCAGAACACACCGATATTTAACTAATTTTTAAAGAAATCACTTCCTCCCCAGTCGTAATCCCTTTTGGAATGTGGTGACACCATCAAGCCTTTACAGTTTTTTCATGCTTTCCCTCCATCCTTTCCTGTCCTGGTCTAGTTGTTCGGCTTCATGTAAACCTTGAGTAATCAATATTTTATGTTTGATCTACCCAACGGCTTGGAGATCTTCCTCTAGGTCTTTTTCGTTAAACTCTACCCTCGACTATCAGTTTTTCCATCGTACCTGTTCTTCTAGCAACGTGTCCAAAATACTGGAAATATCTCTGCTATATTTGTTTAAGCAATCTATCCTTTACTGTAAGTTGTTATAATATCGATACGTTAGTGCGATGATCAATCCATGATATTCTTAACATGCGGCGGTATATCACCATTTCAAAAGCGTATAGTTTATTTTTATCCGCTTTCTTTAAGGTCCACGTTTCAGATGCATATGTGGCTATGGAAAAAATAAGTGCCCTTACCAGCCTTAGTTTTGTATGTATTGTTATTGTAGAATTTTTCCAAATTGTTACCAGTTTCATCATAGCTGTTTTAGCAATATTCAATCTTCTACGTATCTCTTTGTCACACCCTCCGTCATTTGTTATTAGGAACCACAGATATATGAAACTATTTACTACTTCAAACCTCCCAGTATTTCTTTAATGTGTTGAAGATTATTCCAAGCTCTGTCTATTATCATGATCTCTCTCTTACTCCTGTTTATCTTTAGCCCATATGTTTTGCTTTTCTCCTCCAGACATCTCATTATGTCTTCCATTTCTTCTTGATTTGCCTCGGTTATTAAAGTGTCATTAGCATGACACAGAGAAATCACTTTCATGTCTTAATATCTCTTTTGATTGTACAATTTGTGGTGGCATGAATAAATGAAATTATGTAAAGAAAACTTTAATAACGAAATAAAATAATAATACATGTTAAATGATTCTTCTAAGTTTCCTCGATAAGACTATATATTATATTTATAAGGTTGGCTCAAACATCTTTAACTTAAGAAAATTCAATAATGTCTTTTAATAATGTTTAATAATGTCAATAAATTTAGCAATTTATCTTTAAAATGGTCTTCGTTTTTATCTTTCGCTAGGTTATACTCGTACAATGTTGCTGTAGATTAGAACGTTTAAATCTTTTCAACTTTACAGCCACTACTGTTCTGTTTCATTCATTAAAAGTTCTGTTACATATCTGGTTTTAATATGGAATTCATTATAGAAACTTTCTTCATGGATTATTTAGTGTACTCCTTAAAAATGGCTTTACTGTATAATCAGAATATCCATGTAACAACCCATTTCTATTATCTCCATTTTAACTTCTTATCAAGAATACGTCCTGGTGTTATTTCTACCTACCTGGTAGGTACCTAGAAAAACATATCCGAAAAGTTTCACGAAATTGTCAGAATTTAAAATCAATATTCCTTTATATTATATACAAGATTTATTGAAAGTTTTAAAAAATTAGAAAATTTTACTACACTCTGAATATTTTATACATAATTTAATGTATTTTATAATTATTAAAAGAATCTGACAATCAAAGTAATATGTGCATCTTTTTCTACTACTATTATTTAATCAATAGCACCAATATCTCTTGAAAAACGTTAATTAATTAATTTTATTTAATTATTAAGATTACTAAACCTTTAATGCCTTTTAATTTATAATCTTTAATTAACAACTATTTATAATATTTCCTCAGAATATAGACCACTGTCGGTTTACTTAATCTAAACCTCTTACTTTACATTATATTTATCTTTATCATTACAAAAATTAAAATGTTCGATTCTGCTTCAAATATTATATTCTCGCACTACGTTTACAAGCACACAACATCATACTGATCATACTCTTCGATTTCATTAAACCTTCTAATACCGGATCCATGTCTTTCACCCACAATAAACAACAATATTTATGTAATATTTTTGATTTTGCGATAACCTATCTAAACATCTTATTTCTATATATTCTATATATCTATATATCTATATCTTCTTCCAAAATTACTGCAATGAATATGTTTGACAATTTGTCGAAAAAATTAATCGCATTATTGATTACATTAAAATATAATTATTATTATTAGTGTTATTAATTAAACATATTGTTTCAATAACAAAACATGATTGAAATGTCATATGTTGGTAGTTACCTTACTGGACAAACGGTGTGACTTATCGTCCTAACTTTTTTTATAGATGTGTGGTCAAAATTTAACACAAAAAATTGTGATATATTGTTAAATAAAAAGGAAAGATTGATTGAGATATCACCATTTATTGGACACAGTCTACAAAATATTGTTTATCATACAAATTCCTTCGGTATTTAAAATAAAACATACAGATTTAAAAATATGAAAGGCCGCCTATACCCTAGATGACTCACTCTGTAAATACTTTTGTAAAAAATTATGAACATAATTAATGATATATTATGTAGACACAATTTGCAATAATATTTATTTAACTTTTTAAAGTTAAGACTATGAATGCGAATTAAAATTATTTTTTCTTTTCAGTTTCGATGTCAGAGCTAGACAGTTCAATCAAGCAAAGCTGTGGTCATCGCCGGAAATGTTTGGACCTAGGGCATTTTTTCGTGCTGCTACGGATCCAGCGGCATTAGTAATAGACAATATTAAATTAGCGGATGAAGGTGTTTACCGATGCCGTGTAGACTTCAAAAATTCTCCAACCAGAAACAGTAAAGTTAATTTTACTGTTATCGGTAAGTCACTTATATTATATAAAATAGTTAGATACTACTCTTTTTAAATAAGATAAACTAATCAAAAAATTGTTTATATTCAATCGTCAAAATATATGTCGCAAAATAATTAGATACGTATCGCAACTTTGACTACTTTTAGGAGAGACAGCACAACGATCTATAAGATCTGTTATGTCTTACTTTTTTTGGCTTCTGTGTTGATTTCTTACTGAATAAACCCGCTCACTCAATGCTATTTACACAAGAAGTTTAGTATATTTAGGGGCTATACGTCTTGGAGTTACAGCAGTTTAAAAATGTATCTAGGGGTTTAATTCCCTACCTCACAGTATCTGTTTTATCTCAACGTTTTCAGGTGATTACCAGTCGACAAAACTTGTAAGTATTCTTGTTGAAACGTGGCTTCGTTCTCGAAACTTATTCTTCTTCTTCTTTCTCTCTTCAGCACTACAACTCAGGCTGGGTTTTCGCTGACTTCACGATCTGCCTCCACTTTTTTCGGTCCTTGATTAGTTCACCTGCTTTTTCGATGCACCTGCCTTCATTCAGGAACCTAATTCTACTACAATATTATCTTTCTACCACACGCTTGGCTTTTCAGGCTTTCGCTTCTCTTTCTGGGTCTCTTATCAAAGATAATCGTAGCTTTAAAATATTTTAACTGATAAATATTTTTAAAGTTGTAGTGGCCCATTGTCATGTTTTTTCCAATTCTATCTGTTCCATTGTTCCATTGTACGATATCCGTATTATCAACCAACGCAAGTATAATGCTTCATTTAGTAAAAGAAGCGTTTCGGTGTTTGTTTTTTTGCACGATGATTTTCTAACAGATGTTAAAAAGGGGACTGGGTATAGAGTAGCTATTTGAGAGCATTGTTGACAGTAAAGAAGACGACTGTTTTTTTTTAAGCCATACTTAACTTGCAGATTCCGCTACACAAACTTTTATAAGCGATTAACTTCTTCGGATACTCAGTTTTACTATGGTATTTCACAGCTCGACTTTTATGAGAATATAATTGCTTGCATAAGGTTGATCTGCACTCTCAATTCATTTGTTTCTGAACCTAGAGATGCCTTTACTGCGACACGCTGCTGTGGTAAAATTTTCAACTTAATTGTAGATTTCTACATGATGTCTCTGTAATATTTTCAAACCCTAACATAAATTACAGTTTTCTATTTCCCTATTACATCCATTTGCTGAGTTGACAAGTTGTGTAGACAGTAATTTTATCAAATACGCTTTACCATTTATTGCTGATAACTTTATTACTAGTAGACCAAGTAAGCTAAAAGATCTTTAACAACATCCTTATGTATAATATTTTACTGCTCTGCTGTGTCAATAGCAATATAATATATGATACTCATACAGTGAATTTATTAACAAACATGTTTTAATGATTTTTGTGACGTATAATGTAGGTTTACCTAAACCTAAACAAAGTTATGCCTTTGCAGGAATATATAATAATTAGAAAAATAAGGTTCCATCCACACATATCATTGGCAAATGATTCATGTTATCTAAACACTGTTATCCATGTATTACCATCAAATTCATACTTGACGTCATATATATAAAATTTTGTTGATAGTTAAAAATTAAATGATCTTGTATTTTTAACGTCTTAGTGGGAATTACATTTAGGTAAATGGTCAATCGTCAAAAATGATATTTGAAACATGCGAACATGTCTTCTCTTTGGTCTGTTTATTACTAGTTTCCAGTTTGTTATCTTCCTAATAAGTGCATCTTCTTCTCTTCTTTGTATGTGTCCAAACCATCTCAGTATTTGTGTATTAATAAAATAATTTTCCAGTTTGTTATCTTTCTAATAAGTGCATCTTCTTCTCTTCTTTGTATATGTCCAAACCATCTCAGTCTTTGTGCATTAATAAATTTTACTGTCTTCCACTTCGGTTATATTTCTATTTCTTATTTCATGCTTCATTAGTCTTCTGTATTCTTCTTGTTCTCTCTTTATTGGGCTGTGTATTCTTTTAATTTTAACTATTAATATTTCTAAATTTTTTTTTTTTTTCGTAAGATACATTACTTCCGCTTCTTATGCTATCACTGGTCTAATTGCTGCTCTACATATTTTAGTCTTTTTGTGTTATACGTTGGATGTATGATTTGGGGTGGTTCATGCGGTATTTAGTTCATCATTTAACCCGAATCTATCCACTGCTGGATATAGGTCTCCCTCAGTCTTTTCCATGTATTTATGTTTTGTGCTGTTTGCATCCAATTTTTGTCGATCCGTTTTATGTCATCAGACCATCTTGTTGGTGGACGACCTGTACTTCGATATACTTCTTGTCTCGGTCTCCACTGTATTATTCGCTGTGTCCATCTGCTATCCGACATTCTAGCTATGTGCCCCGCCCAGTTCCACTTAAGGGTCATAATTCTTTACATGGCATCTATCACTCCTGTTCTCCGTCTTATTTCCTTGTTCGTGATCCGATCCCTACGAGAAATGCCTAACGATCGATCGTTCCATGGCTCTTTGGGTAACACAAATTTTATTTCTTACTTTCTTGGTTAGTGTTAATGTCTCTGCACCATATGTAAGTACTGGCAACACGCACTGATTAAAGACTTTTCTTTTAAGACACATAGGCAGTTCTGATTTAAGAACATAGCTCAGCTTGCCGAATGCCACCCAAGTGAGTCCTATGCGGCGGCTTAGTTCGCACGTTTGATTATCTCTTCTTATGCGTATCTCATGTCCTAAGTACTTATATGAGGTGGTTTCTTCAATATGCATGTCATTTACTGAAATAGTTTCGCTTAACACAAGATTTGTCATGATTTGTGTTTTTGTGTGGTTGATTTTTAATCCTACTTGTAGGGAGGCTAGGTATAGTTTCTCCAGTTGCGATACTGCATCATCGATTCTGTCAGCAAAAAGGACAATATCATCAGCAAACCTCAAATGACTTAGCATTCCTCCATTGACATTAATTCCTTTTTCACTCAGATTTGCGTTCTTAAACATATGCTCTAATAATGTTGTAAACAATTTTGGCGAAATTGTGTCTCCCTGTCGCACTCCCCATTTTATTTTAAATACGTTGGTCTTATTATCTGCCAGTTTCACCCTTGCTGTCCCATTTTGATAGATGTATTTTATCATGTTTATATAGCGATGATCTATACGGCACTGTGTTAAGGCTTTTAACATCTTTTGATGACTTATTGTGTCGAAAGCTTTTTCGTAGTCAACAAATATCATGACTAATGGCTTGTTATATTCACCACTTTTTTCTATTAAGTTCTTAATTACTTGTAAATGATCATATTCGTGCCATATCCTGCTCTAAAACCTGCTTGCTCTCTTGGCTGATAGAAATCCAACTTACTTCCTAGCCTGTTGGTAATAACTCTTGTAAATAGCTTATATACTTGTGACAACAAGCTAATGGGTTGGTAGTTTCTAAGGTCGCTAATATCTTCCTTCTTATGAAGTAAAATGATTTCCGCGTTGTTCCACTGCGTCGGTGTTATCGCTTCGCACAGACATTTATTGAACAGTTTAGCAAGTGTCAGTAAGAGCTTATTTCCTCCTAGTTTTAGGCTTTCGGTCATTACCCTGTCTTCACCTGGGGATTTATTGTTCTTCATCACCCGAAGTGCATTTTTAATTTTGTCAACAGTTATGTTCGGCATTAATTCTGAGCCTTGATTCTCTATCTTTGGTAAGGGGCGTCTTTCTTCGGATTCAATTGTTTCATAGAGTTGTCTGTAGAAGTCTTTCACTGTTTTCACTATTTCTTCCTTATCAGTCACAATGTCGTCTTGTTTATTTCTTAACTTATGTATGTTCTTTTTTCCTGTGGACATGTTGTGTCTTAGAACTTTCAGACTATTTTTCTCTATCACCCTTGTCACCTCTCTCATGTTATGTTGCCGTATGTCTTCTCGGATTTCTTTGTTTATTGTTTTACTGAGTTGACTAAATTCTGCGTAGTTTGTGTTATACATGTCCTTTAGCCTCCTTCTTTCTTCGATCAGATTTTTAGTGTTGAGACTTATTTTCTCATGTTTTTTCTTCATTTTAGGACAGCACAACTTCTCCGCTTCTTTAAGGGCTTTTACGATACTTTCGTTTAAAACTTCGACCTGTGTTTCGTCGTTGATTTGTTGAAGGTCATGGTCAATGATGTCACGAAAGTGGTCTATATTTTCGGGCGGGGTCCATTTAGTTATCATGGTTCTATTTAGCATGATATAACGGGTTGTGATAATTCGAAGTAACCGAACAATTTTACGTTTTTCCTCTCTTCTAAGACATCTATACTGTTCTTTTTTTCTCCGTGTACAACCTGTGTCGATGGTTTTTTAAAATGCTACGTTCTTTTTATTTGTGGCCATTTCGCATTCATGACTAAACCAATGGTTTCTTTTTTTCTGACTTGGTTTTGCCCAATATTTTAACCCATTTCGGTAACATAATATCTTGTATATTTTCCCATAGTTGGTTAATGTCTTCCTCTTCTTCTAAGTTTTCTGTCCTTACTTGATTTTCTATTTGCTGTCTATATACTTCGATATTTCCAATATCGAAATATCGAAATCTTTTAGTTTATTAATGTCGATTTTTTCTTCCCTTTTCCCGATCTCCTTTTTTAGATTGGATATTCTCTCTTTAAATCGTGCTTTAAGTAAATAGTGATCACTGTCTATATTTGTTCCTCTAAAAAACATAACATCTAAGAAATTAGAGCAGTGTCTTACTTATGTGATCTATTTTGTTAATCGTTTCATTATCAGGAGGTTTCCAAGTTCCCTTATTTATTGGGAAATCGTGTTCCAGCTATTACAATGTTCGTAGACATCGCAAAGTTTATGATTTTAAGACCGTTATTATTAGAGTCTACGTGTAGGCTCTTTTTTCCGATGGTGGACAAAAATGTGTTATCTCTTCCGACTTTGGCATTATTTTAATGTCTCAGCAAGTCTCCTGCTATTATTTTGATGTCATTTTTTGGGTACTCGTCGTATTCTCGGTCTAGTGCCTCAGAGATCATATCTTTTTCATCATAGTCTTTTTCTGTCGTTCGAGCATGGATGCTAATAATGCTAATATTAGCAAACTTCACTTTACCTCTTATTCGACATATCTTATGATCAATTACTTTGAAATCAATTACACTATGTGTGACCTTGCTGCTTACAATAAATCGGGTATCAAATTCATGTCGAATAGGATGTACACTGCAGTAAATATTGCAGTTATTTTTTTCCAGGATACCTGACCTAGTCCACCTCATTTCCTGTAAAGCAATGATATCTGCTTTGGCTGTCTCAATTCTACATAGTATCTCCTTAGCTGGATATAGTTTTTTGCTTATATTTCTGTAACTGTGGATTATTTTTATATGACGAGTGACTAAATACCATATATTTCGTTTTATGCCATTTATTGTTTAGTTTTATCTCCCTTGCCACCGTTTCTACAGAATTTAAGAGACCTTGCACTCCATTTAAGTTATCACTCAATATGATGTACCTAGCTGATTGTATTTTATGAGATTTCCATTAATGTTTACACCATGTTCCAACTCATGTTGAACTTGTATAAAGAGCATTATAATATCTTGCTCTGTTCAGTTTTGTTGCATATTTTGGTATTTTATAACGGTCACTTGGCGTTTTTAAAATGTAAATAATAATATAAATATATAAATAATATTACCATACATGAATTTGTTTTGTTACATATAGGTACTTGAACGATAAGCGAAATAACGTAAAACGTCAGCAATTTTTTAAAATTTTATATTCTTACCAAACTCTCGTCAGCCAAATATATTCAATAAATTTTATGGCTTTGAGATTGAAAAGTTATCAAAACTGATGTGGGGGCAAAAGAATACTCTCGGGCAGAAATCTTTTCCAGACAAGAAAAATTGATAATATTTATGATCAATAAAGTTTTAAATTAGTATAATAAATTTTATGTGCCACAAAGTCGTAGTTTAGATTTATTAGTTTGGGTAAACTTTTTAAGTACGTTTAGCAGCTTTCGATACTTTTACTGCTTAACAAAATATTTTATTTTGGATTTTTTTTATTTAAACGCGGATATTGTCTTTTTCATTTAAAGATAATAATTAATTTAAAATATATTTTATAATACAAGAACGATGTTCTCTAAAGACGTCTTATAATAATAACAAAACTTTTACTTTAAGTATTTTTTTTGTGAAAAATTATATCACTACGTTTTTCATAACTTTTACTATTTTAATCTAAACTTTTAATTTAATAAATAAACAATGATAACAAGAAGATCTAGAAATACATCTTGACAGTGTCGTTGAGAGCTGTAAATAAGCTAGTCTGAAACTTAACACACGGAAAACCAAAACATTCATAATAAATAAACTTATTAACTTTGAATATCAGTTAAATTGCAACGCAGAGAGTCACGGTAAAGTTAGATCCAGAACTGAGCATGCCAGCAGCGCAGCTTTCAGAAAAAGATCCAAGGTATTATGTAACCGAGACCTAATGTGTTCTCCGCTGCTCTCATTATAGTGTCAATTCTTGTACTGTGAATAAAAGTGGTATAATACGTATTAAAGCTTTTGAAATGTGGGACTATAGAAGAATTTAAAAAAACTGGAGTACTTCGGACATGTAATAAAATACCAATATAAGTTAATGCTATTTAGGGTGGCAATAAATAAAATTAAAATAGCTATTATGGTAATCAAAGATTTGAAAGAACATGGTAGAAGAAGTGTTCCTAGTGCGAATAACTGTAATGGTGGATGTAATCAATTTGATACTTTTTCAGTTACGACTTGTTCTAAGCTTAATGCTGTTTTTAAAATTTTTTAAAAAGCCATATTTTGATGAAAAACTGGTAATAAAAAGATTTGGTTACATCTTCAGATTATTTTCAGTTATAGTTGTAACCAAGTTTCATCATCATCATCAACATGTATGCGTCCACTGCTGGAGGATAGTGGGTGGATACTTTTCTGCGATCCCTACAGGGGATAGATGTACTTCCAGCACACCTGCCGAGGCGAGCTTATGGATTTCCTCAGCCTCTAATCTCAACAGATTGTGATCAGATAGAACATTGGCACCAGGAAAAGTTTTTACAGACTTTACTGCATTTCTGTACCGCTCACTGATAGTTATGTAGTCAATTTGGTTTCTGACAATATTACGGGGAGTGTCTGCTGGAGATTTCCATGTATATAATCTCCGTTTAGGTAGTTTGAAAAAGGTGTTCATTATACATAGGTTATGCTTTGCAAAAATCTGCGAAATAATCTCCTCTTTCATTTCTTTCGCGTTTAACTGAATCATTGTGACCCGTTCAGATACCTGGCGTATCGCCCTGACACATTTGCTAACCTCCTTTGAGACTATGAATCCTACACCATTACGATGATAATTACTGTCTTCTCCTGCATAATACACTTCATGATCATCCACATGGCATTGGCCAGATCTGGGCCATCGCATTTCACTAATATCAGAATTGATATTTGCAGTCTTCTCATCTCATCTATGGCATTTTGTGTATTTCCGGGTTCATATAAACTCCGCAGATTCCATGTGCCTATTCTACAGCTTTTTTCGATATCAAATTTGGCCAAGCGGGAGATTCTTCGCACCCCTGCCTCATTTAAGAGGCGCCCGTACTCGGGGCCATCGTTTAATTCCTCAGCCATAATGATAAACCTGGGAAAAATAGTGTAGTAGTCATTCCCTTGGCTTTGTACACCGCTGTGTACACGCTGTTTAAGTGGTTACCACCGCACCGGGTACTGTTATGTATTGACCGTTCTGGCCTACATGACTTCCGCTCAATACAAATACTGAAAGACCAGCTGTCGCTTTCCAGGTTCGATTTTATATAAACCCTAAAACCATGGGGCTGCCACCTCCGCCTTCCAGACCGTTGTGAAGACCTTCTTCTCCGCCCTGGATGCCGTTGTGGTCTTCATCCATGACCCTGGACGAGGAACCCTTAACAGGTACTAGTTTCCCGGGCCAGGAAACACCTGGAATCTGCGGAAGGCAGGGATTGATTCACTTTCCCTGATAGGACTGTCCAAAAAGGAGTTCCTAGTCGGCAGATCTCCCAAAGCTTTCCCATCTCTACTCTTTCCTCCCCCCACTTCCAAACCACCTGCCAACACGCACTAGCCAAGTGTGGCATTTTAATGGCTTAAAACCACAAAAGTTATTTTCCATGAACGACGAAACCAAGTTTAGTTTGGGTAAATATATCTCAACGTGGTCTGACTGGCTAAAAAAATGACTAAATTAGATGATAAAAATTGAGATGACTCTGTAGAGATTCCTATAAAACCCCTACTAATTATTTAAAAATTGATTACCAATACACTTCTGAATTTTTCGCATAATCACCATCCTTATACCTACAAATCTACATAAAGAAAGCAGAAAAATAATTGTTTGAAAGAAATTCTGGGCACTAAACAGAAGATCGGACAATATGAAAACCGATTCGCACTTGAGTGCAGTAGCTTAAGTTTTTATTATTTTGTAGAATTTTGTAGGTTTATATATTTATACAATTTATAGACGTCGCTCAAACAGATTTATTGTAAAGAGTCAGGTACTACTACAAACGCTAACACAAATATTCAAAAATATACGTTCCTTAATGTATTGCATCTATGTTGCGTCCTGCAGAAAAAGACTATGGTTCAAGGTCTGTAGCCGCCATTATCTTCTTCTTCTCATTGCGCCGTCTCCTTTCGAAGGTTGGCGATCCAAATAGCAATTTTAGTTTTGGAAACTGCTGCGCGAAAGATCTCTGCGGATGAGCGGTCGAACCATCTCCTCAGGTCTTTCAGCCACGAGTTCTGGCGTCTTCCTACTGATCTTTTGCCCTGTACTTTTCCTTCCAGTATAACTTGAAGTAATTCATATCTTTCGCCTCTCAGCACATGACCCAAGTATTGCATTTTCCTCTCTTTGATTATTCTTAGTAATTCTTTTTGTTTACACATGCGACGAAGTACCTCAACATTAGTAACTCTTTGTACCCATGGAATCCTCAACATTCGTCTGTATATATACATCTCAAAGGCATCTATTCTTTTTTCTATTTCAGAGTCCATTGTCCAACTTTCACAGCCATACAGTAAGACAGAAAAAACGTAACATCTGATCATTCGGATTCTGAGCTGTAGACTAAGGTCTGGTCTTGTAAAAAATGTTTCAATGCTCATGAATGTTTTCCTTGCTTGTTCGATTCTTGATAGGATTTCTTTTTTTGGATTACACTGACTATTGATATTTGTTCCCAAATATTTTATGGAATTTACCTGTTCTATTATTTGACCCTTGGCATACACCTGTACGTTTATTGGTGTCTTTGAAACTACTGGATGTGGATGCATATTCCGACGAACAGGCGTTCTGACAAATACGTCTGAACACGCACTAATACATCAAATTAGTAGAAGCAAATAGTTATTACTATGTCTGGTTATCCAGCACTCGTCTTGGTCGTCCTAATACTTACTAATTTATCAAAACAAGTAAATCTTTAGTTTGATTTTTCATGCTGTTCAGAAATGAATATTGAAAAATTAATGACTTTGGTCTTTGAATATATATACATGCTTATGGGATATGAAACAAAACAATTACCACGATAGAAATACGTCCCGCCAAAAATGGGAAAATATCGCCAAGGCAATTTCGTGTAATCGTAAGTATTTAGTATTTTTCTATAAACATTTTTAAGTTATTATCTTTTTATTATTTTAGTCGCAAATTATATTTATTACTTTTTTTAAATTTAAACCACTACTATGTAACCGCAATTTTTTCTTCAGTCTCTTCTATAGGATGGTTAAATTCTATGTATAATCAATACAGTTATACGGCATGGAGACATGAAAATTAAAAATCATCATTATCATCGTCCAGCCTTTATTTATCACGTTCACTGCTGGACATAGGCCTCCCTTAAACTCCTCCATTCTCTACGATGTTATGATCTGTATTGCCAATTTTTGGTGATACGCCTGATTCGTCAGCCCAACGTGGTGGTCTTTCTCTATTAGGCTTTTGGCCTTCAATTTGTAATTTAGCTCGTCCATCGTGAGTCGTGCATTCTTGCTACATGGCTTGCCCAATTTTATTTCAGTTCCGTATGCGTTCTACAACATCAGCAATACTCGTCCTTCTCTTTGCAGATCTTCGTTTCTTATTCGGTCCCGCAACGTCACTCCCAGCATAGACCGTTCCATTCGTCTCTGGTCCACTCTCAATTTCAAAGCCGTAGTCTTGGTTAAAGTCTTAGTTTCCGCCCCATAGGCCATGATCTATGAGGTGGTCATAAAAATACCTTCCATTATTAAGCTAAAGGTCTTTAAAATATAGACCTTACGAAGAATATTCGGCATACATAGGAGGAGAAGCGAGGTAGTCTTAAGAAGAGCAAATACTGAAAAGCGGTGGAAAACCGCAACCAAATGTCGTGGCTACAAAATGTACAGGCAACAACTGGACAGGCATAAATAAAACTGGCGAGCTTTTAAAGACAGACGTCTGACCTTAAGACAATATGGCAATGCACTATAGGTGCACAGCACGATAAGAAAAAGAAGTAAAAATATTATACTAAAATTGTTTCACCTCTTGGGCTCTTATTTCACTTAATATAAAATCAAACTTCATGTATTAACTATCATGGATCCACTAACGCTTTGCACAGATAACTAGGTAATTATTTCTATAAGCAAAATTTTGAATTAACCATGTGCTCATCCTTGTCTTCATTATTAGCAGATATATTTATGGAATATTTTGAACAAAAGATTACAAACAAGACAAATGACCCACAGTATGATGGAGATATGTACATCATGATGCGTTCTCCATTTGGCCTCACGGACTAGAAGCATTAAATAAATTCCTGATGGACATTAACAATAAAGCTGATTTAATTAAATTCACTATGGAATAAGATAATAATAATTTTCTTTCTTTTCTTCAAAACCTGCTAACAAAGGTTTTGACTTAAAATGACTACCTTTTTTCATTTATAATTAGGGAATTTTACAAGAAGAAAGGAAACAACAACACAGCAGCAGCAATCTAAAAACACTCACAAGAAGGGACTTAAAGATGTCAACAAAACCATATATATAGGGCTTATCAGAAAAAATAAAAAGGAGAGAAAACGAGTACAAAATCACAACTGTAGCATTTGAAATTTATTGGAATCTCCTCGTATATGTGTTAATTGAAATCCCCTTATATATGCATTATAATAACGAAGAATTTGTTTTAATGTTTCTTAGTTCGTATCCTTCAATTTAAAACCCAAATAATCTTTCGATCTTTTTAGGTCGCCGCCGTCGATAATAAATCATTTTATTGTTTGTTTATGTCACAGGCGCAAATTTCTTCGATATTTCTTTGTTTAAACCGCCCGATATTGCGTTTTCAAATTAAGAATTTACGTCTTAATTTCCGTTGTGTCTTGTTTATGTGTCTTAAACCCAAAGTGTTTTGTTTATTCCAACTTATGCGATCAATTTTTTAAGATAATTTGGTCACTTTTGTTGGAGCCGCGGTGAAGAGCGGTGGTCTTCAGCGTTATGTCCAAATTTTACTTCAAATTTGAAATGTTCCTCGTTGTTCGTTTTTTTTTTATGAAAAATATGTAAAATATAGTAGCAGTTTAATGGTTCAGTTACAGTTTTAAGTGAGTTTTGAAATGTTGCCAGTGTATCCAGTTGTACCTTTTCCTGTTTTTAAGAAGCCAAGTCCAGTTTAGTTTCCAAGGTTTGTGTTCCAGTGACCCATTTTCCTTTTTGTTCGTGTGTCAGAGATTCCCAGCCATTGTTGAGTTTTTAAGAAGTCCAGTTTGCAACGCAAGTGTAATTTTTGTGAAATCAAGGTAACATTTAATGTTTTAAATTTTAAAGTAAAGACAGACATTTTTTTGCTAAAGTAATAATTGCTCAATTCATTGTTCAAAAGGATCATTTTTTTTTATTTGTAAAACTTTTTATATTTACCACAGTTTATGCGTCAGTGTCATTGGTAAGTTTTTGTAGCATCTCCTGAATTTGTAAATCAGTAGAACGCATGTAGGTTTTTTGTATTTTGCGACTATTGTGGTAATCTTTTGTATTTTTTTTTGAGCATTCTTGTGTTCTCTATGTTTTGTAACTGTTTGTGGTAAGACACAATAAATGTTAAATTTTGTTTTTTAACATTTTGTTTATTCCTTTTTAACTAACCCTTTTTGAGTTTTATTTGAAAAATATATGTTTTTTATGTTTAATAATTATATCTCCAGTTACAACTAGCTATTGTGATGGTTATAATTAGGCACCTCAAAGTGGCGCTCTATATAAATTACGAGTACTAGAGGTATTTCCTGTTTCTTTCTGTTTTGTTTGTCCCAAGAGATTTATGACCCGTTTGTTTCATATTTTTGTAGTTGCCCCAATCCAACCCCCTTGTCTTTTACTTATCCACAGCCCCAGCTCTCCTACCAAAACCTGAGTGCCGTTCGCATATGTTTCGATTATTTTGCTTGCCCTTCTCCACCCCCAGTAGTTTCTTTCCCCAATTTTACCCCTTGTATTAATGCCCCGTGTGGTAGGCAAAATATATCGTTACACAACAACATTCAAAACAACTAACACACTAAGATCTATCCTGTCCAAAACCAAACCCATCAACATATATGAAAGAACAAAAAACTGCTTCTGTAAAAAACTCTGTGAATGCAACAATGTTTACGTAAAACAAATCGCAAGAACCCTAAGTGTTAGGTTAAATGAGCATGAAACATACATCAAGAACAGAGACTTAACCAAATCTCAGATTTCATTCTCAGATTCTGGAATCTCATTCCAGATATGCAAACATGCCTGGGACAACAAGCACAAAAAACAAAAGAAAGATGCATCAATAATCATAAAACAAGCGGACATAAAAAAGAGAAAAGTCAAAGAAGAAGCTCGTATAACGAAGAAAAATATGTAGCAAACCCATTATCAGAATGTAGCAGGCTTTAGTGGCCAATGCTAAAGAAGACGTTAACAACAAGAATATGCCAACAGTAGCGGAGTTATGGAAAGTCGGAGACATATCATCCACTATTTATACACAATATATGCAACACATAATACACTACAATCTTACATAGTCTTAGACACATTGCTAACTATCTAACATAAACCTACGTTACACAACTTAGGTTTGGTACATAAGGCAACATATAACCCAAAAAAATACTAAATTCTCAGTATCTGATATTTCTAGGGTAACATCACCCTTAAATTTTGTTTAATCATAAGCATGTTACTGCCAACAAAATCGAAGCCAAGCATCAATTTTAGAAAGACATTTGGTTAAACTTGGACAAAAAACTTGGTTTTATATTTTTACACAATTTTTTGTTCAAATTTTTACAAAAATTTTTTTTTTGACAACGATTTCCGAAGTGGAAGTGAAAAGTAGCTTCAGCACCTTATTATTTATTTATAAAGAGTTGATATTAATAAATAATTTGTGTTGTACTACAACTACAACTACAAATATCAACAAATATGTCTTTTTATTGTTCTGAAGCTATTTTCTTGTGGCATTTTAAATTAATTTATATTTAATTAACGTATTTTAACCTTTAATTGTGGTTTATTCCCATTTAAATATAAATTAAATATGTCTTTTAGCTTTTATAAATAAAAAATCCTATAAGGTATAAGCTTTCTTGTACTAAAGAATACAACAAAAAATTTAATATAATTATTACTAGCAGAACAAAAAAAATTAAGCGTTTGCAGTCAATATTTCTTATAAAGTTTGTAAACTTGAAAGCTCCATGGGATGTCTACCAATTATGAAGTTTACCACTACGTCTTCAATAATTTGCCTAAATAATCAATCACTAACCGTCATCGGGATAATTTTTATATTTTTCAGAAACCGCGAACGGAACTTCATCAGAAGCGGAGCCTTCCCCAGAGAAAAGCCGAAAAAAAAGGAAAAAGGAAACCATTTATCACATGTCGAATGGATGTAACGTCTAAAATGACAATTTGTTTTTCTTGCCTCATTGATATTGAAGTCTAGTCTTCTCAGGGATTTCAGATAGCACAAAATGGCGAGAGTTTTCTCGAGTGTTTGCAGATATAAACATTATTAGTCGGGTACAAAATAGGCCGGTTGGGAAAAAGGACGTTTTGGATATATTTATGTTTGTCCAGATTTAGCTTTAGGCGTAGTTACGAGTATACATCAAAAAAGATAATGTTAATTTTGAAATTAGTACAAAATTGATCAACCGTGCTATAAATTACAGTATATTCTGATATTTTTAGATCAGTAAATTTTCATCTATACATTTATCCTATTTTTTTCTTAGTTGTACATTTTTCTAAATATTATAAATAATAATACCCAGGTATATTATTGCTTTTTTAAGCTATGTTCTTCTTCGAATAAAACTTTCTTAGATATATCAATATTATTATTTAAATAACTAACATAGACACTTATATACACTTAATACAGTAAATTATATATGTAACAATAAAACACTGAAAACTTTGTTTTAAAAATTTTCACAAAATTTATTGTAAAATCTTATCACTACAGTTGTTTCGGCAGGGTGCCTTTCTCAAGTGATCTATTTTTGGCATGCGTTTACAGTTAATAGTCTTAAATGAAATAGGTTGAGGAGGGGAGAAGTGTTTGTCTCAAGTTGGTCATTCAGAATTATATCTGTGTTTTTTAATTTGTTAATTTCCATAGATTCTAACAAAGATACCTTTATTTTGAATGTGAAGAATTTGAAATTCATCATTAAAAAAATGATAATGATCTAGAAGGTAAAGTGCGTATGTAGAATCTGTTTTTCTATTATTAAAAGCCCTTTTATGTTCCGCTATTCGTTTATTAAACTTTCTCTCAGTTTGACCGATGTAAGTTTTTGGGCAGTCGCTACATTTAAGTTTGTATACACCAATGTGTAAGTGCTTTTTATTTTGGCTGTTGTTGTTTTTAATATATTTGCCTAAGTTGTTGTTTGTTCTGAAAGCTGGTGTTATTCCTTTCTTTTTTATGGGTTTGGCCATTTTTATTGATATTTTGCCTGTATATGTAATTGAGCAGAAGGTACTGAGTTTTTTCTCTGGTGGTGGAAATACTAATTTCAGGGCTTTCTTGTATAAATCAAAAACTACACAAGAAAGCCGTGAAATTAGTATTTCCACCACCAGAGAAAACCCAGTATATTCTGATCGATTACATATACAGGCAAAATATCAACAAAAATAGCCAAACACATAAAAAAGAAAGAAATAACACCAGCAAATAACAGAAAGAATTCTGAACGTGATTTGACTGATATAATTAAGGTAAAGTTATTGAATAAATGATTTTAATATGAAACTAATAATGGTTAAAAAAAAATGATGTACTTTAATTAAAATGAAACTCACCCAACGCAACAATATTTCAACAATTGAACCAAAATCTTCTTTTTCCAAAACTTCTAATATAAAAAAAAAAACGCCTTCTTTAACTTAATATCACCTCTGATTAACTTAAAATTTCTTTTCTGATAACTTGAGCCACGTGGCGTTGGTCGTTGAAGGATCACTCTTCTGACCCGTTCGAAGGTTGGATATAAAGTGAGCTCTTACACTTTTAAAATCGTCGGCTTCCGTCAGTTCCAAGTTAAGCGGAAGCGGCAGGTAAGCAGTTTGACCAATTGATAAACAATTGATAATACGATTACATGTATAGTTGGTTGCATACCTTACAGGCAGAATTAAGTTATTTTAAATTTCTCAGTAACGATAAAGTAATCTTATCGTTATAGTCTGCGTAACAGAGTATTTTTATTTCTTTGTTTCTCATTCTACATCCTCTTCCTTTGTTTACGCATTTGATGATTTCATTCATGATTAAATTAAAGAGCATGGGGCTTAATGAATCCCCTTGTTTTATTTCGCTGCCTATTTCTATAGGTTTTTCTCCATCTATTCTGACTTTCTTTTTGTTTTTTCGGCAGATGTTTTTGATGGCTTTTATGATATTTAGGGGAACTTCTCTATTATACAGAAGATGGATTACACCATTGAGACTTACTCTGTCAAACGCTTTCTTTAGGTCAATCAGAAATGCTGGTCTATTATACTCGTAATCTAGTAATTTCTCAAGAATTTGCTTTATAACGAATATTGCAGCTGTACACAATCTTCCACTATGAAAAGTTTTAAGGTAGTATTTAACAAGTTTTTACCTCTGCAGTTTTTTCTCTGTTTTACATCTCCGTTTTTTGAATAGTATAGTTAGTTCGCTCGTTCTCCATTTTTCTGGTATTTTATTGTGTTTATGATCTTATTAATTAATGTTGTTAATTGTTTGTCATTGCTGCTCCACAATATTTTAGTAATTCGTTTGGTATCCCTTCTTTACCTGCTGCTTTTCTGTTCTTTAGGTTTTCAAGTATTTTCCAAACTTCCTGCATATTTATATAATGTTCTTAATTAGTGGTAATTTCTGGTGTTTTCGGTTCTAACGTCGTTTGTTCTTCCTCTGCATAGAGCTTTTTTAGGTAGTCAATCCATGTATCCTTTTCTATTTGCTTTGGTTATATTAGTTCCTTTACCTCCTTTCTTTGACTTCTTATGAAACGCCATATTTCCTTTTGCAGACCTCTTTCAAAAAGCGTTACCAGTGATCATTTTTTATTTTTGTTACAAATGCATGTGTTTCGTTTCTAATTATCTTGTAATTATGGTATGCCTCTTGTGTTTTGGTTGACACAAGAGGCATGCATTTCAGGTATACCAATCATATACATGAATACAAAACTTGCTAATATATAACCGAATATACCAAATAACTTCCACACATTTGCATTTAACTCGACCGATTATACTTAACCACAGATTATGAGTCATGCAAGAGGGGTAGTTCTAATATACAATATACTAAATATGACACAAGCACTCATGCCCACAAGTTATAGTATGTTTATTAAAACCTTATACTGAATAACTAATAAAAATACAAATCTTTAAAATAATGACGAATGGGATGAATGATACAAAATTGATCCAACCATGGACAACAGATTTATTGTAGAGCATATCCAAGGTGAAGCAATCAGTAGATTTCGTAACCAATTCGCAATAAACCAAAATATGGACCGTAATATAAAACCACACTAGATATAAGAGTTACTGAGAAAAAATGATCGTAGCATGCATTTTATCCTAAATTGATCCGACAATGGACAACAGATTTATATTGGCATATCCAAGGTGAAACAATCAGGCAAATTCATGGGTCATCACCACAACCTAATAATCATTATACTCTATAGATGCTAAATATTTGGTACCATGAAACTGAACCATTGGAACGGAATAACAGACTAAGTGTCTGCAGCATATGTGAATTGATCTGATTCCATTCATGAGTAGATAGGTATAATAATGCATACTTAGTCAGTATACAACATAATCAAGAATCTACTAACGACTCAACCTGACTAGGCCGAACATCCGGAAGAATCCCAAATCATCTTCCTAGGACTCCCTTTCGTGTCATTGAAGGTTACCAAATTCCAGACCACATTGTATCCCTATCAAGTTCCACAACCTACGATGGATTACACCCCAAATTAAGCTCATCATCTGTTATGCATCAGATTCAAGATAAGATCTACACAAGAATGACAAACTTATTGGAGTAAGGTATTCCAACACAAATATTAGTAATATATGAACTAATAGATGAACAGTTGAGTTTCACATATAAGAGTAATACAACAGGAAAAAAGTGTACCAAATTAAAGAACTGACATAACGAAATGGAGTTAACTAATTCTGGAATTCTCTAACTATAGCTGTAGCTACAACAGATTTATAAGAATAGAAAGAAAAAGCTAACCAAATATCACTAAATCATCGCTAATACAATACCTCAAGACATCATAAATGGATAACTCTTATAAATATTCAATCAAAGAAGTACTAGAGAACAAGGAAGTCAATTTCTTAAGAAACTGCAGATTAGGGTATGTTCACTAGTTACTTGTATCTATATAACAGAACATTGATCCTGACTCCTAATTACATATAAAAACAAAATGAGTTCCCAGGAAAGCTGATGCTAAACACAATATTCAATTGTTAAATACAAAAGATATAATATTCTAATAAGGCTGAGATCTAAGAGGTTACCATTTGTATCAGCACAACTAGATAATAAAGCTAAAAAGGGTAGACAATATATGTATAATAGAAGTGAGATTAAAATTAAGACTATGTTTCAACAGAATAATACTTCTGAATTGTAATACTAGAATGTTTAGTACATCCTTCAATAATGATGATGATGATTAAACATTCTATCATAGAGATTCAGCATTTAAATTGATTAAGGTCTGATAGATATAACAAGGCAATTGTGAGCCCTGAAATCTGCTTCCTATCAGGTGCGCACTATTGATAGTAACACAAGTTTCGAACCCACGTATTTGCATAGCCATGCGAGGCAAATCAATTTCATAAGAAATGTTAGATACAAAAAAAATAACAAAAGGTTACATAATAATTCGGCGTAACTTTTATCTCAACTAACTTCATTGAATTCTTAACGAATGAAGTCTAACTTAGGAATCACACTGTATACTAAAATTGTATTATCTAAAACAAATGACGCGATAACTTCTTTAGACCAAATGGTAACTAATGTATCAAAGAATATTACTAAGTATTTTAATAATTTTCCTGTAGGAACTACCAAAAACAACCTCAGGATCAAATAAACAAAATCTAAACATATACATGTATTTATGTATACGAATATACAGCAATGACACATATAAACATAATAAGGTACGAAGAGTTGACAGTTCTACACCAGTTTGATTTACCAAAAAAAATTTGCTGTACCTACTTCAATATTATAACTAATAACAACAAAGCTAAATTTAGTATGGGAAGCTAAAACTATTATATAATAGATAAACCATATTGTCTATCTGGTGACAAAAATCAAAATCCAATCATTTACCTATTCATTAAAAAATCAAGTATTACCAAAATTTAGAAAGAGGAATTAACCTAATCAATCCTGTCAGGTTAATCTTCTTCTGACGATGAAGAGTCTAAGTCATTGACAGTGTTATCTGGTAATAAGTCCTTTATATGAAATCGACCAAGACGTTTGTTGGACAAACTATCTTTCAATTCATATATTAAAGGAGATATTACTTTACTGACAATACATGGGACGTATTTTTGACAAAATTTGGCAGAAACAGCATCACCTTTACTAGACTTAACAAAATTACGTTTTAATACCCGATCACCAACAAAGAATCGCAAATCTCTTTTCCTCAAGTTATACTGAGCCTGTGACTTAAGGTAAGAAGTTTTTAATTTCTTCCTGATGTCTGCAAATATTGGAGGTAGAGTCTGTATATCATCTAAACGATGAAGTCTATCTGATATTTGAGGTAGATTTGTGGAATTGCCTGAAACTAAACCAAAATAATCACCAGATAAGGCAACATTTCGACCAAAATTTAAATAAGCTGGGGAACACTGCGTAACTTCTTATGGCTTGAGCTATGGTGTGAATATATTGATCCCAAGCTCTGTGGTCTTGGTATGTATATGATCTTAGGGCTGTAACAATACTGCGGTTTACACGCTCACTATGATTAGCTTGCGGATGGTACGCAGCGTTATAAAAGATCTTCTGAACTTTGTATTTAGTTAGAAGGTCTTTAAAAGCCTTAGCTACAAATTGAGGACCATTGTCACAAGAGACAATTTGGGGAACACCAAATAACAAAAAGACTTGCTCCTCTAAATATTTCACAATGGCAGGAACTGTGGCATTACGAACAGGAAAAACTAATGGAAATTTAGTGAAGTAATCCACGACCACCAAACAATAGGTATTGCCCTTATAACTACGAGGGTATGGTCCAATTAAATCCATAGATACCATCTGCCATGGGAAGTCAATGTTCCTAAAAGAACCCATTAATCCAGCTTGTGGCTTATTACTTGGCTTGCATGTAGCGCAAACTTTTCATCTAGAAATATATTTCTTAATACAGTTGCGCATACCAGGCCAATAATATAGCTCCGCTATCCTACTAAATGTTTTAAAGGAACCAAAGTGACCAGATGTCACATTATCATGAAAAGTACGAAGAATTTCATCCCTATTTGCGGTTGGGACGACAATTTTCCAATCCGACATATTAGTCAAGGCTTCAATTGGACTAACAACATGTTTATAAAGGATATTATGTTCCACTTTAAAATCAGGGTACTGACCAGGATTCTGAGTAACATTCTCCAACATTTTATGGTACCACGCATCCGGAACTAAAGTGGATACGTCAAGAAGATTGACATCAAATGTTCGAGACAAAGCATCAGCTACTACAACACCATTTGCCTTACGGTGGACAATGTTATAGTCAAACGCTGATAACTTACAAATCCAGCGGGACAACCGTTGGGATGGGTTACGCATAGAATGCATCCACAACAACGAACTATGGTCAGTGATCAAAGTACACTTACGACCTTATAAATAATACCTGAAGGCCTCCAAGCCATGAATTATAGCAAGGAGTTCCCGCTCAGTAGTGGAGTAATTTTTCTGGGCCTTATTGAGCTTCTTACTAGTGTACGCTATGGGGTGCTCAGAACCATCTTTCATCTGAAAGAGGACACCACCTGAAGCAGTATTAGAACAATCTGTCATGAGGTAAAAGTGTTCACTGAAATCAGGAGAAGTCATGACAGGAGCACTGGTAAGAGCTTCTTTAATACGATGAAAAGCATCATCAGCCTCAGGATTCCAGGTAATAGTCTGACCCTTTTTCCTATTCTTAAGGAGGTCAGTAAGAGGTGATAATAAAGTGGAATAAGAACGTACAAACCTTCGATAGTACCCACACATACCCAAGATCCTACGTAACTGAGTAGTTGTTTTAGGTATGGGGAAGTCCTTGATAGCGGTTACCTTGTCAGGATCTGTCCTCAAACCTTGACTATCAACAACATATCCCAGGAATTTGAGATTAGGATGACAAAAATTACATTTATCCAAGTTGACAGTGAGATTAGCCTCTTTAAGGCGTGAAAATAACTTCTCTAATATTTCAATATGCGAAGTAAAATCAGGAGTAACAACTAAAATATCATCTAAATAATAAAATACAAATGGTTCAAGTTGTGGACCAATAAATAAGTCCATTAAACGACACATCGTCTGAGGAGCTGAAACTAGACCAAAAAGCATCGTGACAAATTGAAATAATCCTTTACCACTAACAGCGAAAGCAGTATATTTCTTACTCTCTTCACTCAACGGAATTTGTAAGAAGGCCTTGGATAAGTCAATGGATAAGATGTATTTCGCATTCTGGAGTTTGCTTAATATAACATCTATTCGAGGGATAGGATAAGCGTCCCTATTCGATGTGATACTGTTTAATTTACGACCATCAAAACAAATTCTGAATGATCCATCCTTCTTCTTTGTAAGCCACAGAGGACTACAATATGAAGAGGTAGAAGGTTCGATAATGTTTAAGGAGAGCATTGAATCGATTTCTTTACCTAAATCTGCTTGCCATGCTTGAGGTATGGGATATTGATACTGTCTGAAAGGAGTTGAAGTTTTCACTTCAATAGTATGAGACATTAAATGTGTACGGCCTAATTTATCTTTAGACGAAATAGATGAAAATTTAGAGATAATATCCTCTAACTGTTTTTGTTCCATTCCAGACAAACTAGAAAATTCACGAATAACACTTACAGTTGATAAATTAAAGGAAGAAATAGAGAACGAAAAGTCCGAACAATTTAATGAGCTATTAAATGCATTTAAGAAATCCATGCCAAGAATTATAGAATTTTGCACGGAAGGTATAATATAAAAGGTAATAGTTTTGCGAATATTTGCAACTAAAATTTCAGTTCCAAATTTACCTGTGATCGACTGAATGGTACCATCTGCAGTAAAGACTTGCAGGGAAGAAATAGGTATAATATTAATATTAGTGTTTTCTAACAATTGTAATGAATAGGAACCTATTAACGAAATTAACATTTAGCCACTATCTAATAGAGCCAAACAAGAATGTCCTAATATCTCAATTTCAAGATAAGGTCGGTTATCATTATGTTTTCTGACTAATAAAGAATTAATATCAAAATCTAAAATATTATATTGGCCATACAAATTATAAAATGGTACTAACTTAGACATATTATCATTGCCAACAAATTTACAAACTGGTGTAGAAAATGGAACTGTTTCCCTGTGCTGATTATGTTCATTACTAAAATTATGACTTACGACTGGTGAAGATAATCTAAGGTCAAGCAAACAGCTCGAGTTAACCGCAGTGTGGTTGACAGTTACTTTTTTTGCTTGCTTTGGTTTTTGTTTGTTGTGCTTTGGTTGGTGAGTGTTTTTCCTTTCTTGAGTGGGTGATTTCGAAGTGCTGGGGAGTATTGGACCTGTGGTTTCGTTTACTGTTGTGTTTGTAGTCCCTGATGGGGTTGTAGACTGAGGAACGCTCAGGGGACGAGCCTCTGTCCGCTCGTTTCCCGAACACTTAAAACAGTTACGTTTGAGTGTGTTGTCTCTACCACAACCGTGACAGAAAACACGTGTACGAGGTGTCACGCACTCATAAAATGCATGGCCAGGCTCACGACAATTCCAACAAGTCAAAGACGAATTCACCACAGACACATTCTGTGTATGAGTTTTGGGTTGCCAAGAACGATTTCTAGAGAAACTTAAGTTAAATGAAGGACCAGAAGTAGGTCGAGACGTCCTTGCAGAAGAAGAAGACCAAGATAGAGTTTCCTCTAAACGTTTACACTTCTCCGTGATATCCTCGATACTCTGAATGTCCATTAAAGCTAATTGCTGATGGTAAAAAGGAAACAGACACTTAAGAATGATCTTTATTTTGGCAAAGTCGGATAGAGGAGTCTCAAGTCGACTACACATGCCCAAAATGGTGTTAATAAACATAGTGACAGGTTCGTTTGGCTTTTGTTTACGGTTTTTGATTTCATCTAGGAGATCATCTTGAAAAGAATAAGGCAGAAAATCAGATTTTAATTTCTGAGCCAACTCAGACCAAGTGGAAAAGCTATGACGGTTGTTCATAAACCAAGTAAACGCAGGACCTGTAAATAATTCAGCAGAAGCTGCAAAAGATCATCCTCACTCACACCTCTTGAAATACGAAGACATTCCACTCTCTCCAAAAAGGTAATGACTTCATCATGATGACCTTGACCAGAAAACAAAATTCCCCACTTATGTACCTGAATTGGTTTAGGCTGTGAAAACGAATTAGCTGCATGAACAGAAGAAATAGGAGTGGAAGTGGCTGCCGGATTTACTCGAGAATCAAGTTCACCTTCTAAACTAAGAATTCTAATGGAAATAGAGCGCTTGAAAATTTGTTGCTCCTCATCTGAGCAAGATAGTAAATGTGCACGACCAGAGATATGAGTAAGACGAGAAATTAACCTGGAATACATGCTATCATGGACAGTCCCTCTAAAATCGGATATCCTCTGAGCCAGGTCCTCCAACGTCTGGTTTATCTCCTGTTGTTGTTCCAGAAAAGGAATATCTACAGAAGAAATTTGTCGAAAGCTCCTATTTCCTTGCTCTTGTTTCAAGGCACCGCGCAATAATTGGTGTTTTTTCTCAACCTTGGTAGACTTTTCAAAGGGAATTCCCCTTATCCTCAGCTCATAATCCACTTCCTTAACTTATGCTCATTAACCTTAATAAATGCTCAGCCTTAAAGGTACACATGATGAAAGAGAGGAAGAAAAAAAAATATCACCAACAAACCAAAATCAACAATGGGTTTAACCAAATGTAATTAATAAAGGTGTACCTATACCTTAAATATAAATATATTTAAAATAATTTAAAGTTGGTTTGAGAGATCCAATGACAATAAGTAAATTGAACTTATTTTTATATATAGTATGCAATAATTGACCAAAAAAAAAAATATATATTATATAGTGTGATCGCACCTAAACAAAACCACTATTGGCTAATAACAATGTAAATAGTAATACAATAAATTATTCAATATTTCTCAACAAATGTACAGGTATCACTAACCCGATCAAACCAGAAATGTCAAACCAATATAATTATGAAAAATATTATACTAAATGAAGGTTTACAATTAATTATTAATTTAAAGTTAACAAAACCACCAACACAGCAATATAAGACACTATTCAATATTTCTGAGATACTGTAGCAAAGAACACTGGATCTAAATAACTATAAAATATGCAAAAATAGACAAACAAACTAGAAACAGTTTAAAAAGAGACAAATGAATTAAGGAATACTATCTTACTGAAAATCTGGGCCCCACGTTGGGCGCCACTGTAACAAATTTATCTTGCTCCACTTTGGGCGCTACTGTAACGAATATAGTAGGCAGATCCCTTGGGACTATGTCCCTGATGTTATAAGATCTGTAGAGTAGTGTGAAGATAAGTTTGAAACTAAATTAAAATAAGAGTTGAAACTGAATGCAGTTCGGCTAGCTGGGTATGCTTGAGACTGGCCCGTTGATACTCAAGGTAGGGTTAGGCCTATTTGCATGCCCTGAGAAAACAGTAAAGAAGAGGAAAGATGTATATTAACTAAGGAAATATAAGAATAACCAAAACGAACTAAGGGTAAGTACTGACAACAGGAATATATGAGAGAAGAATGATTTGGGCGCCAGGGAAGATGTTTACTGGACTCTTAGTCTAACAAACACTTCACCTAGTGACTTTATTGCTGCTGCTAACTATGTTTTCTGTAACTAGATATAACTTTATTAAAAAAAAGGTTGTTTAATAAAACAGATTATTACTTATAACCCAATTTAATAATAATAAAATAGAAAAACCTGTAAACCGTAATGTACAATTTAACTTAAATACCCTATCATACAAAAAAACCTATTGATCCCTATTTACAATATATTTACACCCTCTAATATGCTAGAAAAGTAGGAACTTTTATTATGAAGTTTTATTCATTAATTAAAACAAAATTTACTACAACCAACCTATTTATATATTCAAACAATTATTACCCTTCCCTATATTTAACACAATGTATCAGTTCGACAATTTCTAAGTTGATTCCAATCAAATAACCTGTAGATATATTTCAATTGGTCTGTTCAGAAAGGAACAGATCCAAGATGAATCAGTGACGTTACCAGTAGGGCTGTAAAAATACAAAATGGACCTTTGTGCACAAATGACCTTACAAAGTGTATTAAAATCCACCCCTACCCTATTATTACTAATACATATATATATTTAAAATATTTAATGACACAAAAAAAAAATAAGCAAATGATGTTAAGAAAAAATTGAATGTAATATATATAATGATACGCAAATATGAATTATGAAAATTGACTAGAATTATTTTTAAGTTTTGGTTCGTTCACTCACTAAAGTTTAAACAATATTTAAGTAACTTATTTTTAAGATATTACAAAAACAGTAAAAAAAAAAAAGAACCTGTCTACTCTCAAGCCGAGAAGGTTCTTCTTCCGGACGCCTAACGCCGCCGGGACTCGTTCGGGTGAAAGCTGTAAGCCCACTGTTCTAGCACCAAACTGAACCGCTACTCCAATCAGGGAAAAACCAAAAAAAACTCCAAACTAAACTCAACTGAAAGCTATTACCCCAAATCCAAAATAATTTTTATTGTATTGACTTTATATTCCTTCTTCCTCCAACGACTAAAATAAAATCAAAGAAGCTCTCATTAGCTTTATTCAGAGTTGATGAACAAAAAGGCGGTTAGGACAAGAAAAACTAGTCAGAAGATGATAAGTAGTGAAGGTTTCGTACACTTTTTGTGACCTTGGAAAATTAATCGAAAACTATGTATTTAAAAAAAATGTTGGGAATTTACTATGAATATTTCACTGAAGAACTAAAATTTAACTTATCACGAATATATTATAGGCAAATAGTAATGAAGGATCTCCTTACATTACCGAATTGCTTGGATATTGATGAGAACGTGTACTTAGGAGAATTTCTAACAGAAAGAATTCTGAACGTGATTTGACTGATATAATTAAGGTAAAATTATTGAATAAATGATTTTAATATGAAACTAATAATGGTAAAAAAAAAATGATGTACTTTAATTAAAATGAAACTCACCCAACGCAACAATATTTCAACAATTGAACCAAAATCTTCTTTTTCCAAAACTTCTAATATAAAAAAAAACGCCTTCTTTAACTTAATATCACCTCTGATTAACTTAATATTTCTTTTCTGATAACTTGAGCCACGTGGCGTTGGTCGTTGAAGGATCACTCTTCTGACCCGTTCGAAGGTTGGATATAAAGTGAGCTCTTACACTTTTAAAATCGTCGGCTTCCGTCAGTTCCAAGTTAAGCGGAAGCGGCAGGTAAGCAGTTTGACCAATTGATAAACAATTGATAATACGATTACATGTATAGTTGGTTGCATACCTTACAGGCAGAATTAAGTTATTTTAAATTTCTCAGTAACGATAAAGTAATCTTATCGTTACAGTCTGCGTAACAGAGTATTTTTATTTCTTTGTTTCTCATTCTACATCCTCTTCCTTTGTTTACGCATTTGATGATTTTATTCATGATTAAATTAAAGAGCATGGGGCTTAATGAATCCCCTTGTTTTATTTCGCTGCCTATTTCTATAGGTTTTTCTCCATCTATTCTGACTTTCTTTCTGTTTTTTCGGCAGATGTTTTTGATGGCTTTTATGATATTTAGGGGAACTTCTCTATTATACAGAAGATGGATTACACCATTGAGACTTACTCTGTCAAACGCTTTCTTTAGTTCAATCAGAAATGCTGGTCTATTATACTCGTAATCTAGTTTTTCTCAAGAATTTGCTTTATAACGAATATTGCAGCTGTACACAATCTTCCACTATGAAAAGTTTTAAGGTAGTATTTAACAAGTTTTTACCTCTGCAGTTTTTTCTCTGTTTTACATCTCCGTTTTTTGAATAGTATAGTTAGTTCGCTCGTTCTCCATTTTTCTGGTATTTTATTGTGTTTATGATCTTATTAATTAATGTTGTTAATTGTTTGTCATTGCTGCTCCACAATATTTTAGTAATTCGTTTGGTATCCCTTCTTTACCTGCTGCTTTTCTGTTCTTTAGGTTTTCACGTATTTTCCAAACTTCCTGCATATTTATATAATGTTCTTAATTAGTGGTAATTTCTGGTGTTTTCGGTTCTAACGTCGTTTGTTCTTCCTCTGCATAGAGCTTTTTTAGGTAGTCAATCCATGTATCCTTTTCTATTTGCTTTGGTTATATTAGTTCCTTTACCTCCTTTCTTTGACTTCTTATGAAACGCCATATATCCTTTTGCAGACCTCTTTCAAAAAGCGTTACCAGTGATCATTTTTTATTTTTGTTACAAATGCATGTGTTTCGTTTCTAATTCTCTTGTAATTATGGTATGCCTCTTGTGTTTTGGTTGACACAAGAGGCATGCATTTCAGGTAAGCTTTTTTCTTTTCTCCATACTCGAACTCTATAGAATATACCAGGAAACAGATATAGTAAAACACATTAAGATAGGACGTCTGATGAGGGTAGGCCATGTAATGCGAATGGAGCAAACCGACCCAGCTAGAAAAACGCTACTTGATAGACCTATTGGTCAAAGAAGAAGAGGAAGACCCAGAACAAGATTCCTAGATAACAGATCATGATATGAGAAATATGGAAATACGTGCTTGGGGGAGGAAGACGATGGATAGGGATGACTGGAAAAAAATTCTTGGGGAGGCTAGGACCCACACAGGGTTGTATTTGTTGTTGTTTTTCCTTCACTTCTGTACAAAACCATGGCATTCTTCGCCTTGGGAACGATTTATTTTTATAGGCCAAGAACTTTCTTGGCCTAGGCTAAGATATTAGAATAAGTTTTTGCCCAGCTTTCTGCGACTCCATCACTTTTTGTGATATATGTGTTTTTGCTTTTTTCGGTTATTCTTTTTTGGAATAAGTATCTTGTGGTGTATTCTTGTATTTTGTTATCACATATATAGATTTTATTCGAATTTTGCACAATACCAATTTATGATCGCTTCCTATTCCCACTGATGTTAGTGCTCTTACATCCAAGATTTAAAAGGGCTGTAATTCTCTATTCGCCATTCGAAACAAAAACTTATGCAATCAAAAGATATCCATCATGTCGGATATCCAAGCGACAGTAAAAGCACTGCAAAATAATAGCTTCAAATCAAAATACTTTAACCAGCTGGCGGTTAAGAATGAGGTTGAAGTAGTTTGTATTCCAGGACATAAAGGAATCACAGGATACGAGCAAGCAGATCAGCATTCGTAACTCGGAGCCACAAAATTTTCTGTAGGAGCAAGTCCCATGTTCGGCTTCCGCCAAAGGGACGATGACCATTAATGAATGAGAAATCGAGAAATCGACCAAATCTAGAATAAATTTCTAGGTCTAAACCACTATAAGAAGTTTTTTGGCTCTAACAAAAAGAGAGTTCTGAATCTAAACGGAAGAGAGCTAAGGCTCCTATGTAGTATATCAAAAGGATATATTCACTGCAGAAATCATCTGAGTAAGATGGGACTGGCATATGGCGACTTATGTAGATACTGTAGTGAAGAAGTGAAATATATGGAACACATTATCACGAGGTGCAAGGCTCTAAGTAAAAAATAATTAAACATCCGGAATTTTTCCTCAATACAGAACAGAAATTACTTAAACTTTCGACCAGGAACTTGATCAACTTCATTACGAATATAGATATCTCCTAAATCAAACAAGAGGAGGCACAAAATATCTCCTTTAGTAGCAGTACAGAAGGTTCAATTTTGACCCAAGTTTTGACAATATCATTAAAATTGTGTTTTTTTTTTATCCTAACTGTTTTTTATCTCTAACAGCTCTACTATTAGCCCAGAGCCTGCCTTATGGATCTGAAGAGACCTGATACTTGATTTGATTTTGTCCGTATATTGATTTGCTTAAGCTTAACAGTCCTTACGTTGATTTATCTTGCACAATGTAAGATTGTATAAAGCTATGCCTGGAATATCCAACTATAGTCTCCTAGTGAATTTGAAATGCTTAATTCAACAAACTTTCATATTATGCTTTCTTATTTTAAAAGGGATTCTAGCTGCTATTATTAAACGATTTTTAAAAATAATTTTCAATATATCCTTCAGAAAGCAGTGAAATAAGAGTTAAAATTTTATAGTACGTAACAAATATACGAAAATCCCGATTTTCTCTGGATTCGATAGCTGATAAAACTGAAAATATACGCATCCGTATCTTTAAAATAATACCATTCCTTTTATTCAATTGTCGTTTCGATCTAGATTTTATTGGTATCATTTGACAAAAAGCCAAGCTTTTGATATAACCTACTAAATAAGCTTTTTTAGATATATAAAAAATCCCAACATAAAACAAAGTGGTATTGGTGAAGCAAAATAAATCCGAACAAATAAAAATAAGGCCTAATGCTCTGCACAAGCCTAATAATGTATTATAGGCCCGTCGAGAAAACAAAGTTAAGGTGGTCTGAAGTAGTTCGAAAGCATTTTAGACTTCAAGAAGACTTATTTATTTCAAGAATAGCACATACGCACAAGCATTAAATATTAACAATAACTTATTAAAAAAATAAAAGATGTAATAAATTATGCTTTCACTTATAATATCTTTATATTTATAATATATATATATATATATATATATATATATATATATATATATATATACTGTACACGGATTCTTGCCGGTCGCTAAGCCCCTCCTTTGACGGCGTAGTAGACAGACCTACTACGTGTCGCTCGAAATATAAAAATTTTTTTTAGACACAGTGCTTGTTTCCTCTTTAACTAAGAAACATAATAACCAGTGCCGGATTAAATGCTATAAAAGATGGATGGTAAAATAAATGCTGGTGAAAGTTCGTCATTCCAGTCTCCGAAAAAACGTAGAAACAAAAAAAAACTAAAACTGACCTTGACGATGCCGATAAAGCTTTATTAAGAAGAATTATAATAAATACATATACCACAGATAAAATTGTTCTCACGATGCCAAATATTTGGAGAAAATTTAAAGAAACCGAAGTATGGATTCTTTACGACAAGTCGTCAAATCTATTGGTTTTCGATGGAGAAAAACAAAAACAAACAGAAAGCATTTGATGGAAAAACAAGATATTCGTCACTTAAGACTGTCATATTATGTGCTATTAAAAGGTATAGAAAGGAAAATAGGCCGATAGTGTATATGGACGAAACATACATCCACGCTTCCCACACAGTTGATACTTGCTGGAATGATGACTCAAATGAAGGACTTAAGAGGCCAATATCAAAAGGACAACATTTAATAATAGTACATGCTGGTGGAGAAAATGGATTTATAAAAAATGCACAACTAATTTTTAAATCAAATTCGTTAACGGGAGATTATCATCACAAAATGAATTTTGAAAATTACAAAAAATAGTTAGTGGAAAAACTTATTCCCAATTTACCCACGAATTCTGTGCTTGTAACTGATAACTACCCTTACTACAATGTGCAAAAAGACAACCTACCAAATTCGAATACCAGAAAGAGTGAAATGATTCAGTGGTTAAGAGCAAAAAATATTTACTTTGATGACGATATGTTAAAACCAGATTTGTATAATTTAATAAACATGCACAAGCCGAGTTGTAAATTATATTCTTCTTCTTCTTCTCGTAGCACTACAACCCGGAGTGGGTTTTGGCTGACTGCACAACTTGCTTCCATCTTGAACGGTCGTCCATAATATTTGGGTCAGTGAGCAGCCCCATTGTTCTTAGATCTGACCATATATTGTCTCTCCATCGCATTCGTGGAGGTCCTAAGGGTCTTCTTCCTGTGGGGGCTTCCTCCCATATTAATTTGGCAAGGCGATTATTAGGGAGCCTATGGACATGGCTAGCCCATCTAAGACGTTGGGATTTAATTTCTTGGACTATATCGCTCGCTCTATACATCTGCTTGACCTCAGCATTTGTTCTAATTCGGTATTGGTTGCTATTATTGTCGTGATAAGGCCCAAAGATTCTTCTGAGGATTTTCCTCTCAAAACATCTAAGTTTTCTTTCAGTTTCTTTGGTCAGGGTCCACGTCTCACACCCATACATGAGCGCCGGTCTAATCACCGTTTTATATATTCTAATCTTTGATGTTCGTGTTAGGCTTTTAGATTTAATAGTATTGTGGAGGCTGTACATACATCTGTTTGCTGCCTGAATTCTTACTTTTAAATTATATGTTATAGATGATTTTTTAATTCAGCATGGTCATAGTATTCTACGTTTGCCTCCGTATCACACTGATCTAAACCCCATCGGATTGGTATGATCTTCTTTGAAACAACATGTTGCAGAAAAGAACCTATCATTTAATATAAAATCTGTGCAACAATTTGTCGAAGTTGTCGATAATTTAATTATAAATGTAGGTGAGATTTCGGACTCTGAAACGGAAAATGAAGAAGAGGAAGAGGAAAGTGATTTAGAGTTAAATTTTGGTTTTTATGTGTATGTGTGCGTGCATGTATTGTAATCATAAAACCGCAGGTTAGGCTACGCAAGAAAAAACAAGTAGAAAAAACATTTACGATCCTATAAAATTTGTGCTGGTCAAGTGTGTTTGTATCAGTATCTCAAGAACAGTTCAACTGATTTTCAGATATGTCTACTAATAGCTTATTTTTTATTAAAGGAAATCTTTTTTTGCTTAATTACACTCGCGATCATAAAATCCGGGTCACCTTGAAAATTTTAAGTTTCTTGAATATTTTTGCCTCTGGTGCAGTAATAACCTTTTTTTTAGGCTAATTTATTTTTTATTTGTCATCAATGTTTGTTTTGAAAGAAAAAAAAACGGTTTTTTATTGTTTTTATTGAAAAAGCAGAAAACAAACCAAATTGTTGAAACAGACATACAAAAGAAAAAATGAAAAATACAGAATATGGTAAAACATCAGTGGAATTTCAATGACTAATATCGTGTATTGCCTTTGCCCTTGCTCTAATAACCTCTTGCAGACGACGGGGCATATTCTCAATTTTTCTCATTTGTTGTGGTCTGTTACTCCACTCTCTCACTAACAGATCCTTAAGCTCCTGTGCTTTGTTAGGAGGAAGTGTATGGATTAAATACGTTTTTTCAAATCGTCCCAGAGATATTTGATGAGATTCAGGTCCGGAGACCTAGCTGGCCAGGGTAACCTCGTAATTTTAACCTCGTCCAAGTATTGCATACTGATCCTGGCAACGTGCGGTCGCGCATTTCCTGCATAAAAACGGCGTCTTCTCCAAGCCCTGCCATGGTGAGCATAACATGTTCTTCCAGAATCTCCGTAATGTACCTTCGTGCAGTTAAGGACCCATTTTCGATGAAGGGTAATTCTGTGCGGAAGTCAGAAGATACACCTCCCCAAGCCATGACCGAGCCTCCACCAAATGGCATTCTTGGAGTAATGCAAGCTTGTGAAAATCGTTCACCGGTTCTTCTCCAAACTCTTACACGTCCATTGGATCCAGTTAGGCAGAAACGGGATTCATCTGAGAATAACACTTTGCTCCAATCATTAATTCCCCAATGCGCGTATTGTCGAGCAAAAGCTAGTCGTGCAACTCGATGCGCCCGGTCAAGTGGCGGTCCTGTAGCCATTACCCGAGAAGATAGTCCAGAAGAACGAAGTCTTCTCCTGACTGTTGCAACGCTAACATTACAATTTCGTACTTCCTGTAGGCAATTTCGATGCGTAACCGCAGTTGAGGTCCGGTTTTGTAAAGCCTGAAACACAAGGAAACGGTCATCTCGTGCCGTGGTCGTTCTTCTTCGTCCAGAGCCAGGTCGTCCGGTTAGAAAACTCGTCTTCTGAAAGCGTTGAAGCACTCGTTGAACCGTAGAAAGGCTTACGCCAACAGTTCTTGCGACTTGCCGTTGAGTGTGACCGCCTTCCACAAACGCAACAATGCGTGCCATTTCAACAATAGTCAAGTCATTTTTGGCAATAAACAATAATAAACACTAATAATGTCACTAATAAACACTAATGGTGGCAATAATAAACGTTTGTTTCTTGCGTTTGAACAGAAAGTCGAAGCACAGATGAGACATTTAAAACCAGCGGCAGTTACAGGTACCGTTCATTTGGGAAGTGTATAGTTTTCCGCGAAATCGGCATTATTGGAATATTTTGTTACAAAGGAAACTGCTAAGCCGACAACAATTCTCAGAAACATGCATTAGTTTGTATTTGTGTTATTATTATTTAGGATAAAGCTCGTTAAAAATGAAATAACGGAGATTTTCAAGGTGACCCGGATTTTATGATCGCGAGTGTATAAATTATAACACAAAAAATTATTTAGAAATTTTTTTGATTTAAAAAGAAATTGCCAGCTTTTTTGGATTTTTAAAATAACTGTAACCTATCCTTTCATCACATATTAATTTAAAGCATTTTTAATTTGTTTCTTGTTGTTTACATTCCATAGAGTTTAATACTGATTTCGATAAAAGGAAATAATTAATTAATTATCATTAATTAATTAATTAATTAATTATCAATTTAATCATTTTATACAATACAACAAATTATGCCATAATGGGCTTAATCCGTCCTATCATTTCAAAGCGAAGTTCGCGCGTATGATATTTTATCTCTTTATTTCGAATACTTTCGAATATTTTTTAAGTATCTACTAATTACAAAACATAGTTTGTAATAGACAAGTGTGTACTAATTACAAAATTAGTTTTTAGTGGCAATCTCTATTTCTTTTTCTTCTTCTTCTTATTTTTATATAGACATGACTCTGTTTTTTAACGTGCCACCAGTAAGTTGTTGTTCCATCGTTTTCGTGGTCTTCATACTGATCGTCTGCATATTGGGGAACCGTCTCTTGCCGTCTTTACTACTCTATTTGTTGTCATTTGGCTTATCTGATCGTTCCATTCTACTCTTCTATTTCTTTTCCAATTCTTGATATTCTCCACCTTGCATCGACGCCGTAAATCTGTACTTCTAGCTCTGTCCCATAGCGTCTTAGCATCAATTTTTATAAGTGTTTTATTTCTGCTGTTTCTAACATCCTTTTTGTCCTCTCTGTGTCAGGTCTTGTTTCTGCGGTGTATGTCAATATTGGTCTGATGACTGTTTTGTAAATTCTGCCTTTCTTTTCTTTCCCGATATTTTTATTTCCCCATATGGTTTTATTTAATCAGACTGCGGCTCTGTTTGATCTATTCACTTGATCTTCCACCTCAGTTTCGAGCTTTCCGTAGCTAGATAATGTGATGCCTAGATATTTAAACTCCATCACTTGTTCTATTATGTGACCTTTCAGCTCCAATTTACATCTTAGTAAATTTGCTGTTGTAACCACGTATTTTGACTTTTTTGGGGAAATTAACATGTTAAATTTTCTGGGGGTTATATTAATTTGGTGCAACATACGTTGTAAATCATTTTCACTTTGAGAGAGTAGTATTGCGTCGTCTGCATAGCAGATAATTTTAAGTTGTTTTTCTTCCATTTAGTATCCTTTTTTAATTCTTACTTTTTTTATTATTTTATCCATAATCAGGTTGAACAATAGAGGACTCAGGGAATCTACCTGTCTTATCACATTGCCAGCTTCAATAGAGTCGGTTAGTTCTTTTTCTACTTTTTCTTTTATTGTGTTGTTTTGGTAGATATTTTCGATCGTTTTGATTATTCCTAGAGGTATTTTTCTTGCATACAGTAAGTGTATACCGTCTTTTAATTTGACCAGTCAAATGCTTTCGTAAGATCCACGAAACATAGATATGCCGGTTTGTTGTATTCTAATGGTTTCTCTTGCACTTGCCTCATTATACAGGCTGTTTCAAAAAGGTATGTCATAAATTAAATCACGCATTCCGGGGACAAAAATAAATTGATTAAATCCAACTTACCTTAGTACAAAAGTGTACAAAAAAAAGTTAAAGCCCTTTGAAGTTACAAAATAAAAATTGTTTTTTGCATTATCTCCTAAACTACTTGACATTTTGTAATAAAAATGGACACGTTGCTCTCTTGTTCTGAAAGCATTTTTCACACAAAAGAAACAACAAAATCTAAGTGCACAGAAAAATTTTACGGGGAGTGTGCAACCCTAAATCCCCCTAAACTTTTGAGTACGTTCAAATCAAATGAATTTTGTGGCATCATTAGTTTAACACATTTAACACACCGTAAAGTTGGTGTTTGAGTTTATTTAATAATTTCTTACGGCTTATACATTTTAGAGAAATTGAATTTTCTACATTGTTGTTAAAAATGCAATTGCTGTGTTTTATCATAGGACAGCCGAGATGGCCACCGTTTTTATTACTAAAATTGCATATGTCACATATCCCCACCAAGTCTAGTTCTGCTCTACCTTATACTTGACAGCTAATATAAAATTTTAATTCAGTTACCTAAGATTGTTTTTGTATTTCAATCGTTTATTTTGTAATATTACACAATAAAAGTGTTTCCGAAACACAAATATTTTTAAAAGGTAAAAGAAATAATAAATTAGACTTACTCACAATCAATTTAATTTAACTATCAGACAACCGGTTTCGCTTTCTACAATATGCAAAGCATCTTCAGGTCACGATACAAAGTTAATTAAATGCTGAAAATAATAAACCCATATTAGGGTGTTGTCTAATAAAGGTAAAACAAAGATAGGTGATATAAATTATATAAATTACAGTAATTATGCCAATATTACATGTCTGTGGTTTTTAAAAATGAATAAAATGTTTAAGCAGACAAGGTAAGACCCACAAATTGGTGAAATAGTCTATTAAACTGTAATGAATTAATAAATAAACAAATAAATAAAACATTACTTACATGCCGGTACTCTATTAATTGATGGTTGAAAGAACATGGTTCAAACTATCTTGTATTGTTGATTGGACAACTCAAGTCAACTATTGTAATTTGCATTGTAACTATGCAATACTATTTAAAGTTTGTTAAAGTATGCCAATATTAACACATCAAATAACTTTGATATCTAAATTTAAAATTAAAAATTTTTAGACATTTATTAATATCAGCTTATTTCATAAAACTAGATAACTTAACTTACAGCATTTAAAATAGAAGAAGAACTGTCACACTTTAACCTACATTTGTCAAGTTTACCTCTAAAATCTGATATATAACACATAAAAAACTCATTGTCTCCAAGTAAGAGATGTAGTTCTTTTAAAATCCTCCCCTTTTTAAATTTAATGTCTGTTTCGTCCCCCCGTTTTTTAAGTGTTTTCTGTGTGTTTTCTGTGTGTCTTAAGTGTCTCAATTTTAAATTTTAACTTTATAATTTGGACTTTACAACAATTTGCTACATATTGTAACATAACTTTATCAAAGAAATTTGATAATTACAAGCTGATATAATTGCACACCCACACAATTTGTACATCTATTCTTATTCATTGTCTCACAACTGTCACCTTCAAAAACAAAAATAAAAATCTCAATAAATAACACACATTTCATAAATATATCTCCAGAATAAATATAAATAACTTTAAAGAACTTAATGGTATAGAACATTACTTTCATCAAACAAACAATTACATTTACCTATCTCTACTTCATTGGATAAAATCTGTCTCCTCAAGAACTTCCCCGTTTACTGTTAAACAATTACAATAGTTGACTTGAGTTCTCCAATCAACAATACAAGATAGTTTGAACCATGTTCTTTCAACCATCAATTAATAGAGTATTAATTCATTACAGTTTAATAGACTATTTCACCAATTTGTGGGTCTTACCTTGTCTGCTTAAACATTTTATTCATTTTTAAAAACCACAGACATGTAATATTGGCATAATTACTCTAATTTATATAATTTATATCACCTATCTTTGTTTTACCTTTATTAGACAACACCCTAATATGGGTTTATTATTTTCAGCATTTAATTAACTTTGTATCATGACCTGAAGATGCTTTGCACATTGTAGAAAGCAAAACCGGTCGTCTGATAGTTAAATTAAATTGATTTTGAGTAAGTCTAATTTATTATTTCTTTTACCTTTTGAAATGGACTCACACAAGCAACACATTCATGATACAAATATTTTTATTTCAGCAAACGATATAACCAAAAATATAACAGCTATATTTCTTTAGCACATACTGGCACGCGAAAGCAAAAGTTTCCCCATCCCTGGTATAGAGTGTTAAAATACCTATTTTACCCATGGCTTTCATTAATATAAATTAATAAATATTCTCTTAGTTTTAATAAACGTGTTTGATTATATACTTATATAAACTTATTAATTATGTATACTTATATGATATATTTTCTCTGATGCTACTATATAAATTAAATTCATTCTTTCATTTCTCCTATTTTAGCTGACAATACAAGACAAGTTTTTCTAAAAACTCTAATGCAAACCAACTTTAAAATTTTTTTTCCATGTACTGAAAAGATGTAAATAAGGTAAAATTGCTATATTGTGTTCTTTAGTTTAGACTTTCCTCGTAAACAGTGATCGTCAACAAACATCTGTTGTACGTATTGATCCTAATTTGAGCTTTAAGTTTATCTCGTTTTTCTCCACTTAAACGTTTACTCGTGTGAGCGATGTTTTTCTTTTGTATTTTTAGTGGAAAACAGAAATGTTTTCTGGTTATTGAAAGAGGAAATAAATTGCCTTTTTCACAGATGAAACATATAACGTTCACGGGTCAACAATTTTCTACAAGAAATCCCATATTCCGAGAAGAACACTTTTAACACGAACCAGTCCCCATTTTTGTTTTCTCCTTATACAATCGCCATAAATATTTTTATATTGGAAGGATCTTATAAAACGTGCTCTTTTAACTGGAATAGCTTTTGTCGGTTTTTACACGGTCTCCCATTTTTTGTATCCAAAATTGCCTGATATTCTTCAATTCCATGTAATTGTTACAAAAAAAAAACACAAGAATATTCATAAAATATTTTAAACAACAATTTTTTTTTATTTACAATTTACACACCACCTCTTTTTAAACACTTGTATATCTCTGTCATTTTCTCCTACATGCGCGTTCATCTCAGTAGCTGTTGCTAATGGGCGTCTTATTCTAATTTATGGTTTTATTTGCGTTCGACACTTCAGTTGAGTATTTTGTCAATCATAGAACAGTAGTGGTCTACGATGGTAGACCACGTGTCCACTGACGTTACAACATCTGGCTACATTGCAGATATTTGATTCTATTGTTTTCAAAATACAAGGTAACTTTTGTTTATTACCATTTGGTACACTTGTATTTACTGTGATATATTTTAGAGAATACTATGTCTGATACAAACAAAAGATAGACGTTAAGCAACTGAAAAACGCAACTATACTGGAAAGGACAAGAGAACAGGTAAACAACAATCTTAGAAACATTGCTACAAAAAATAGGAACACAGGCAGTGTAGAGAATAAAGGGATGGAGATAGAAAAGGCCCTTATGACAGCTGGTGAAGGCTCCTTAGCTCCAAGCAAAATTAAGAAAAAGGAATGGATGACAAACGAAATTTTGCATCTCATGGAGGAACGGCGAAGAAATACAACTAGACAAAATACAAAGAAGTGAACCGTGAAATTAAGAGAAAAATTAGAGAAGCCAAAGGGAACTGGGTTGTGGACAACTGCAAGGAAATAGAAGAATATGATAGAAAGTAATATAGCTTTAACATGCATAAAAAGATCAAGGAAATAACAGGTAAAAAAGTGAAACAAGCATCCACAGTAAAGGACAAAAAAGGTAAAATAATTACAGATTTAAATGAAAAACTGGCAAGATGGACAGAATACATTGAAAAACTTTTTGCAGACACGAAAGACCAGAAATAGCAGTAGCAGAACCTACAGATGACACAACAGGGCCTGAAATCCTAAAAAGCGAGGTAGAATATGCTATAAGGAACACAAAAGGGGGTAAAGCTGCAGGACCAGATGAAATTCATGTAGAATTGTTGAAAATAATAGACGACGACGCACTTCAAATAATGATGAACCTCTTTAACACAATTTATAGAACAGGCATGATACCAAAGAAATGGCTCTCCTCTACTTTTGTCACAATCCCGAAGACGAATAACACCAGAGAGTGTTCAGACCACAGAACTATAGCATTGATGAACCACACACTAAAAGTATTTTTAAAAATAATTCACAAAAGAATATTGATTAAATTAGAAGAGAACATAAGCGCCACACAGTTTGGATTCAGAGGTGGACTGGGAACACGGGAAGCTGTGTTTGTTCTGAGTGTGTTAATGCAAAGATGTTTGGATGTAAACCAAGACCTCTACGTAGGTTTCATAGATTTTGAGAAGGCCTTCAATAAAATCAGACACCAAAAGCTGTATGAAATCCTAAGAAGCAAAAACATCGACAGTCGCGACATTAACATCATATCCAGGTTTTACTGGGGACAAACAGCAAAAATCAAAGTTAATAATGAGTTAACCGAAGAAATTGAGATTTGTCGAGGTGTGCATCAGGGTTGTGTGCTTTTTCCACTATTATTCAATATATATAGCGAAACAATATGTCAGGAAGCGCTCTTAGAGCAAAACATTGGTATGAACATTAACAGAGAGTTATTTACAATATACGATACGCTGATGACACGCTAATAGTAACAGATTACCTAGCAAATTTACAGTTTTTGATGGAAAACAAACACCCATACCAAAAAGTATGGTCTAAAACTGAACATTAAAAAGACTAAATTCATGATTGTAACAAAGAAGCTATACACCAATGTGAATTTAACCATAAATAATCAGCCAGTTGAAAGAGTTACGTCCTACAAATATTTAGGGGTTTGCTTCACTGATACTAATGACCAGACAAGAGAAATCAAGAGGCGAATAGAGATAGCGAGACAATCGTTTGTCAAAATAAAAAAGTTCCTATGCAGCCGGGACATAAATATAAACTTTAGAACGAGAATGTTAAGGTGCTATGTTTTCTCCGTTCTGCTGTACGGCATGGAAGCCTGGACACTAAGAAAGATAAAAATCAAAAACATTGAGGCATTCGAGATGTGGTGTTACAGGAGAATCTTGAAAATACCATCGACAGAAAGAGTAACAAATCAAGATGTTCTGCCGAAGATGGGGAAGGAATGCGAAGTCATAAAAACCATACAAACGAAAAAACTTAAATGTCTGGGCCACATAATGAGAGGAGAAAAGTACTCTCTGCTTAGACTCATAATCCAAGGAAAAATCTCGAGAAAGAGAAATGTGGGACGTAGGAGGATTTCCTGATTGCGAACTTTAAGGGAGTGGTATGGGTGCAGTTCAATACAGTTGTTCAGAGCTGCAGCCAACAAAGTAAAGATTGCTATGATGGTAGCCAACCTCCGATAGGAGACGGTACTGCAAGAAGAAGAAGAATGTCTGGTAATAAAAGAAGACGGGTGGAACGAAGCAACAACCCGGAAGTTTGGTCTCGATGGTTTGAGGAGATATCAAGTGGGAAGAAGAAGACTGTGATGTCCGAAGTCCGAAGACGATCTCGATGTGAATGTGAATTTTGCTGAAAGGAGTGATCACGAAGCAGACTCTGAATTAGAAACATTGGAGCAAGAGGAATTGGCCCCAGATGAAGGAAGGTCAGACGACTCTGATAAAGCACGTCCTTCAAATTTTTACATAGGAAAAGACTAAATAGTAAAAGAATAGATCCAATTTACAAGTTCGTGTCCGTTCTCAGAATCTCATCAAACTTATGCCTGGTACAAAAGCAAACGCACGCACTGTTGAAACTGAAATTGATTGCTTGAAGTTATTTTTGGATGAAACAATTATTAGAGTTATAACTGTCTCGACAAATATTTTTATTGAAAAGATACGGAGCAATTACCAAAGAAAACAACTATTAGCATTTAAGGGACGTTGTGCGTTTAAGCAGTATATCCCAATGAAACCAGCCAAATATGGCATTAAAACTTTTGCTCTGGTAGACGCAAAAACGTTTTACACATTCAATTTGAAAACTTACGCGGGAACTTAACTAGAAGGTCCATACAAATTTATAAATACCAGTAACGAAATAACTCTTCGGTTGGTAGGGCCCATTGCAGGTACCAGTCGTAATATTACGGCAGACAACTGGTTTAGCAGTTTATCATTGGTCAACAGTTTACTGAAAAAAAAACTTACATATTTAGGTACTGTAAGAAAAAACAGACTAAAGGTTCCTCAAGAGTTTCTTCCCCAGTAAAATCGAGAAGTTAAGTCATCCCTTTTTGGTTTCCAAGCTGATTTTACTATGGTGTCGTATGTCCTAAAGAAAAGTAAGTCGGTGATATTGACATCATCCATGTATAATGATGATGCTATAGATGAAGATGCTGGAGATGATAGAAAGCCAGTAATGATCACTGATTATAACAACTCCAAAATCAGCGTGGATATGGTGAACTAATTGTGTCAGAATTTTAAAGTCGCAAGAAATACACGCTGTTGACCAATGGCTATGTTTTACAATTTATTGAATATTTCTGACATAAACGCCCTCTGCGTGTATAAGACTAATTATCCCAAACAGAAAATAGAACGCAGTGACTTTCTTGAAAAGTGTGCTTTAGAATTAATTTGACCACAAATTGAAGTTAGATCAACAATTTCTCGGTTACCAAGAGAAATGAGGAAGCGGGTCCAATTTCTGCTGGGTATAGAAAATAATCCCCCTCAACCACCTGTGCGATCACAGAATTATGTCGGGCGTTGCCATGTTTGTCCTCAAAATTTAAACAAATCTTCTAGAAAGTCTTTAATGAAGTGCGGAGCTTTTGCATGTAAAAATCACATGAAAAAATCTGCAATGATTGTTTTACTGACTAAAAATGTGATGTTTTCTGTGGTCTCTAAGTCATACACTTTTTTAACAGTACCTTTATTTATGTGATTTTGGTTGATTTTGTTCTAAGTATTGTTAAGTACAACAATTCTTCTTTTGTCAAATTTACACTAAAGTTCTTATTAAAGCAAAATAATTTTAATGGTAAATAAAAATTTTAAAATGTATGGAGTAGTCTTTTTATTGTCTGGTAAAGACATAAGTAAACCTTTTGTTATTATAACTGGTCAGTATCATTAACAATAATTTAAAAAATATACCTAATATAGTATTATTATTGAAACTATGAAATTTTTATGTTTAATAATATAAATAAAATGGTCTACGATCGTAGACCGCCTGTCTTAGTTTACGACGTGCCTAGCGGAGGGTTAATTATATCTTAATTTGTTAATGGGTATATGATAAAATGTTAGACATTGCTATTGGAAGAAGGTTTTGAACTATATTACTTCGTTGATGAGTCCTTTCAACAATTTGTTTTTTTTTTTAACTTCTTCGCGATTTATAGTGTTTTATAAACTAAATTTTCGCTAACCTTTTATCTTTTGGATATCTTTTTACAAAGCCATATATAATATAAATTAAAAAATAAATGAAGAGCAATTTTCCCTGCTTAAGTTTTAAATTAATTATTTTTAGAATGTACATAAAACTCGTTTTGTTTTAAAAGTTATTACCATTTATATCAAGAGTTTTAGTCATTTATGCATAATGGGAACGGATCTATTTATATATAATTATTAGCTAAATATTTAAATGAAATTTACTGAATTATTTGTTTTTTACATTAGCAAATATAATTTATGTATGGTAAGCTTAAATGGTTATAATTATTTTGGTGGAAAATAACCGGTAATTTAATTTATTTCAGCAGGATTGGTATATCGCCCCTATTATAAAATAATTAAATATTGATTCGTTTAGTATTTTCGTTATGTACACTAACTAAACAAAGAGTCTAGATATCGCTTAAATATTTATACGATATGTTTAAAATTGAAACCTGTATATTTAGAGCAATATTTTCACAGAGTATCAGCTATATGTATACAGATCATTACTGGATAGAAGTAACGCCACATTTTTCTCTAATACAGACATTTTATTTCCAAACAATTAAATGGTTCCTATTTAACAAATAAATACTTATAACCAACTCTTTGTCTCTATTTAGCATATTCCATCTACATGACATATGATGCCTCCCACAATACTTTCTTTCTGAACCTCCAGACTCCAGTTTTTCTAGTCTTTCTAGCTAATTTTCGGATATTCTCATAGGATTGGATTACCGCAAGTCTAAGCGTAGTTTTTACAATCCGTGGCTACCATTGGCTTTATCACTTTGCCTTTCGGTTAGTTTTTATGCTAGATATATATCCCGCCCATTCCCTTTTTATTTTATTGCTTGTTTGTATTGATTTGTTTTTCTATATTGTATGGTTACCACTAGTATTATTAATATGAATGGATTCCTCACACAGCAGTTAAAATTATAAATCTTAATTATCCATCCCAACTTTTTATTCTACATCATCAATTTAATTTATCCTTTCTAACTTTTGACACCCCAAGTCCAACCCCCATTTTTATTTGTTCCATAATATATTTAAAATATTTTTATTCATTTTTTCAAGCTTCCTTAATAGCCTTCGCTTTCTGATGTCCAATTCACACCTTCAGTGTTCCGAATTTTTAAACATTTCCATTCTATAACAAAAATTCTACATTCATACACAATGAAATCGAATTTTTCTGATTTTTTAGAATACATTTGATGATTTGACATGACAATGATATAAAAGTTTGTATGTACCGTGGGTATGAATAGATGTTTATGCCCTCGGGCGACTTACAAACCCTCGGCCAGAGGCCCCTTGGGTTTGTAACTTCCTCGCCCTCTGGGCATAAAGATCTATTTAATACCCTTCGTACATAAATAACTATTAAAATCCTTTAGAAGAAATTTCAAAAACCAAAAAATAATATTAAGGTATCTGTAAAATTTTATTTAAGAAAATATTCTTAACTGGCCAAATACTGCATAGTTTACCCTAGGCCTAGGCGAATATTGTCAACTGAAGGGGTAGTAGCAGAAGATAGCAGAAGATCAATGAATAAGTATTGTAAAGAGCTTTAGTATTAAAATCATGTAACAAAAAATTTAAAAAATATATATGTAAATAAAACTTTTCTCCTCAGGTGTCGAAAGCCTCTAGGGTATTTTATTAAAAAATATGCTACTTTGTTCACTAGAAGCTGCATAATAAAAATCTTATTGTATATGTGCCATAAAAAATACCAAAAATAGATTAATTATTGTACATAAAATTCTAGTATAATACCTTTGTCTAATACCTTTTGTAGAATAATAATTCAACTTAGAGTTATAGCCGAGTTAATCAAAAGAAGAAAAACTATGGAAAGTCTATTAATCTTTTTCGTGTCTGATCTTGGGTTAAGATAACCAAAAAATCTGGTCTCAATGTAGGCTGGAAAGTTTGAAAATCTCTCCCGCCATCACCGTTAGTGCCATTTGCATAAAGAGCGTTGTAATAAAATTTTGTTATATTAACTTTTCAAGTTGGGCAGAGACCCTTTCTTGTAAAGAAGCGCCGGGACGGTAACTTGGGCGACGGCCTTATGAATTACTAAAGCTTAAAGTGAGATATTTCTCCTTGGGGTACAGATGCGTCTAGATAGTTTACCTTCCACACGGCAAGATGTGCTCGAGGGCCTTAGTTTAAAAACAGGTTGGTATCTAAATTGTGAACCTATCGTTTATGTTTGAACTAATTTTGAATGATATAAAATATTAAAAATTATTTGTTAGTGAGTTAATAGAAAAAAAAACAAAATCTTTAGAAGCAAGGTAAATATACGTAATTTTTTTTATTTAAATAATTTTACTTGAAAATGGGGTTAATTTGACATTTCGATTTCTGCTTCGAAAATATTTCTCAAATAACAAATTAATTTAAACAGAAACCAAAGGCCGACTAAGATAAGTCCTATAGATTATAAAATAGCCACAGCAATCATAATAATAATCATATTAGATCATATGTAAGATCCTCGAAGCAAGTTTAGCAAGGGGGGTCGTATCGGAAATATAGCAATAGGTTAAGCTCACATACTTCTCCAATGTAGGTAAAGTATCAGACCTAACACCAAAGTCATATAGACCAATAAACCTATCGTTTTTTTTTTTAGTAAAAACACTGATCAGACTTCTCATAAGAGGCGAAGTGCTAAAAGATAATCCTCGAAGCAATCGTCAATAATCATACCAACCTGGTAAATCTCCCGACTCGGCGTTAGATGAGCTAAATAGGCTTATCTTAAAGTCAATAGAAGACGAAGAGATAGCAATGGCCGCTTTTTTAGCTATTGAAGGAGCTCTTAAGTTATAGAAGACAATTATGCCACGTATCCACTAAGTACTCGTACAAGGCATACAATGGATGTGCGTTGTATATTAGATGAGTCTACGATAATGCTGATCCTACAAGTAGGCGGTAATGGCAAAGAGCTTATGACCAAAAGCCAAAATGCGGTTTGCAACATTTAACTTATAAATATTTCTTTAAATTAAAAAAGTATTTTTTTGCTTTTTAGATAAATATAATAGAGGCATTTGAAACTTATTGTCTTTTAAACGAAATAACTGAATTTAAAAAATCTTATTTTAGTGTGTAGAAGACCAAAAATAGTTTCTTTGACATGAGTAGTCTCGGAAGATTTAAGTTTGGATTATTATTTTTGTTTCAAATTTGTCCCCAATATTTTTTTTTCGTCATGAATCTGTTTCTTGCAATTACATCTTCTGGTAAGTTTTGATAGGCGATCCTCTATAACCAAAAGCTTATATCCAAAAGCATTGGATCCAATTGTCGGTTTCATAATTATTAAAGCTAATGAGCAAAAGGTGTGAACAAATGTAAATTCTATAACAAATCTTATTTAGGTATTATTTAATCTGGTATTATTTTATACAAAAATAAGTTATAGTTAAAATTTATCAATTAATATCAATATTGTGTGTGTATGCAATCAAATTATGGTACCTGTGATGTTGAAGTAACACTTCTTCTTCTTCCACAGTGCACTGGGGGAACTCAGGGGGGCAGAATCTTCTTAAAGTTGCCTAGTTAAGTTTACACTAAAAAACTGAAGTGTTTATTGCTCTGATCTATACAAGTCTGCCACTGAGGTGCGTGTCGTCTCGTAGCTTCGCTTCCCTTAACTTAAGTCTCACAGGGCCGTATCATGGTTACGTATATAAGACATACACACACGTCAATTAAAGAATTAAATATAAAATAAAATAATAAGAAATACTTAATACATAATAAGAATATGTGCGGAGGGACGTAACAAGGTGTCTAATATCTACTGCGCGGCATAAGTTAGGGATATTGCCAATATAATGGTAATGGCACTTCATTTCGCATCAATTGTTTGTATGTAAACAATTAAAAATTATTACACCTTTTAAAAACATGAAAACTTGAGACCTTATAAAGAGAATCAGACCAAAAAATAAATATAATTGTTAAAAAACTACCTGATCGATGGCGTCCGATGAGAATCTCATTTTAAAGAGAAAGTATTTTCAAGAAAGTCGTATGTTAAACGTTTTTATCTATAATGCGTTGTTTTTTTTACAATATTGAAATGAATGCAAAAAGTCCCTTTTTTTGCTTAAATGTTTTGACGCAGTAAAAGTTTTGATAACCACGAGATAATACGGCATTTCGATTAACTACCCCCAGACATTCTAGGAAAAAAATAGCGCCCAGTAATTTTTCGGTTTTGCAAGTGATTTTTCGGCTTTGTTTCATGAGGTAATAAACTTTAAACAACTTATAAATTTAATTAAATTTAATTAAGTATTTCTCTGAATAAAAAAATCAAAAACTTTAGTGTCAATTGTTGATGTAGATAAGTGACTTAATTGATTGATACAGTTGTATAATTGTTGTATTTTTTTTTATTCGAAAAAAAAAAATCGCATCCACCAAAATGTTATTAGCGACGGAACAAAATATAAATAACAAAATTTAATAACTACAGATTATATAAAATGTTTATAGATCTTAAATATTTATTTATCTTATCATAGGAACAGTCCTGACCTAGAGTTTCTGCTAGATATTTCGAGATATGGTAACGATTTCTTTTTTGGTCATATTTACCACAATTTATTAAAAAGTGTTCAACTGTTAATCGAACGATACACTGATCACAAATGGGTGGGTTATTCTTTGTGAAAAGATAAGAGTGTGTTACCTTGGTATATCCTAAACATATACGCGTAAGCACAATTTGCTCATCCCTGTTAAGCGACGATCGAATTCACTGGGAAATATTATTCTTGATCTGATTCAGCTTAGATTTAGTTTAAGACCACTCATTTCGCCACAAATACAACCCTTCATTTTAAAAATAAGCTTTTAAGTCACTGGAAACACATTTGTCTATAGGCTTCGAATAATCGCTTAACATTACCTGTGGTGCAGTCCTATAAGCTTCTTCGCTTCCCGTTATCCCGACATGTGAGGATACCCACAAAAATTGAACTCTTCATCCATGTTAATGAGCTTCGGACAGCTGGTACTTTCGTAACTTTTCATTGTGAAGGTAAGCTCGTTAAAAAGTTTCACAGCACGGTATATAGCGTAGAGCTTAGCTGAATATGTGCTACATACTGGGGGTAGACGAAAAAGAAGATTGTTTTTTAAGGAAACGATTGATGCCCCACTCCCTCTTCGAACTTGTAGCTCCGACCGACTGTAGTCGGTCCACTTTTCTTCGAAGAGAGCTTCGAACTTAAGCCAAGTAAGGGAATTGTTTGTACTGGATTTATCGAAATAGGTAAAATATTGGTAAAATTAGTGTTTAGATTTTGAAGTCTGGATTTAATTATTTATTATATATAATTTAGTATATAATTAGTATAGCGAATATCTTGGAATTTGTTTACATATTTATTTGTAAAAGTATTTTGATATATTTGTTTTAAAATGTTACAAGCGACTGAGGCTGTATGTGATAGGGCGAGGAACATGGGGCGGTAATGTAGCGGTGGTTCTCCTAAAGAAGCATAAATGCTGGGTACCGGGAAAGTTGAAAAAGCCCCTCTAATTATTCTAAGACTTTTATTAAAAATAACATCTAATGATTTAAAAAGAGATTGATTAACAGTTGAATAGGCAATTGCTCCATAATTTAGCTTAGAACGTATTAAAGATTTATACAGAAGTAGAGTGTATTGGTCTAAGCCCCAGTTTTTGTTACAAAGAGATCTTAACACATTTAATCTTTTATTACAGGAAATGATGAGTTGTGAGGTGTGATCTTTTCATGTAAGCTTTGAATGAAAGATTAAACCCACGAATTTGTGATGATCTCTAAACTCCAGCTGTTTCTCATAAATTCTCAGGTTGTGGCAAGGAGCTTGAAAAAAATACAACTCCTATTGATTTTTCTATTGAAAATTGAGGACATTAAGGAGCTATTTTTGCTTTAAATAGATACCTCTAGGTCATCAGCGTATAAACGGACTTGTAAGGCTGCTTGAATATTTTTAATTATATCATTTATTGCCGCTAGAAATAATGTTGGACTTTATTAAATAATGCACGGATCCTTGGGGTGTAGCATGTTCCAAACGTTAAATATTTAAAAAATATATTTATTTTCACTTGAAAAGATCTGTTGTTTAAAAAGTTTTGGATGAAGACAAAGTAGTGACCTTGAATATTCCAGTTATAAAGTTGTCTCAAAACGTTGTACTTCCAATATTAATTAAATGCACGTTCTATATCAAAAAATATAGCAACGCTTTTTGGATTCGTAGCAAAAGCTTCATGTGTCTCACTTTCCAAGTCTAAAATGTTGTCTGTGGTTGGCCGATCTTTTCTAAAGCCATTTTGCTCCGAAATTAAGAGATTGGAACTTGACGAAACCTATAAAAGCCTGGAGTTAACAATATTGTCTAGTAATTTGCATGCTGTTGATGTCAGAGATATGGGTCGGTATGATTCTCGCTCATATTTAGGTTTGTCAGTTTTTAGGAGAGGAATGACTATTGCCTTTGACCAAATAGCTGGCCATTAATGGTGGAGATAAATTGTGTTAAATATGTTTAAGAGATACGTTATGGCTGAGACAGGAAAATGTTTTAGAAATGCTGAGGGAATATCATCAGGTTCAGGACTAGAATCCTTTAGGTTAAGAAGAGTTGAGTTTATCTTTTGAAAAGAGATAGGATGGTTTAAGGAATTTAATGGATGCTTTATTTTTAGGTGTTTTATGTTTTTTTTTATCGGTTTAGGGCTGATTTACTTTCACGGATTGGTGTAGCACAACGTTCATTCCACCACGGTACAGGACATCGACAGTTAACAGACTTAGATGAAGTTGATTAAACTGCTCCATAGTTGAGTTAATATCGTCTGTTATTTGCAAAGTGGAAATATAATTAGTGATATATTCGAAGAATTTTTGCCAATTCGCATTTTTTATTCTCTACTTAGATATAAATATGGGACCTGATAAGCAAAAATTATGATTTCTAATAAGGATTGGGAAATGGTCACTACCATATGGTACCTAAAATACTTGTGCCTCTAGCAGATGTGTGATATGACCTTCATATTAGGTTGTGAGAATTAAAGTCGCATAGAATTATACGAGGACCTGGCAATTGCTCTAATAATCTGCAAAGGCTATCAAAGAATTTACTTGTATGTCACAAGGAAGGTAAACATTGCAAATAGACACTAAATTGGTAGTTGAGATTCTAACAGTGACAGCCTCCAAATCACTAACTATTGGAATTTGCACCGCGTCGATGGATTTGTTCAGTATCGCTACACCACCGCTTGCACGACTTGCATCTGTAAAGTCTTTGCGAAAACAAGCGAAATATTTAGAATTGTACAATTTATTGGTCTTTAAGTTTGTCTCCTATAAACAAATAATATCTGGAGAATATTCAGATAAAAGAAACTGTAAGCATAGGTCGACAATGAAAAATCCATCAATGTTCCACTGAATAATCGAGTTGAATGTTGTTAATATATTTGGAGTTGAGAATACTGACCGATTGTCTACAGAGGAGTTACTGTCTAAGTCAGATATATCTTTCCCTAAATGGTTAAGTAGTTTCTTTTAAAGTTTTGTAAACTTAGTTTTATTGATCTACCTATCATTTGCATATTGATAGCTGCATGTTAAAAGATGGAGTAAATCAACCATCATCATCATTTTCGCTTTACAACCCTGTGTGGGTTCTAGCCTCCCCAAGAATTTTTTTCCAGTCGTCCCTATCTATCACCTTCCTCCGCCAAGCACGTATTTCCATATTTCTCATATCTTGATCTATGTTATCTAGGAATCTTGTTCTGGGTCTTCTTCTTCTTCTTTGACCAATAGGTCTATCAAGGAGCGTTTTTCTAGCTGGGTCGGTTTGCTCGATCCGCATTACATGGCCTACACACCTCAGACGTCCTATCTTAATGTGTTTTACGATATCTAGTTCCTGGTATATTCTATAGAGTTCTAAGTTGTATTGTCTTCTCCAGACACCATTTTCATTTACCGCTCCATAGATTTGCCTTAGTATTTTTCTTTCGAAACATCCTAACATGTTTTCATTGCTTTTTGTTAAAGTCCAGGTTTCTGAACCATATGTTAGGACTGGGCGTATTATTGTTTTGTAGAGTTTTACTTTTGTATTTCTTGATATAACTGTAGATTTAAAAAGGAGATTAAGCCCAAAATAGCATCTATTAGCCGTGCAAATTCTGCGGTTTATCTTTGCGGTAGTGTCATTTTCAGTATTGACGAGCGTTCAAAGGTATACAAATTAGTTAACTGCTTCGATGACGTCGTTTTCTATAACAAGTGGCCGTAGTATTTGTGGTTGCGTACCTATTTTCATTTATTTCGTTTTATTGGTGTTTATTATTAAACCCATTTTTGTAGCCGCTTCCTTTAGTGCTACGTACGCCTCTCGTGCTGCGTTTTCCGTTCTCTTAACAATATTGATATCATCAGCATATGCTAGGATTTGCACAGATTTGTTATATATTGAACCGGTAGTTGTGATTTGTGACGTACGTATTACTTTTTCCAGAGCTAGATTGAATAGTATACAGGAGAGTGGGTCTCCCTGACGTAGCCCGTTATTTGTTTTAAAAGGTTCAGAGAGTTCCCCCTGGATTCGTACTCTGCATTCAACTTTTTCAAGGGTTAGTTTGGTTAGACTTACCAAGTGATTTGGTAGTCCTAGGTCTATCATTGATCTAATCAATTCTCTTCTATTTACAGAGTCGTAGGCTGCCTTGTAGTCTATAAATATGTGGTGCGTGTCTACACCGTATTCCAGTGTTTTCTCTAGAATTTGTCTCAGGGTTGAAATCTGATGAATTGTTGACTTATCACCTCTAAAACCAGCCTGGTATTGTTCTATTATTCGCTCTGCATATCCGTATGGTAAATCAACCATATCACTTGTAAATTCTGTGACGACGTTAATAGTGTCGGGTGAGCCTTGGACATTATCAGTCCTTAAAGACAATTAGTGGTAATTTAAAATGAGAGGTGGTGTATAATTATTACCAAAATTTTCAAGAGTTGTCCGTATAGATGGATCGCTGGATAAGCTCGGTTATTTTAATTTAGAAGATTTGGGTTTTGTAAACAGATTTGGTGATGAAAGTGCTGAATCTGTAGGAGGAGAAATGATTTCACCAAAACTACGTTTTGTGAAGGTACTTGAATTGGCACAAGTATTATCAGAGTTTTTACTTAGATGCTGCTGCTTTATTACATTTGGAAGTACTGGAGCAAACTCATAAGTAGTGGCAGAAGTCGAGCTTGAAGTTTTTATTGTAAGATTGGCGTAAATAGTTGTTTCAGAAAATTGTGGTAATGTATCAGCTTTATCAGAGTTTTCTGTAATTTTATCTAATGGAAGAGGTGTTGATAGATTAGAGGATATTGCTTCTGAAGTTTGTGAAAACGGTGTTGTCGCCGAATATGGTTGATTGAAAGTGTTGCTATAACTAGGAGTGCCGGTAGTTTCTTGGTTGTGGAGATTTGTGGGTGAGCTTATAGTTGGAGCATTACTGGGATTCGTAAGACACTGGCCAGCGATATGTCCTGAAGCTTTGCATTTATATCAAGTTAGACTATCCTGAGAAATGAAGATGCTATATGAAATATTTTCGTAATTTACTGTAAACGAATCGGGTACGACAAAATTGTATGGACTGACATATATTTGTCTTCAGAAACTTAGTATGTAGTTATATTTCGGTAGGTTTGAACTAATCCTATGAAAAGAAATTGGTGAAATCATATTTAAACCAGGATTTTTTAATTCTTCGCAAAGCACTAACAGTTGCATACGATTGTGCCAAAAATTATAGCCTGATCTTTTTTTGCAAATTGCTGCTGGGCTGTGGCTGTGGAATATTACTTAACGGTATTATATTGGCTTTGAATAAAGATGGAAGTCAATTCAATATTTGTCTTCATAGTTATCTTATGCACACCTCAATACACCTCGTATCGATACAAAATTTTAAGGTTATTTAAATTGTAAATAGAAACAGTTTATCAGCTAATTATCACACTATAAGTTAACTCTGTTGTATTATTATTTATTTAATATTTAGCTATTTCCCTAACTTATGCCTCGCAGTTAGGTTGACAATTAATTGTATATTATTCATTGTGTATGAAATTTACGGCACCTAAAGCTTCATTAAATGGAGAAGTGCCTTCCTTGAAGTTAAATCAATTTCACGTCAATCAAAGTCAATTCACGGGGGTGAAAAAAATTACGATTTGAATATATAATAAGTTGATGACGAAATTAAAAAAATTAATATTACAATATATATAAACAGCAAATAACAGGAACAGAAAATTTTGATAAATTAATTACAAAGTTTTGAATTTAAAAATTTATATGTTTTGTGTTTTTAGATATATTTTGTTATTACAAAAACTGTATTTGCATTTAATTAGCAATCAAAAGCTATACATAAATATGGAAAATCCCGGCCCCGATATCTAGCAGATCATACAACTTTATATCGGTTCTGACAAATTTGTTAATTACTGGTAGTTAAAATTAAAAATTTAATTTAATTTTTATACTGTTTGCAACTTAAAGTTAAATGTGACAGTGTACTGAAAATCGTAGAATTCTGTGAGTACAAAACTGCATTATTAATAACCTTAGTCAGAAGTTTAAAAGGAAAAATATTTTATCGATTTCAATTCAACTTATCGATTATCGACAACAACTTTTTGCTAGTTCTTGCTTCTAATAAGTAATTAGGCTAGGCTGCTGTTCAATTTTATTAAGTGGCCAGTTCCGGCTTCAGATCCTCTGTGCCAATGTACGTAAATTCTCAGCGGGAAGATGGATGAACCGGAATCAGCTACTACCTCACGAAATATACCCACTACGTCACATATATCTTACTCCAATGCATTAAACAGTTTCAAATATCTTTCAAAAGACCAAGGTATTATACGTTCAACCATACAAGGAATAAAAGTTTTCGAATATATAAAAGCTGTTGGATCAATAGTACAGCCCAAAAATGTTGTTTGGGCATCCAAAATAGCAAACAACCGCATCTGCATCTACCTCTCCTCTAAATATGTAGTTGATCAATTTCTTAGCTCCCACAAATATATAAATATTGATGGTAACCAGATTGAAGTAAGAAGACTTATAAGCCCTGCCCAGAGACTCATCATATCTAATGTATGTCCTACTATACCTAATAGCATAATTGAAGAGCACTTAAAAACTATGGGTATAAAATCCGCCTCCAACATGACGTTTCTACGAGTAGGCATGCAAGACTCAGAATACAGCCACGTACTCAGCTTTAGGAGGCAAATGTTCATAAGTCCTTTAGAAAATGCATCAATTCCTGACTCATTTCTAATCTTATTCGACAATACATCATACCGACTATACATTTCCATAGATGGTTTAAACTGCTCCAGATGCAAGATTGTCGGACATCACGATTCTGACTGTCCTTCTTTATCATCATCAAGCAACTCAATTAATCAAATGGAAACTGACCACCACGTGAATATACATAACTCTACCAACGAAAAATATAATCAGGTACAAGATCAACCATGAAACCAATACCAAGAAGATACCGAAACATTAATGGAACCAGAACCCAATACCATACAAAATCACGCATCAGCTACAAGGGACCAAACCACTTCCTCACAAACAAACAATGAATAATAAATTTTGAATCAACCAAAAATATTCCAAGATAATTCTTAGTAATTGAAAGCGATAGAAAAACCACTAAAATTACTCTGCAACTAAAAGACAAATATCCTCTTCTGAAATTCTTGAAAATGACCTACCTCCTCCCGATACTCAAAAACCTAAGAAAAAGCCTAAAACCCAAGAAGATATTCTAATTATTCTAAATCAAATTAAAGAAAAAATTTAAAATAGAAATCCTTCCTTTACACTTACTTTTCATGAAATATGTGATTTTGTGGCAAATTCCCTTCACTCAAAACATCCTGAACGCATTGTTAAAAATTATTCAAATGAAAGCCAAGAAATAAAAGAAATTTTAAACTTTATATATTCTCAAATACAAAATAAAACTTTAAAACACAATATCACTAGATTGAAGAAGAAACTGCTTCTCAACAGTCCTTCTTCTACTGACGAAACTGACTAAGAATCAAGTTCTCAACAATAAATAGTTATCCTTTATCTGGGTACATTCCCATATGGGAATAAGTGGTAATGAGGAAGTGGACTCTCTGGCAAGCAATGCAACCACCGAAAAAAGTATTGCTATCATAAATCAAATGCCTTGGACTGATCACAAAGTAAATATCAAAGCCCACGTGTACAGAGCGTGGCAAACTACTTGGGATCACACTGCTAACAAACTCAAAGAATGTCTAAGTCAAGTAGGAACCAAACTCATCTTACCAAATACTAGAAAATACCAAGTCATCATCAACCGACTCCGAATAGGACATACTTTCCTTACACACAAGCATATCTTCAACCAGGAGGCTGCTCCGATGTGTACCAAGTGCAACACTCAGTTGTCAGTGAAACATATAATTGTTTAGTGTCCAGTGTACCAGAACGAAAGAATCGCGTGTGCCCTTAGTGATAATTTAAAAAGTATACTAACATCAAATTTACAGTCTTTATTAAGTTATCTTAAAATGACTAAACTATATACCAGATTTGTAAAAAATATTTTTTTATGTAACAATATGTATCTTACTGTTTGTGTATGTCCCCCCGCTAATAACCCTTAGTGGTTGATACGGGTATATTTGTTTAAATAAAAAAAATATGGAAAAACCGTAATAGGTACGGTTATAGATAATTTCAAACTCAGTAAATTGGGTTTGGTATTCTTCGTAAATAGTTCTACCTGTTAAAAATAATATTAAAATTATATATGCAGTATTTTTATTATATAAACCCGGAAATATTTCACCGTCTAGAAATAGTAAACTCATGCATTAAATAATACCAATCAAGCGGAACATAATTTTGTGATACAATGTAGAGCTACTTTTATCGGAACATATACAATATTTTGGCTGAATACTAATATTAATGACATAGTTGCACGAAAAAAGAATATTAGATTAGAACTAATACAACCATATATTCGGTAGTTAACATTGATAGAATTTATTGATAAGCAACAGTGGCATGCAACAAGATTTTTCTTAGACACCAAAAAGATTTGTGAATGTTGTTTAGGATTCGACTCTGAACATAGTAGCTAATACGTGTTTTAAATCGAGCTCTCATAATTAATTTAAAAACTAGTGAAATACTAAAAATATTTTTGTTAATTAGTGATCCAGCAGTGAAATAACAAAAATACACACAACAGAGATAGTAAGTTACTTTAAACATAACAGTTTTTACTATTATCAAATATTATTTTGGATAACCTACAAAATCTAGGACAGGTATTTATACCAAACCTGTTCCACTGCAGACTAAGAAGGTTGTTTGCCAGGACCGTACTCCAGTTACAAATGATAATTAAAAATGGATAGTTCTATTCAATCTGAAATTCCTACAACTAACAATACACCAAACAGCTCCTCATCATATCAATTTAATGGATCACCTACATATTCTTCCGTAACCAATCAAACACAACAATCCAATATATTTCCATCAAGAAAACAAGCAATTATTTTTGATTCAATTGAAAATACCAAACTAGATGATTACTTGTCCGCTTTGAGTCATCTGATACAACCAACCCAGATATCCTTCTGTTCAAAATTATCAAATAATAGAGTATGTATTTATTTAGCAAACGAAAAACTAGCTGAGGATTTCATAAACAGAAATGAAAAAATTCAAATAAACCATCAACTCCTACAAGCTCGTAGACTAATTAGCCCCAGTCAGCGATTAGTATTGTCCAATGTCTGTCCCTCAATCCCACACTCAGTCCTAATATCCGCATTAAAATCACATGGATTAAATCTTCTGTCACCTATAACATTCCTAAGAATAGGCACATCAACACCACAATTCCAACATATTTTGAGTTTCAGACGCCAAACATACATATCTCCACTAAATAACCAGCCCTTACCTGATTCTTTTCTTATCACATATGAGGAAACGACATACAGAATTTTCCTTTCATTAGATAACCAAGCTTGTCAAACATGTAAACAAACCAACCACTTAACAAAAAATTGTCCAATGTCTACTGCGATTACAACAGATAATTCAACATCAAATAATCCAGTTCCAAATATAAACCCAATTGAAAATACAACTAATCTATCAACTCAAAAAACCCAGACAAACACTAAACAACAACAATCAAAAGAAGAAAGCACACAACAAGAAACCCAACCACAAAATAGCCAACAAGAAAAACCACACATGCAGCTAACCAAAGAAGATTCAGAAACAACAAACTACCCAAAAATAGATATAGAAAATAAGGCAACGCATATAAACACAGGGAAAGCACAAAACAAACGCACAATCTCCCAAGTCTCTCCACCAGCTACTACATCTACAGAGGAACCTACTTTTATTACACCAAAAAATAAAGAGAAGAAAGTAAAATCAGATCAAAATGTCAAACCACAAAAAACACTAGAAGAAATGCTAAGATACTGTAAACCTTTATTTGAGAACCCAAATTCCAACTACCCTATAACTTACAAACAGTTATTAGACTTTTTTGAAAACTGTGAGAACTCACCAGACCCGTTAAGTGTCACCAAAATGTATACAGAAGAAACAGCAGAGGTCACAGATCTATTAACTAATATATACCCTTACCTAAAGGACCGAAAAATTAAAGTCAAATGCACTCGAATAAAAAATAAAATATTAAAGCAAATCAACTTAGACCTTCAAACAGACTTAGAAAGCGACGCATCAATAGAAAATTAATAACACATCATTTTCAACTCTCTAATTCAATGGAACATAAATGGGTATTACACCCATTTAGAAATGTTAAAATTACTAATTTCAAAACATAAACCTAGTCTGATATGTTTACAAGAAACCCACTTCAAAAACAACAAAGCTCATGACTTGAAGAATTTCAATTGTTTTTTTAGAAATCGAGAAAATTCGAAAATTGCAAGCGGAGGGGTAGCAATCTACATAAAAGATAGCTTTGACGCTAAACTAATAAAACTCACAACAACTATTGAAGCAATTGGAATTAGAGTCACAGACACAATTTCTTTTTCAATTTGCAATATTTACATTCCCCCCAATAAAGAACCCGATTCAAAAGAAATTTCAAACTTATTAAATCAACTACCTGCTCCAAGGATAATAATTGGAGATTTCAATGCACATAATCCGTTATGGGGTTCAGCAAAACTAACATCTCTAGGTCGAAAAATAGAAAAAATAATAGAAGAAGTCAACCTAAATATTCTTAACGACGGACAACATACGCGCTTTGACACAAGAACAGGTGAAGGCTCTTGTATAGATCTATGTATTTGCGAACCATCAATTACACATACTCTTACGTGGGATGTGTTACCAGATCTATATGATAGTGATCACTACCCTATCATAATAAGCAATGAACTACAATCAACTACCCCGCAACAACTAAAATGGAATTTAAAAGGCGCAAATTGGACAGAATTTCAAAATTACGTTGAAAACAACCTGCAAAACCTAAATGACAATGTAGATATAGACAAAACAATATACTCTCTGACAAACGTAATCACAGAATCAGCAAAAAAGTACGTTGGAATAATTAAGTACGATCACAAACATCAGTCGGTACCTTGGTGGAATCATGACTGCAAAGAAGCATTAAAACAATCGAAACAAGCTTTTAATAAATTCAAACGACAAAAAACTCAAGAAAATTCTATAGAATTCAAAAAATTAAGGGCAGTCGCTAGGTATACCATTAAAAAAGCCAAACGTGACTCTTGGAGAGAATATGTCACCACAATACATAGTTCAACTCCTATAACAGCTATATGGAAAAAAGTCAACAAAATGTCTTGTTCCAAACCCCATAAATCAATAAACTTTTTAACTCAAAATAACACTATTTATAAAAGCCCAGAAGAAATATCCAATATACTAGCATCTACTTATGAATATAACTCAAGTAACTTAAATTATACTTCCAATTTCTTAAAAATCAAAATAAAAGAAGAAAAAAATCCTATAGAATATTACGATCAAAATAATAACGATCTCAATATACAAATAACAAAGGAAGAATTAGAAAATGTATTTCAGAATTGTAAGAACACTTGTCCTGGACCCGACAATATACCGTTTATATTTCTTAAAAATTTAGGCCCTCAATCTAAAGAACACCTACTCAAAATCTACAATATAATCTTATCCAGAAATGTATTTCCTAAATCATGGAAAAATTCAATCATAATACCTATTCAAAAACCAACTAAACCAAAATCAGATCCACAAACATATCGACCGATATCACTCACATGTAGCATAGGTAAAATATTAGAAAAGATAATAAACAATAGGCTTATGTGGTATTTAGAAGCAAACAAATTAATTATTCCAGAACAATGTGGTTTCCGAAAACATCGCTCAACTTTAGACAATCTCGTTGACTTAGAATCAGAAATCCACGAAGCATTTGCAATAAAACAGCATTGTGTTGGAATATTTTTTGATATAAGCAAAGCATATGATACAGTTTGGAAATATTCAATCATTAAAACACTCAGCAGCTGGTTAATAAGGGGTAACATATTAAAATACATTTCAAATTTTCTTGAAAACAGACAATTTCAAGTGCGAGTTGACGGAACATATTCTCAAACAAAAATTCAACAAAATGGTATACCACAAGGATCAAATTTAAGCACAACTTTATTCTTAGTAGCAATAAATTCGATATTAACACAAATTGAAAACCCCGTCAAAGCTAGATTATACGCTGACGACCTAGTTATTTTCTGTAGAGGAAAAAACATAGCAACGATTCACAATCACATTCAAAAAGCGTTAACACACATTGAGAAATGGTCAGCTACAAGTGGACTTCAGTTTAACACTACAAAAACGAAAGCAATATGTTTCTCAAAGAGAAATCAAATCCAAACAAAAGAATTATATCTACACGAACAAAAACTAGATTATGTAGAAGAAATCCGATTTTTGGGTATGACGTTTGATAAAAAATTAACTTGGAAGACACATATTCAACAGCTGAAAAAATCCTGTCTACCTGGTATAAATTTACTACGATCCCTTGCCTTTAAAAACTGGGGTGCCGATTATTCAAGTTTAATACTTATTTACAAATCCATAATTCGATCAAAACTTGACTATGGAGCCATCGTCTACAACTCCTCCAAAAAAACACATTTGAAGTCACTGGATATTATCCAAAATAGATGTCTACGTATTTCTTTAGGTGCTCACTACACAAGTCCCATTCAAAGTCTTTATTGGGAAAGTGGAGAACTTCCTCTTTCTTTCAGAAGACAATATCTAAGCCTAACATATGCAGCGGCAGTGTCATCAAACCGAAATAATCCAGTACTGCATAACGTTTTTGCTGATCGATTTACAAATAAATTCCAACAAACACATCAAATTGATCATCCTTTTTACTTTCGTATAAAATCATACTTATCCAAATTAAATTTTCAATTTCCAAAAACCTATGATACCTCTTCAATCCACAACCCAGCACCATGGACAATATCTATTCCTGATATCGACATCAGTCTAACAAGCCTAAGAAAATCAGAGATATCATCAACCGTCATTAAACAAAAGTTTTATATACTATTAAACAGATATGGCAATACCTACAACGTATACACCGATGCGTCAAAAAATGAAGACAGAGTTGGAGCAGCAATTTATTCGGAAGACTCCTCAGTTAGTTTCAAATTGCCATCAATTACAACCATCTTTTCGGCTGAATTATTTGCAATCCTAAAAGCACTATTGTTAATACAAAACAAAAACAAAGAAAGATATATAATAATCACAGATTCTTTAAGTTCATTATCCTCACTGACTCAATTGTACTGTGACAACCCCCTTCTACTTCTAATTAAAAAAGAACTTAAAAACATTGCAAATAAGAACATCCAAGTTCACTTTTTATGGGTGCCTTCTCATATAGGAATTGAAGGTAACGAAGTTGTAGATAAACTGGCTAAGAACGCACCAACTAACCCGATGTCCGAAGAAAGTAATATATTGGTACAAAACGATTTAAAACCATACCTAAAACAAAAAATAATTCAAAAATGGCAAGAATCTTGGAACAACACTCCATCAAGGCTATACGAAGTCAACAAACATTCACATCTTTGGAAACCAAAAATAAAAGACAGGAGAGAGCAAGTGATACTTACCCGTCTCCGTATCGGCCATACACGACTTACTCATGACTATTTATTCCAGCGCAAAAATAAACCAGTGTGTGAAGTGTGCAACAGTGCTCTAACGGTTAAACATTTTTTAATACAGTGTCCCAAATATAATAGTGAACGACTAAAATATAACATACCCAACTCCCTAAGAGATGCCCTAGAAGAAAATACAGACACCCGAAAAATATTTTCCTATCTTAAAGACTGCCAACTCCTTCAAAAGATCTAAAATGAACATTGTAACATACAAAGATATTATTATTATTATTATTATTGTAAACTAATGTATATTTTACTTATTGTATCTATATTGTATTAATCTAAATACGCTAATGACCCTGCGTGGTTGATGCGTTAATATAATAAAAAAAAAAAAAAAAAATGTTGTTTAAAAGTTATTTGCTCTTGTTATTTTATTGTTATTTGTTATTTTGTTATTTTAATTTTTTAATTTCTGTAGAACGCAAAGTAATGTAACTATAAAATAATTGTATTTTACAATAAACTTTTAAACACTGAACACAGAAAATTCAAGTAATAAAGTAGTTCTGATTTTTCAACCTTGTATTCTAAAGTAATTACAAAAGAAGTTTTTTATCGATTAAAAACACGTTAGTAACATGTGTTAATGCGCAATATTTTTTCTTTATAATCAAGCAATCTTTGGAGAGAATAACGTAGTTTTGAGTATTATTTGTACATATGTAGAGACAAGCTAATTACGAATAATATTATAACTTTTCTATTGAAAAATTAAATAACAGATCTCATATTAAAATTACATTTTCGCAATTAGTTATACACATGTGAAATAGAAATGACATCAAAATTGAAATGTGTTACTCAATATGTTTATTTACTACAGATATGCTGGACAGTTTAATTATACATTTGGATAAGTTGCAATTTTCATGTATGGGAAACTAAATATTATATAGTAAGCAATGATATCACAAAAGACCAGGCCGACGCAACAAAATTATACAGTTGCTAATCTAGAATCGGCATACATATCCGAAGTGAGAGATATTATTGTATCACCACCAGCTACAGACAGGTATGTAAAGTTAAAAACAGAATTAATTAAGAGACTCAGTGCATCACAACAACAAAAAATTAAAAGACTACTCGAGCATGAAGAATTGGGCGATCGAAGACCTTCTCAATTCTTACGACATTTACAGTCTTTAGCAGGCATAACGGTACCAGATAATATTATAAGATCTCTGTGGTTTTCTAAACTGCGATCCTCTACACAAGCTATTTTAGCTACTCAATCAAACGCTGATCTAGACATAGTTGCCGAGCTAGCAGATACAGTTTTCGAAGTCATAGCTTCTAGAACTCAAATTTCGGAAACGGCCACTGCACTTTAAAGCACCATCGGAAAATTAACAGCCGAATTAGATAAAATGAAAATTCAGCTAACTAACATCGCAACTGCTCAACCACAAACTAATACATATCGTCGTAACCGCAGCACCTCAAGAGGAATACCATACCATAGAAACAGAAGCCACAGCAGGCATTCGGTAAGTGCGGTAGCCAATCCAAGCCCAAAGTCGTCTTTTCTTAACAGACTTTGAAACTAAAAAATAATTTTTAATCGACACCGGGGCAGATTTGTGAGTATTTCCCAGAAAATATGTAAGTATGGGACGATCGCGAAAAGACTACATATGAACTATACGCGGCCAATGACACTGTGATTGTAACATACGGTTATGTTCAATTATGTTATGTTACGGTGACTCGTTAAAGATTGTTTCGATAGCAGCATAAAGACAATCGCGGAAGTGTCGCGTTACCATGTACTATTAGCTCAGTTTCCGGAAATCGATACAACACCAGGTTCACCCGTTTTTTCTTAGCCTCGACGATTAGCACCTGACAAATTGCAATGGGCTAAAAAAATTTGAAAATCTTCTGCGACTAGGCATCAGAAGACTATCAAAAAGTAACTGGTCTACACCACTACATATGGTCCCGAAGAAAGGTGAGGAATGGAGACCCTGCGGAGATTATCGACATCTAAACCAAAGGACTATTCCAGATCGATATCCAATTCCACACATCGAAAACTCCAGGCAGTCGCTGGCTGGTAAGATCATTTTCTCTATAATAGATTTAGTTAGAGTATACAACCAGATACCAGTAGCCACCGAAGATATACCAAAAACTTCCGTTACTACACCATTTGGACGTTTGGAATTTGGCGTTGTGATTAATCCAGCAAAATGTCAGTTCGTCAAAAACGAGACTACATTTTTGGGATATACAGTATTAGCAGCAGGACTCAAACCTCCCCAAGAAAAAGTAGCAGCTTTACAAAATTTTGCTCATCCTAAAACAGTGAAAGACCTGCATAGATTTCTAGGTATGTTACACTTTTATCGAAAGTTCATACACAAAACAGCTGAGCTTCAAGCACCACTACATGATTCTCTAAAAGGAAATGTCAAAGGAAAAGCACCAATTGAATGGACACCACAGCGGATCCAAGCCTTTGAGAACTGCAAAAGTATTTTAGCTAACGCTACTTTACTGAGCCACCCTGTAAACGAAGTTGATATCATCATCACTTGTGATGCTTCCGATTTTTGTGCTGGAGCTGTATTACAACAAAAAACGGATATAGGCATGAGACCTTTAGCTTTCTTTTTTAAAAAATTGTCACCTAGTGACAAGGAATATAGTGCTTACTACAGAGAATGATTGGCTATATATTTAGCTACAAAATATTTTAGACATATGATCGAAGGCAAAGACATAACCATATACACTAATCACAAACCAATCACCTTCGCCTTTACACAGAAGCTAGACAAATGCAGTCCTGGACAATTTCGATATTTAGATTTTGTAAGACAGTTTTGCACCAACATTCAGCACATCTCTGGATTAACAAATATTGTAGCAGACGCACTCTCTCAAGTCGATAGCATCAAGAAAGATAACAACATCATGGACTTAACTCTCGCACAAGAAACAGATCCAGAACTAAAAACGTACTTAAGAGAGAAAACATCGTTACAATTAAAGAAAATGCGGTTTCCGGAACAAAACGTTACTTTGAACTATGAAGTAGCAACATCTACAGCTATTTGTACCATTTGTACCTAAATTACTCTGAATGGTAATTTTTAGCATCATGCATAATCTAGCACATCCTGGAATCAACAGTTCTGTGAAAATGATCACACAGCGATATGTTTGGCCTTCAATCAAATCAGATGTGAGAAAATGGACTCGAGCGTGTCTACAGTGCCAAAAATCTAAAATATCGCGCCACATTGTTTCACATAGCCATTCGAACATGTTCACATAGACATTATAGTGATGCTGATTTCTGAAGGAAACAGATACTGTTTATCATGTGTCGACCGTTTCACGCATTGGCCGGAAACTTACCCAATGCCCAATCAAGAAGCAGAGACAGTAGCCAGAACATTTTTTTTTCCAGTTGGATAGGCAGTTTTGGCACTCTCAAGCAAGCGTATCACAACGGATCAAGTTCGACAATTCGAATCACATCTCTTTAAATCAATCTGCAAATTAAGTGGAACTATCCATTTAAGAACAACCGCCTATCACCTTCAATCAAATGACATAGTGGAAAGATTTCATCGACAATTAAAAGCAGCAATTCGATGCCATGAAAATATTCGATGAACCGAAAGCCTACCTCCAGTGTTGCTGGGTATACGGTCAACGTGGAGAGATTTAGGTACTTCAGCCGCCGAACTCGTTTATAAAGAAAATAAATATTAATAACAGTTTTTTTACGTTTTATTCGATTTTATTATTATTTTTATTTTGTTTCCGTGAAAAATCACACACGCATCTACATCAACCACGGAACATTAGTGACCCCGCGAACATTGCACAATTGGACATTGAACAGTGAACATACATCAGATATTTTCCCTCTTTCTCCAATGGCGCCACAGTCCAAAGGTTTGGAGGAGCCTTGGCCTCCTCCAAACTATGCCTTCAACCTTGCCGGTTTCGCTCCGACCTTCTTCAGGTTCTCACGTCTAGCAAATTTTGCGCGTCCGCTGCCACTTCATCCTCCCATCTTTCCCGTGTTTTTTTTTTCACTATTAAAAATTCACTATTTTTTTAAAAAAATTTTCACTATTAAATGAAAAAAATAATGATTAGAGAAAGCTGGATTTGGCTTAAATGTTATGTCGTTAGTTTAGCCACTAGCTGAATAAGGTTCACTGAATAACCTGGCTTTTATGCAATATTGTTTATACATATAAAGTTTGGTTATATAGGTATACTTTTCTTATTTTTGGGAAAATTAAGTTTAAATGGTATTTAATAGAGCAAAATGCAAATTTGTCGAATATGACATCGATACAGATGTAAGAGTATATGTCAAGTGGTACTATTTAATTCCAGAAGAGCCAGTTTTTCAGCATAGTGTGAGTGTTTTTTGGACTAAATGGAGTGTTCGACCGAACGACGCGACGGTCTGTGTTACAACTTTATTTTCACTTAAAAAAATGAATTTTTAGAACCTGCTGCTTTTTTTTAATTTGTTAAGAGAAAATCCAACATAAACCTTTATTTTACGATTATTAAAAATACAAGTCGTTTATTGAAGTATTTATTTTTGGTAAAAAAAATACGTTAATCAAAATAAATTGACATAAGCAATGCTTGTTTCTATGACAGTGATTTATATACCTCTGCATATTCGCTCTTCATATATATGGAATCATTTGTAAAACATTTTTTTTTATTTTGTGTAACGAGCAATAGTGCAGTATAAACTTGTTTTAACTCATAAATTTGCATATAATTATTATAAATTACGCAGAATGCTTGATTTGAATTATTAATTATGCAACAATTTGTTTTCCACATTTTAATTAATAAACAGTGTGTCAAAATATACTCTCACAACGGCGAGCTTACGTGGCAACATTGGAACATTTCATACAGTTTGTTCACTAGTGTAATTCGATTCAGGTGTAGCGAAACTAACGGTATTGCTTCTTACCTTCATCCCACTATTCTGCCTGTTCAGGCAGTTTATTTCTATTTTCTTAATCTCAACACCAACGATTGAGAGTCAGATGGCAGGATGTTGAGGAGACATGCAATCAGCTATAGCTCAACAACAACAACCAAAATGGAGCCAAACAACAACAAAAGCTCGGCTCGCTGAAGGTGCTGCGCTGGAACATCAGCCGTCACTCACTCAAGCGGGACGACTAAGGCAGCGCATGAAATGGAATATGTACATGAATGCATATATTTTGCGCTTTTATTATAAGGCACATATTATGACAAACCTCGACCAAGAAGCGATCTGCTATCGACATCTGTATACCGAATTTTGCAGGAAGTACCCAGAAATCCAAGTATCTCACCAAAGAGTAGAAGACCTTTACTTGGTAATTATAAGAAACAGTCTAATTGCAGAGACAAGACGCAATACCGGGAGATTCCTAAGCAAGAAGCAGTTAGAGATCAAGTCCCCAACGAAATTTATGAACAGATTCCTGAAGTTGTCAAACAAGAAACTCAACCTCATACTACATAGCAGGGCAAACATGAGTTTTAACCTGGTAAGCGAAATGGCACATGCCGTTCAAGAGCTCAACAAAACAAACTTACTAAGCATACTACCGCTAGTAAGAATAAGCCCTTGTAAGAAACTAAGTGCGCTGTTACAAATTCTGAACACTGCAGTCCTACCCAAATATGTCGTAGAAGCTTACACATTAGAATATTTGCATATTCTGATATATTGTGTAGTAACAGCAATTGCGAATTTTATTAATAAGAACACGACAGGTTACTAATAACGAAAGGACTAGTAACAGAATTGTATCCTGGAAAAAAGTACTGAAAAAAAAATAAGAATTGTTGCTTGGTGATATTGGAAAAATTACGGAATACATAACAAGATACAAAGTTAGTAACAACCAAAAATGCAAAAAATATACAATATACAATTTACAAAATGCAAATAAATAATAGCGAAGCCAAGAAGAAATTCATGAGTTTTGGGAAAATCAACTGCCAATGCCAGCTATTTATAACACCAATACTGGATTGATTGAAGACACGAGAAACAACTGACAACATTGCAATAATATTCTATACTTAGACGGTACTATGCTCACAGACCAACCAGAGACCAGATCTTATACTAGTTAATAAACTTACTAGGCAAACAACACTAATAGATGTGGCGATACCTGTAACAACAATAAGTGTGTTAAATACAACGAAAAGATCGAAAAGTATAGAGATCTAGAAATACAATTACGAAAATTACGAAATAAAAGAGTTTGTTTTACAAAATTGTTCATTTATATCGCGTTTTGAATACAGCGCGAAATGGTGACATACTATTTGCTGTATTTTAGAAAGAGAGTTTTAAACACTCTTGGGCTAGCGACTTAAGAGCAACTTCAACTAATTTTGGTCAGACGCAACCCATTATACATAGAATAACGGGTATGATACTCCCGTGCGCGAAATTGGGACGAGTTCGCGCATGACGTCACAATGAGAGTGATTTTAAATATTTCAAAGAGTGACAATTAACTTTTAATTGACACTAAACAGTCATCTAAACAGTCACACAAGGTTTTAAGTTACAATATTCTTTAATGTTTGCTTATTTCCCAAATCTTCTTTAAGAGTTAGGTTTATGACTCACAGTTTTTCCACTACCGAGTCCTTGAGAAATCCATGAAATCTTCCAGATTTATTGGCATCTCTTGTCTGATTATCACTCAAACAACCAGCTAGTGCACAACGCATTTTATGTTTAGCTTATAAATTATTCCTAGCAAAAGTCCCTAAAAAATACAGGAAGAGTATGAGTATGGTTGAGTATTAAGTACTGACTCCATAATAATTAAAGATACCTTATCTACTTATAATATTTAAAAGACCAAAATATTGTCCATATAATGTAGGTATACCTACAAAGCCACTTTCAGTTATAAAATCGCATAAATAGTTCAAAATATTCCTAATAATAATTTTTACATAGTAAAAAGCGTACAAATCAGCTCAAATCTCACAAAACACCAGAAAATCTACAAGCTTACCAAAGAAATAAAAGCTAAAAAATTGATAAAATTTCCAATATAAACAGATAGGTATATTACAATGACGGTCTACTCTCATTGTAACGTCAAATGTAGGCAATTTGCTGACAGTGGCCTGTCCAATATCAGCAACCCTTATCTGAGGGACTGTCCAGCACCCGGGCGTCAGATAAGTTGTTTTAAAAACAGCACGTTTAATTGTTTACACTTACATTATGAATATAGACCACAGGTACAGTGTAACCTAAAGATTTAAACCAATATTTATGAAAACAAAAATTATTTAATATTAATATAACTTGTTTTTACAATAGTACTTTATGCGCATATTTTTTAAAAGATTTCTTATTTGTCCCATATCTCTCCCGAACGAGCCGCTTATTACGAAACTGAATTGGTTTATTTATTCTTACGCACGATTTAACAAGAAACCACGTAGGAATTCCATGTTTTTATTCATTTGTAATAAAGATAAATGATACTGTGGAAAGATATACATTTTTTATGATTGTAACTTTACTACCTGAACACTTGCTAAGGGAAAATCGTAAAACCGGAACAATAAGGCGATAAAAACGTTTTGTTGTTGCCTATGATTTTAGGAGTTTATTTTTCGTGTATCATAATAACTAATGTAAATGATTTGGGAAACATGGTAATATTTAAATGGAATGTAGTATTAGCTTATTTGTTACAAGTGCCAGATAAATGTTTGGATAATGTACATTTTTGGTTTTTGGCGTACTTACCGAATACAAATTAATAAAAATACCGTTTGCATGTTGTCTTACATATTGTTTATTAATATTTATTGATTATTTGGCCACTAAGTTCACGACATATATTTCTGGAAAAAGTAATGGTAATAATACATGTATAAATAAAATATAAAACAAAAACTTTCATTGACACACAAATTAAATTTTAAAATTAAAATTGGTTAACTTACCGTTGTTGAATGGGAAAGTGTTTGGTATTTATTTACATACTAGCTGTACCCTGCGCGCGTTGCTATGCCACCAACTAAAGGGTGATTCATTAAGTAGTACTTTTTTGGTGAGGATTTTATTGGAGATCTTGCATGAATACTGTCAAACTGACATTTCGCTTTTGTTCAGTATTGTTTGACATTTCATGATGGAAAGACAGCCCGGTACAGCGTCTAGAAATTTAGGTTGTATTTTGAAAATGTGAGTTCTGTGAGGAATATGTTTCGTACGCTTAGAGCAATTTATGGTCCACATAATCGGCCTACCGAACGTACAATTCGCTTTACGATTAGTAAGTTTGAAACCCAGTTTTCATTATTGGATAACACGCGACCAAATAGACCACATTCAGCACGTGCTGAAGAAAATATAGCGGCGGTAACGGATAGTGTACTCGAAAATAATGAAGAATCGATTCGTCGCCGATCTCAAAAGCTTGATTTGTCATATGCAACAACTTGGCGTATTTTAGGTAAGGATCTTGGTTTAAAAGCATACAAAATTCAATTAGTGCAAGGGCTGAAGCCAACCGACCTTCCGAGTCGTCACCGTTTCAGTCGATGGGCTCTTGGTAAGCTTTCAGAAGATCCACTGTTTTCGAGAAAAATTTTGTTTTCAAATGAGGCCCATTTTTGGCTTAATGGGTACGTTAATACACAAAATGCCCGTATTTGGGGTGATGAACAGCCCAAAGAAGTTCAAGAGTTGCCATTACACCCTAAAAACAACTGGTTTATGGGCTGGTGGAATCGTTGGTCCATATTTCTTTAAAACAGAGGCCGGCCAGAATGTTACTGTGAATGGAGACCGTTATCGTGCAACGGACTATTTGGTATCTGATATTGAAGCTCGTGGTCTCGGGGACATTTGGTTATAACAAGATGGCGCCACTTGACATACAACCCGTGAAAGCATGGCTTTACTGCGAGAACAATTCCGTGAATAAATTATTTCACGCTTTGCACCAGTGAATTGGCCCCCTAGATCCTGTGACATCTCACCTCTAGACTCTTTCTTTTGAGCCTACCTAAAGTACAAAGTCTACATGAATAAACCAGGTACGATTGAGACATTGGAGGCCAATATTACTCGAGTCATTGGTGCAATACCATTCGAAATGCTGGAACGAGTCATCGAGAATTGGGACTTCAAAATGAACCAACTTCAAAATCATAGTCATGGCCAACATTTAAAAGAATTGTCTTTAAGAAGTAATTGTAGAGAATGGTTCTTTTGTATGATAATAAATATTTTTAAAAAAATTTATTTTTTTCATTGTTTTTTCTTGTTGAAAAAAGTACCTCTAAATGAATCACCCTATATAATAAATTTGAAGGAAAAAATTACACAAAAAATGTTAAATTTATTTCGAGTCATTTTATTTATTTTATGCATTTTGAAAAAATTGAGACATTGTAGCATTTCGTTTTAATCTGATATTTATTTAAGTGCTGTGGGATACACAATATTTCTTTTCTTTCTGGTGCGTAAACAAATAAATCAGACGGTTTTCCAACACTTAAGCAAGCCACATAGAGCTGTTCATGTGAGAAATATGGGTTCTCCAAATTAAATCCACACACTTGCAACGATTGTCCTTGTGCTTTGTTGGTAGTCATTATGAAAACGAGTTATACCGGGAACTGTAAATGTTTGATCTCGAATGAAATGTGTGTCGGGATTATTAGGATACGTGGCAACAGTACGTCTTCACCTTTGAATTTTCCAGTCAAAATTGTTGCCCCGATAACATCGTTTATCATTTTCTTGACTGAGAGTCGTTGCGTTGCAAAGTCGTGGTGGATTTATTTTTCGAAGAAGAATGAGGGCTACGCCAATTTTCAATGTAAGAACATGCGCTGGCATGCCTAGCAAATCAAGCAAATTGAAGAATTCAGTTAGTTAGTTGACAACTTTGACTTGATACACCACAGTATCGATGGGCTTAGATGTTGTCGTTTTGTCGGGTATTCCATTCTGAATGTTGAAGTTGATACTTTTGGCCGCTAATATAGCACGCATTCTGAGCCACTGATTATTTTTGTTGTTCTGTGCAATGTTTGGGAAAACTTTTGAACCAATTTCTCTCAAGTTTGCTGGCAAGGTGAGACAACTATAACGGGATGTAGATTCATCCCGTTATGGTTGTACACGCATGTTGATTTTCAAAGTCAATTTCTGTAAATGATGCCATAAAACTGATGATTTGAGACATAATTCAAGTTCATTAGCGGGTTTTGGCCGTAGTTTAACTGACAGTCGAAAATCAATGTACAATAAAATGTTTTTTCTCAAATCCCATAGTTTACGATCAAGCGCTTCCGATGCTATCTTGTGAGACATTGTACATTCGTGCCATATAATAGTTTGACACGTTTGGGCTAATTTTTCTATTCCAGAATTTTTGCCGATATTTCATGTTGGTTCCTCATTGTTTTGCAAATTCAACGGCAGTATTAATGCTGAATGCGCTGTTCGGCTACCATCCAAAAGAGTTGCCGTAATTCCAAATAATGCAATGGCTAGTGCAATATTATGATCTTGATCTTGTTCATCACTGTTTGCCATAAAATAAATTTAAAGGAACTTGTGATCTGCTTTCAGCAATGGTTTGCTCTTTTTTTTTGGTTTTTTTCAAAGGTTTTTTTGCTCTTGGACATTTACTCTTGGACTCTGAATGTTGGCATGGTATTTTCATGCACGAATGCATCGTTGTACCGAACAATGTCATTTGGAAACATAAATGGTATTTGCGGATGTTTTTCAAAAAATACTTCGACTCACATGTAACGCCTGATATTAACATGTGTCGATTGCTCTTACTAGGCTTTCACTTTTATCTTTATTGCCCATATTGTCACATATTCAGTCAACAAGTCTTGCAGAGCTTGTCTTACAGCATTACACTCTGCAACTATCCTTTCCCTTCTTTCATCCCTAGTACAACTGGAATCTGCCATAAGAGCTGCACCACTTACAATGCTGTCTAGATGTTCTTCTAATGAATTTCTGTTATGAACGTCATTATATGCTAGAGGCTCCATTACCATCTTCTTCTCATTGCGCCGTCTCCTTTCGAAGGTTGGCGATCCAAATGGCAATTGTAGTTTTGGAAACTGCTGCGCGAAAGATCTCTGCGGATGAGCGGTCGAACCATCTCCTCAGGTCTTTCAGCCACGAGTTCTGGCGTCTTCCTACTGATCTTTTGCCCTGTACTTTTCCTTCCAGTATAACTTGAAGTAATTCATATCTTTCGCCTCTCAGCACATGACCCAAGTATTGCATTTTCCTCTCTTTGATTATTCTTAGTAATTCTTTTTGTTTACACATGCGACGAAGTACCTCAACAGGTTGAGGAATTCTTCTCTAAGCTACATCATTAATGGTATTCAAAGTGGTCAAATGGTATTCACAAACTTATTTTAAAACATAATCTCTATTTGCTTTGGCAGCTGCTAATTCTCGACGACGTACATTAATCTTAGATGCCGTTAATAACATAATGGAATGTTTCTTAAGTACAGCTCTAGCAGTTGCTAAATCATCACGCAGTTGTGGATCTTTCAGTTCTTGCTGCCGTTAATCAGCATGATTCATTAGTTCGTTGTCATTTTGAACAAAGGCTTTAATATTGTCTAAAAGTTCGCCATTACTTGAAGCAATAGTGGTTTGAGTGGTGGATGTAATCCTGGTAGTTTAACTTTTCCACTGGCGCAGTACATTTCTGGCGTTTCTTTCGTAAATTTGTGATCGCTCCGATACATGCAAAATTTTATACATTTTTCCAATAACGTCACTTGAATGAAGACTGTAATTATTATTACTGTCATAATGGAATGCACTAAGAAATTAAATCAGCGTGCAGTATTTGTTTTGATTAAGCGGTGTTTATTCGAATATTCTGCAGCCCTCGTTCCCTTTTTCCAGTTATCTCTGAGGAACGGGTCTGAGTGGTACGTGTTCGATCAGTTTCTAACCTCACTGCTCGTTGTTCAGATAATTCAGACAAACGGGTCTCAGCGGCATGTACTCGAAGATGTTCCAGTCTTAATGCTCGTTGCTCGTCTGATTCTGAGGCTCGCAATGCTCTTTTTTCCGTGCTTGAGGTGTAGATCGGTTAATTGCTTGTCAGTTTGAAGGCATAATTATAAGGGAACGACATGAAAAATACATTTAAATTTATTATGTTGATATGAATCTTACAATGTATCTAATCCAATTGAACAGTCTGTTTACACATGGATGTAAAAGTTAATAAATAAAAAGTCAATACTGAAAGCATTTTTAATAAAAGAACTAGGAGTATCTTTGTACGATGATAATCCATTACTATATAAAATATATAAATTTTAATTAAAGCTACAGTGTTTAAAAAATTTGGTATTTACATATCTGTTTCCCGGAGGTAAAGGATACTATGTCCATTTTCTTACGTTTTCAGGATGGCAGTTTTCACATTTTTTTAATTTGTAATCAGTAAATACTCAAATGTTTCTTATATTCTACCAAGATTTATATATTCAGATCTATTCTGTAACTTTTAACAAATCGAATAGAAATGACCAAGTCGAATCGTAATTACCTGAAATCGGAATGTTGGATATCTATCGCGTCGTTTTTGTGTTTGGATTGGCATTCTGTAACTCACATCATAATGGGTGTAAATCGAAAACTACAACTTCTACTTGACGCGCTCAGAAGTTGGTGGCAACCCTGCACTAAAAAGAGAAATAAGTGTTCTGTGACGTTATGTTACTGGAAAAAAGAAGATTATATTTCAAGCTTGTCGTCAAGTAGTTTTGATTTGTTTTGTTACAAGAATAAAAAATGGCAAGCAGAACACAAAAGAAAAAGACATCTGCTGAGCAGTTAAATTATTTAGTAAACTTTATCTAAATAAATAACACCACATACTAAAAAATGTCAGACTAAAAAAGTCAACAAATAAATGTCAAAACAAACGTCAAGACCAATTTTGATGTCGAAACTTGATCTCGACAGAGCTTGTCTAGTCGAAATCAATTTCTACACAACATTCCGATAGTAGAGGTCGAGATGAGTTACAGAATACCGATTCCTAAAATTCCGATCCGACTTGCTGACCTCTATTCGATTTGACTCATTTCTATTCGATTTGTAGTTACAGAATAGGGCTGAATATTATTGTTGTGTATATAATCGTTTTTCCTTCCATGAAGTATTATATAACTGAGTTTCTTTTTTTTCCTCTTTTTTTTCTCGATCAAAGCATAAACACTGTCTGCTTCCATGTGTGTGCCCTTTCAGTAAAAACTTTTAAGTAATCGTCATTATTTGAGGGTACGGATAAAGTGTCTAAAAATAGCACATTATAATACTTATATTTTTATTTTGTTCATAGCAGTTATCGGTCCAAAGAGTGATGTCTTCTACTTGACTACCTGGAATTGTATTGTCAGCTCATTTCAAAATTGACGACGCAACTTCATTTGCACCACGGGTCTCTTTCGATTCGTCCCACATCATACATTGTACAGAAGAATTACTGGCATCATATAATGTAAAATTTAATATCCAATTGTTTATTGGTGGTGAAGGTAAAGATTTTTGCAAATCACCAGATAGTACTTTGTGTTTGGGTAACTCTTTAGCCATTATAAAGTCCAATTGTTTTAAGTTATACCTAGTTTTAGATTCAATTAGGACAGCATTAGGATCAGCCTGTACACTGGTTAGTTCATCTGCAGTAAGATTCTTTTCAATTGAGAGGTGAATGTACTGCATGTATCGCAGTGTCTGTTTCGGTTCGTTTAAACAACAACTTAAAGTATTTAATAAAAATATCTTACAACCACTTTTTTGCTCTTAGCTTTGGATCTACAGGTCTTTTATTGCATTCATCAATGTACTGTTAATACATCTGTTTATTGTAAGTTCTGTCCCCAGATAATTTCTCTTGCTCCTTTCTCTGGAATAATGACTCTCGTACTTTGGGAAGAAATTGTTACCTTGATGTTTACTCTTTATGGTTTCGGCAGGAGTTTTATTGATTGGTGTGTGTTTACCACTTTGATCAGCTTTTATTAAACTTCCTGGCTCAATTTTTTTTAAACATATTCACTACTACACTAAATTAGATATACAAAGTGTGTTTAAAAACACAACCTTGCACACCTTCAATCGCTGACTCTTTACTGTAAGATTGTAGTGTAGTGTATTATTTTTAGATTTGGTAGAATTTGTTTTTTTTTTCTTGGTCGAAAAGTAGGTTGAATGTCGACACATAAGAAGATAAATTACTTTTTAACATCTGAAACGTTTGTCTCGGTCCAGTATGGGTTGAAGCTTTTTTGTTTTTCGTATTCTGGCAATTTTTCAGAGCATTTCATGGTAACTTCATTAGGTTAATTAGAATTGCCTGCATCACTGCTTAGGGATAAATCGTGTGTACCTTAAGAACATTTTTTGTTAGTAGTTTGTTGTTAGTTTTACATTCAAAACTAAAGAAGCCACAATGTGACAAAACTTGTCATGGATAAATACAAAGAAAAGTTTTCAATAAAAAAATACCTAATATTTACTTTATAAATAAGTTTCCCAGAAAACAGTTGCTATTACTAACGAAATTTAACTGTAAATAATATTTCCAATAAAATTTCTAAAATATCTAAAAAGACTATGTGTATTTATAGATTTTACAAAATTCAAATACACATCCTTATCAAACAATTATGGCTTTCATTGAAATTCTGGAACTATATTTTTATACTCGTAGTATTTTATTTACCATTCCTTTCTAATTATATCTTAAATTAGCACCCATTAACACTGATTATATCTTTTCTTTAAACTTTTATACAGTCTATAAGCAATATTAATAAAAAACCAGCATACACAATATTAATTCAATGCAGATAAAACGTGAGGCGTATAAAATTTGATACTCAGTTTTCATTCTTTCTCTATCGTCCTTACCTGATATTGATTACTTTAATCTGTCTTGTACGTTTAATTTTTGGTGCAGACAATCAAAACTCATAAACTTTTTACTTTATTTTAAAGTAGTCTTATTCTTAGTAAAGCTGTTTTTGGAATTGTTGCTGTTTATTAATGGTATTTAGGTAATGACGACTGCTTTAACTTTTGGGTAATAAGAACACTTAGATAAGTCGTTCAAGAGATTTATTTAATAAACTTTTGGAAGTATAGCCTTTTAAACCATTATACAAAAACCATGTTCAAACTATAGGACCAGAAAACCCTTATAATAAAAATACTGTATAAAACACTAAGTGATAGACGGATACATGAAGAAACCAATCAATTTTATTTTAAGTTTTTATTATTACATATCTATGGACCCATATTTAAACTTATACAAGGCAAATTAACAGAAGATATTCTTTTTTATAACAATTGCAGATCGCAGGGATTTAAAAATATATATAATAAAACTGGCAAATGCGTTAAGTCAATTGGAGCATGGTAATACTTAAGTGTAAAAACTTATATTTGTGTAAATTAGTACCTGAGGAAATACATGCAGCAAAAAAGTCATAGTTTAAAAAAGCCATCAGTGTTATAAAAATAACTAAATTAGAAAGCACCAAGAGCCCGTTTTCACCTAGACGGACCGTCTGTTGTGACGGTCCATCTAAAGTATTGGATATGCCAGCCGCAGTACAATTAATATAAAACTGTTCACAATTAGATGGATCGAGTGTGACTGAATCTGCCTACGAGACGAAACTGGTGTGCTTCCCTCCTAATCCAAAGTCGCGCTGATTACCCAGAAAACTTTATTTCGGTTTCTGTGCTCGTGCAAAAATGGACATTGATGCTTGTACTTTGATCTAGCTTATAAAAAATTATTCGCTATCTTATCGGACCCGATATGTGTATCTGAGAATACTCATATCCGTCTGCCGCTCTTTGCACAGAGAAGACATCTAGCAACGCGCTATGGAAAGATCAATATTACTATCAGAGTATGGAAATATCAAAGTATTACTATCAGAGATAAAGTACCAAACCTAGAAATAAGAAGAAGAACAGGAGTCACAGATGCAGTTTAAAAAATAGCCATGGCTAAATGGGCCTGGGCCGGACATGTTTCCAGATTAACCGATGATAGATGGACCAGAAAGATTCTGGAATGGCGACCAAGGCAAAAGGCATATTGAAGTAGAGGACGACCACCGACTAGATGGACCGATGATATCAAGCGCATCACCACAAACTGGATGCAAGAAGCTCAAGATAGAAATAGGTGGAAAATTTTACGGGAGGCCTACGTTCAGCAGTGGACAAATATAGGCTAATTGATGAACGAAGTTAAGACGAGAAGCCCGTTTAGACCTTTGACACTTAATCTTGTCACTAATCCGAGACAGTCGGTGTCCAACTAAAAATCTCTACTCTGTCGCTCCAGATATCAGGGTGAAACCGCCAGTTAAGGCATAACATGTCTTCTGATGCCCTGCTATCACCCGATTTTCAATCAACCAGACCCACACGGACCAGCAAAAATTTTCAACAACCTGCTTTAGCGAGGCCGCCACCTCTCTCAAGTCGTGTCTCTTTCTCTCGTCGTCCAATTTCGGTCTGCGACAGTCCGAATTCCGTTGATGTGCTACTTGCTTATTTTATTACTTACTTGCGAGTTCCCTCTTCTCTCGTTATTTTAAAGAGAGTAGCTTCCTGATAAATTTGTGGATCCGTGTCCACCACCAATCACTTCTCATCATTTTCTCCACCATTTTACCCACGGAATCAAACATTCTACAGGTGCACAATATACGAAAGACCAAGTTAAAGGCTGAAGTTGGTCATTATAGGTATGTTTTGTAGGTATGGGAAAAAATTGCAAAAACACTTGTGTATTAGAATATAATTTATAAATTTAAGGATTAAACAAGCTTCAAGAGATAGTTCCCGAATCATTTTGAATTTTTAAATAAAGTAACTGAAGAATATTTTTATAATTAAAATACTAATTTATACAAATGTTTTATCTAAGCTAAAGCAGGTAACATTTTGTCAGCTTCTCTGTCACAAATCATGAGCTCAATGGAAATTCAAAACACTGGGCTATTTATATTCCCATCGTAACTGTAATAGCAAAGATACCTAAATACAGAGTACTGAAAACAGGATTAAAAATTTATAACAAATTTTATTTCACAAATTAGCTTTTTAACTTGAGAAAAACATAATAATTTATTGACAAATACAAAACAAACGCTTCTCATTTAAGATAAACAAATATATAATGAAAATAAATTACAGGGCTGTCAATCCAATTAACTGATTCTAAAATTAAGGCGATCGTATGAAAATAAAAAAGCTGATATACGTGCTCTTACGTAATAAAAAAGACGATGTAATAACTTTTGTCGCTATTGTGATTTTAATGTGTAATAACCGTACAACTAGCTAACATAAATAAAGAAGTAGCTAGTTTCAACTGCTCTCAAGGTATAAATATTTATCATATGCTTATTAGTTTATCAATTAAATCGGTAAATTTAATTTGCTACAAATAATGTCCAATAAAATTGTTTGTAGGGCTAGTTTATGTGATACAGTGCGAAAACCTTTTCCCCCTTTCTTCAAGATGTCGGCTGGGGTACAAGTGTGGCGATCCCACAATTTGAACTTAAGCTTATACGTATCCTCCCTACATATCAAAAAAATAAAATTGCGTCGTTTGTTTGTACACCTCATCTTTTATATATTCAAGGATTTATAGAATATTCAGGCATCTATTATTACAGCTAAGTCCAGTAAAGTAAAAAACGTGTGAAGTGGCCAACGCTTAGGCGATTCCTATTAACACCTTATTTTGTCTCATTATAAAATACAATAGTTTCAGATTCCTTTTCTCAGTGGATGCAATTTGAACATCTGGGGACATTGTACTAAGCATGGTCATATTTTGGGTGCTTTTAACCTGTCCCAGTCAATGAGACATCACCTGTTTCTAGAAGTATTGTACTGTACAAATTTTCTTTCGCGTACTTTACTTTACACAAGCCGGGATTTCACGTCGAGCTTTATTCACGTAACAATAAAACTGGTACTATTCGCTTTCCAAAAATTCAGCCAGTGATAGTGACGTAAACAAATTTTCACAAGTAACATTTCTGCTTTTTTTAAATATGGTCGCACTAACTTTTTTATCACATACTCACCCAGGCGTTATTTGGTCTCGCTTTGTCTTTCTTTAAATACGGAAACGCATTGGGAATGTAGTTTGTGTTTTTTTCCACGGCTATCCAAAATTTTTGACCATACTTATCGGGTTTAAAGAAAATAAACTGAGTTAACCAACACCTACATTTCGATGTAAACGGTTGCTCGCTGACAGTGATATATCATCCTAGAAGGTAGCTGCTTTGTGAATTTGCATGTGGTGATGACCCGGAAATATCTTTGAACACATTTTGATGTGTTCTTCTACCAGCAGATGCATTGCAATTCTTAAATCTTTCAAAGTATACCATCAGGAGCTTTAATTTCCTTGCCAACAGGAATTTGAGAAAGAACATCGTAATTAGATCCTTCTGCTCTGACTGGTGGTCGACTACGGCCATATCTACTTCCTCGTCTGCTTCGTCGACCACCTCCTGCGTATGGGCTGTCATTATTGACTGAAAAAAAATCATCGGAACGACTTTGACAAAATATATAAAAGTACGAAATAGTATCATCATCTCATCACATAAGAACATATAACATACCGTCAACAACCTTACGCGCCTACTGAAGCACTGTGAGTTCCATGTCTTCAAGAGATGTAAAATTAACTTAAGCTGGTTGTTGTCATTCCTTATCAGATGAAGGGTATCATACTTTGCCGTTAGATTCGCATTCTTAACCCTTATATGCATGATTTTTTATTTTTCGTTACAAAAAGGTTTGCAGACTGGATTTTCGTTATTTTTACGAGAACAAATAAAAAAAATTCTGAACATTTTTTTTTTATTTTGGAAAATATAAATGTTGTTTATGAACAACATTATGCAAATAAGGATATAGTTAAAAAAATATTTAGGAAAAACGAAAATATTTAAAACAGTTCTTCGTTTTAGTGAAGCAAATTGCTACGCCACACTTTTTGCACAACACATTTGCATAATCATTGCACTGTGGAATTTGCACCTTTTTGTTTTTCGGACCATACAGACCAATGGTGAATTCTATTCATTCGAACATCCTTTACTGGTATAACCTGTGCTGGACCTTTTCTCTTCCTTATTTGTAGCGTCTTCTCAGTTTCACTTGGTAAAGGTCTTTCCCTTTTTGCAATGGTAAATCGCTTTCCTGTCCTGCATAATGATGCGTTGTGTTCTAAACTGAGCGTGTGTATCTTGCGCCAGTTCTATGTTCAGCTGAATTTTTGTTAAGAATCCAACTGTTAGCAACGGCTAGATCTAGTAGATCGTAAAATATTCTAAAATACCATTTTTTACTCCTTAAAATAATTTTATTTCGTCCCATATTGCTGATAACAAATCAATGTCGCCCATATAACGGTTGCATTCTTATACAAGATATGGACAACTTTCTTTTGTTCTCTTTTCTTTCTTGTCATATATCTTAGCAGTAGTTTTAGCAACTTCGCCAGCGAAAGTCGATAGAAACGTAACTAATTTGTTATCTTTTCACACTAAGCTACTTATTTCCACACCATCGCAAGTACCAATAAATTCTACACTAGTTTCTCTTTCTTTATTTTCTAAACCGTGAATAACTTATTTGGAAATATATACAAGGAGAGGTATAGAAGAGTAATATTTGTTAAAATAAAGCCTGTGACTCATATTTCTAGAAATCTCACCACAAAATTTACAGTTGCTCCGAGCTCAGATTCAAAAACAGGTCTCGTTTTTTGATCATTCTCTTGTACTGTATATAAATCTATACGATACGCATATGCAGAGCTACTGCTTCATGTAGTGCCTAGTTTTGGTAGAACGAATTTGCTTATAGACGGACAGATATTGTTTCAATGGAATTCCGTTTGAAAATGCTTCATTGAAGTGGTCAATTATTGGTCTAATTTTATAAACTGTATTGTAGTTTGGATTGTCACGGTATAAAGCATTCTCGTTATTATTGGAATGTAAAAATTGTCTGATTTTTTCGTATCTGTTGACTGGCATAGCACTTTTTATTTTCTCAAAGCCAATTTCTTCTGACCAATATGCCCTTGTATTGGGCAAATGAACAAGGGACATATATATTGTAATTTCAATAAACTGCTTTATGTCCCTTCGTGTAATATTCAGTGGTTTGTTAGGATTCTGCTGTATGGCATATAAATTTGACTCCTCCACAATTTTGTCTAAAAGGCTATCTGTGAAGAATAAATTAAAATATTCATAGGGACTTTCTAGTTATATGATATGTTATAAGTTAAAATTTTCTGTTTCTTCATATAATGTCCATTTATTAGTATTATTATATATGTCTATTTATTAGTATAATATTATAGTATTTTTGATCACAAATTAATTGTAAAATAAGTATACATTTGCCCATGGAGTAAAGCAGAGTTTCTGGAGGCTCCTCCTCCATAGTGCTATTAACTATATTAGTGTATACAGCATTCTAATCTATTTCGTTTATTAGTTCAGAATCCTCATTATCAGACTTATTATATGTACCAACTTGTTCGTCAGGTAAGAAATCTGGATCGACAACATCATCATCATTATCAAACCCATCTTCGCTATCCCAAAGTTATCCCACTATTATATCGACAAGTTCCTTGTCAGTCAGCGGTCTGAAATAAATGTTTATTTTCAGTAGGTTGTTTTTAAACAACATGATTTAGTGAAGGGTTAAATCTTATTCATTGCATCAGCAAGTTGTTGAGGATTCCAGGGCCAATAATTTATGGTCACGACACTTTACATGTACACAATAAAAGTAAAAAACATCCTACTACAACTTCACTACTTCAAACTCAATTAAACGACTTGATGGCGATGGATATCAATTGTAAATATTTTGGCGCTTTAAGATAATTTCATAAAAAACAAAAAATCACACCAGACATAATATAGTTTTGAATATGTATTTTACTCAATAATTCGCAAAATATCATAAAAGTGTAAGGCTGTAGCAGGTATAGACATTTTTATTAATATTCTATAATAGAATATTTACTGCACGAAAACGACTTTTTAAATGAGTCAAATTTCGAATGGCCGCGCTTCTTTTCCTTTTTTCCTTGCTCATGTATAAATATGTCGTATAATTTCCCATTGTTTTTAAAACGGAATTTTATTGTTATATATTTTTCTAAATTAAAATCGTCGTCATTAAGTTAGTAACATTCCTCTAAAAGACTACAAAATATACATTCCTTATTGTTTATTTCTTTGTCACAGTTCGAAAAACCTTTTCTCCCATTTTCAGCCAATATAGGCAGAAATACTCGTGCCGTCTGGTTCTCTAAAGATTTACAATCAAAGGCTGGCCGAGCTGACCCGTTACCATCAACAAAAGAACAAACCATCACAACCTTTTTTCAAGTAGATATAAATAAAGCCTCGCACAAAGTAGATTAGAAACGGAGTTTGAAAAATAACCTGACGTCCAGAGAGAGCTTATTGACCAAAATAAATGAACGGCTGGGCCATGACCGTGCCGCTTTGCTTCCGGTCGCTGTTTCTCTCTACTTTTAAGGTCCCTTAAGCTAGCGGGGACACATGAGCGGAATCCAATTTAACCTACGTAATATTTTTTCACCAATTTTTCACTAATTTATTACCACCCTAATAATTTTTCACCACCAAACCAACCTTAAGGGGAGCGATTCTGCTGGCTTAAGGTTCAAGCTAGCAGAATTCAAAAAAAAAACTTTTTGTTGATGGCATATTTTTTCACCAATTTTTCACTAATTTATTACCACCCTAATAATTTTTCACCACCAAACCCCCCTTAATGGGAGCGATTCTGCTGGCTTAAGGTTCAAGCTAGCAGAATTCAAAAAAAAAACTTTTTGTTGATGGCATATTTTTTCACCAATTTTTCACTAATTTATTACCACCCTAATAATTTTTCACCACCAAACCCCCCTTAATGGGAGCGATTCTGCTGGCTTAAGGTTCAAGCTAGCAGAATTCAAAAAAAAAACTTTTTGTTGATGGCATATTTTTTCACCAATTTTTCACTAATTTATTACCACCCTAATAATTTTTCACCACCAAACCACCCTTAATGGGAGCGATTCTGCTGGCTTAAGGTTTAAGCTAGCAGAATTAAAAAAAAAAACTTTTTGTTGATGGCATATTTTTTCACCCATTTTTCACTAATTTATTACCACCCTAATATTTTTTCACCACCAAACCACCCTTAATGGGAACGATTCTGCTGGCTTAAGGTTCAAGCTAGCAGAATTCAGAAAAAAAACTTTTTGTTGGTGGCATATTTTTTCACTAATTTTTCACTAATTTATTACCACCCTAATAATTTTTCACCACGAAATCACCCTTAATGGGAGCGATTCTGCTGGCTTAAGGTTTAAGCTAGCAGAATTAAAAAAAAAAAAACTTTTTGTTGATGGCATATTTTTTCACCCATTTTTCACTAATTTATTACCACCCTAATATTTTTTCACCATCAAACCGCCCTTAAGGGAAGCGATTCTGCTGGCTTACGGTTCAAGCTAGCAGAATTAAAAAAAATATTTATGATCTACCACAGTGTTCTGCTAGGTTTTTACGAATTTATTACAACTTTAGTAATTTTTCACCCCTTACTACCCCTTTAACAAAAATTAAATAAATTTGTTTTTTCAAAAATACTTGAATACATTTACACGGTGTGTGTGTGCGAGTGTGTGTGTGTGTGAAAAACACTTCTGTTGTAATAATTGGTATATTTAATTAAAAATTACTAGTTACCTATTACTTATTAATTACTTACTAGAAGTACTACAAATTTCACTGGACTGATAAGTCCGAAAACGTTTTGAACTTAATCCTTTAGGATTTTTAAAATTTAATTAAATACACCAATAACAACAGTGTTTTACTTCAATGTTCGAGTTTTTTAACTATATGATATACAGCCAACTCACGGGAATGATCCCTTTTTAAGTTGTAAAATTTTGTTAAAAAATAGGTAGTGTACAAAACAACAATATTGCAATGTTTAGCATATAAAAAAGTTGGTGAAGTTGGCGTTTGTGTAAATTCTAGCATTTAAAGATGTAAACTACTTTCCTTATTTGAATTTCTAGTATTTATGGGAATTATCTTCCACACTGACACATACGGATTTCAAGATTGGAGGATTATTGGAAAACAGATCCACTATTCAGCTTAAAATCTTTTTTGCAGAACATCGGAAGAGATCTTTTTCTTATAATTTTAAGGTGCTTAATCTTCATCCATAATCCAATGGGACCGAATGTTATTCCTGAAGATCGGTTTTATAGAATAAGAACAGTTATAGACTTTTTAATAATAAAATGACTGCTCTGCGTTATCCAGTAAAATAATTATCGCTAGATGAATCGATGGTACCGTGGAAAGTTAGACTTAGTTTTAAACAATATACTAAACAAAAGACATAAAAGATTAGAATTAATTCGTAAATTAATTTATAAAAAAGCAAAGAAAGACGGAATATCGCACGCGAACATTTACCTATAAATAATTGCTAATAAATCGAACAAACGCGAAACGAAAACGAAAAGATGCAGAGTATGTCCTATCATAAAAATAAGAAAAAACCCAATTTATGAGTGTGTGGATTGTGCCCAGAAACCAGATCTCTCCGTGGGCGATTCTTTCAAACATTTTCATAAACAAAATAAATAAGTTAATATTTTTTTGTAATAACCTTTAATTTTTACCTATATTCAACTGACAATGAATGAAAAATCGACAAAGAATTAAAATACAAATATCTTTAAATTTTTAAAATGCTGCTAATATAAATTTATTTTACTACGCAAATAATCTATATCAGCTGTTCTGACCAACCGGTAATTTCGGTCTCATTTGAATATACCTACTTAAAATGTTTTGCAATATAAATTCTTTATGTTATACACCTAATCTTAAAATTATGTTTTGAACAATCGTTAATACTCTTCTTATTTAAATATTATTAAAATATTAAATACCTAAATTATTTTTCAAATTTTCATCTACCTAATGAATGCAAATCTTTTAACAATAGGGTGCAATAGGTGCGCACGATCCCGACGACCCTCCTTTACAATCAGATAAATAATGTAATAGACGTAATAAAATTATTTCAATTTGAATATTTCTTACCTGGTAATTTATTCTGTGAAATATAAAAATTCCATTGTATTTACTAAAACTCAACTTGATTTCAGTTATTTTATATTCATAAAAAGGACTAACGATTCGATTTCGCTTACCCATGTAATACGACTCGAATCAGAGTCAATTTTTTAAAACGGGTAAAATTTATAATTTTTGGAATAAAGTGTTTTCATATTTTTAATATTTAAACATTGAAAAAATAAATATTAGTTAGTATAGAATAACATTTGAAAATGTTTTTCAATTAGGGTAGTTGAGAAAAACATGACTAGGCTGGTAAAAATATAGTAAAATTCTAGCAGAGCACTCTTGTGTTTTCAAAAAGATTTTTTATTCACCTAGCGTCAATGTGTATCTTGTTGAATGTTTCCCATTGTTTTTTTTTTTTTTTTGTTTTAATGGCATAGGTAAGTGCCATACAGCCAGTCACAACATGAAAATTTTCTACCCAGAAAGAATAAAAAGATAATATAAATTTCAAACTTAAGTAGCATTACAAAAAATTTTAAGCATTAAAATTATTATTAAGGATAGGATAGGGATAAAACATGGACACTCGTTTCTCGTCTAGGGACCCATCAAGACATTGCTTTTAAGACAAACTAGATTGGGTCACGGATAAAAGGTAATAACAAATGGGGTAAAACAGAGGTTAGGATTCTAATTACAGTTAAATATTAAGCTTACTTTTGCAAATAAATTCCATCAAACACTCATTTACAGCTCTTATATTTAGAGATAGCAGATAGCACATATTGTACGGAGGAAAAATTTTGATGTTGACTAAATTTTTTATTAGATCTTCAGTTTGTTTTGTGTATTTTTTACATTCGAAGAAAATGTGATCTAGATCACCTTCTTTTTGACAGTCTGGACATAAATTTGAATTTACAATTTTTAGTTTGGACAGATGACTAGGATAGCAGGCGTGTCCAAATTTTATTCTAATTATGGATGTTATATACCTTCGTGGAACAGAATAATTTTTAAACCAATAATCACTTGGGATTAAAGGCTGTATAGAAGCATATTGCGAGGAAGACTGCGTACTATATAGTACAGTTACAAGTAGAATACAGTAAAATTATAAATATAGATTTTTTATCACCTTAAATTTTAAGGTAGTAGAATTATTGACTCCTCATAGAGGGTAGTTGAAGGGTGAAAAATTACTAGGATGGTAATGTATTAGTACAAATCTAGCATAATACTGTAGTATCTCATATTTCCGAAAAGATTTGCTTTGCATTCAACCAGCGTAAATGTGTAGATGGTGGAATTGGTGAAGTTCGTTAACATTTAGTAAAAACTAACCAGAGAGTTTCTTATTTTACTTATAAATAGTATTTAGTAAAATTATAAAACAAAACTTTTTCACCTTTAATTTAAACATAGCAGAACTATTGACTTCCACTAAGGGTTAGTCGAGGGATAAAAAATTACTAAGTTGGTAATAAATTCGTAAAAACTTAGCAAAATACTGTGGTATATCATAAATAATTTTTTTTTAATTACGCTGGCTCGAATATTAAGCTAGCAGGAATGTTTCCAAATCAGATTGGTTTAGAGATGGAAACTTATCAGGGTAAAAATACTTTTTTATGTCAGTTATAAGTAGAGGATAGTGAAATTGTAAAAAAGATTTTTTTCACGTTAAATTTTAACCTAACAGAATTATTGACTTATCACAACGTGTAGTTTAGGTGTGAAAAATTACTAGGGTGGTAATAAATTAGTAAAAACTTAGCAGAATACTGAGGTATTTCAAAAATACGTTTTTTTCTTATTTTGCTGGTTCAAATATTCAGCTAGTAGGAAAGTTTTCGAATAGGTTTATGGGAGCAAAATTATCAGGATGGTCAAAGTTTAGTATAAACTTAACAAAACACTTTTTTATTTCAGTTATAAGTAGTGGACAGTAAATTTGAAAAAAAATTTCTCCTTAAATTTTAATCTAACACAATTATTGAGTTTTCACAAGGGGTAGTTAAGGGGTGAAAAATTACTAGAATGGTAATAAATTCGTAAAAACCTAGCAAAACACTGTGGTATATTATAAATATGTTTTTTAATTCTGCTGGCTTGAATCGCAAGCCAGCAGAACCGCAAGCCAGCAGAATGGCTCCCCTTAAGGGTGGTTTAATGGTGAAACAATATTAGGGTGGTAATAAATTAGTGAAAAATGGGTGAAAAATATGCCATCAACAAAATTTTTTTTTTTTTTTTGAATTCTGCCATTTAGAACCTTAAGCCAGAAGAACCGCTCCCATTAAGGGTGGTTTGGTGGTGAAAAATTATTAGGGTGGTAATAAATTAGTGAAAAATGGGTGAAACTATATGTCATCAACAAAAAGTTTTTTTTTTGAATTCTGCTAGCTTGAACCTTAAGCCAGCAGAATCGCTCCCATTAAGGGGGGTTTGGTGGTGAAAAATTATTAGGGTGGTAATAAATTAGTGAAAAATTGGTGAAAAAATATGCCATCAAAAAAAAGTTTTTTTTTTGAATTCTGCTAGCTTAAACCTTAAGCCAGCAGAATCGCTCCCATTAAGGGTGGTTTGGTGGTGAAAAATTATTAGGGTGGTAATAAATTAGTGAAAAATGGGTGAAAAAATATGTCATCAACAAAAAGCTTTTTTTTTGAATTCTGCTAGCTTGAACCTTAAGCCAGCAGAATCGCTCCCATTAAGGGGGGTTTGGTGGTGAAAAATTATTAGGGTGGTAATAAATTAGTGAAAAATTGGTGAAAAAATATGCCATCAACAAAAAGTTTTTTTTTTGAATTCTGCTAGCTTGAACCTTAAGCCAGCAGAATCGCTCCCCATAAGGTTGGTTTGGTGGTGAAAAATTATTAGGGTGGTAATAAATTAGTGAAAAATTGGTGAAAAAATATGCCATTAACAAAAAGATTTTTTATTTTATTATTCTGCTAGCTTGAACCTTAAGCCAGCAGAATCGCTCCCATTAAGGGTGGTTTGGTGGTGAAAAATTATTAGGGTGGTAATAAATTAGTGAAAAATGGGTGAAAAAATATGCCATCAACAAAAAGTTTCTTTTTTGAATTCTGCTAGCTTGAATCTTAAGCCAGCAGAATCGCTCCCCTTAAGGTTGGTTTGGTGGTGAAAAATTATTAGGGTGGTAATAAATTAGTGAAAAATTGGTGAAAAAATATTACGTAGGTTAAATTGGATTCCGCTCATGTGTCCCCGCTAGCTTAAGGGTCCTCTACTTTTACCCCGGCAACACAATTTATTCCGCACAAAACCAGGAAATAATCTATTTAGGTAAATTAGGGTGACATTATAACTCTGTTAAACGGCAAAAAAATATTTATGAGACACGTTAAAAACATATTTCGGTTCCTATTTTTCAATACCGGAATAATTGCATTTATTTTCACTACGTAAATATTTAAAACTAGTAATAATCCAACTTGTTAAAATGGTCAGTTGTTTTTATAAATAAATGAACACATTTGTTAAAATCACGTAAATATTTATAAAATTCGATATACAAACAAATGAAAAATTTCACAAGTGAACATACATTTTGCGTTTGAAATAATCACACTTTGTAATTATTATATGTTTGTCGACAGAAATTTAAAATTTTATTTTGAAAAAGTTGATTTGGAAAAACCAGAACAAGTTAAAATTTATATCTGCATATTTGTTTATTAAACAGGAGAACCAATTTTTGCAATAATAATTTCTGATAGAGATAAAACCTGAAAGTCTATGTAGAAAAATAACACAGCACATTAAAATAACAGTACACAACTAAAAACAAGATATAACTTATATTACAATTTTGAGTCGATTTACAAGTAAAAAATAAAAAAGTGGTACAGTAGGTGGTACTGTAGACTAGCGCGAAGCATCATAATATACTCTTGTATTTTTAAATTAAAAAAAATTATGAAACATTTCAAAAATCAAAATAACAAATTATGGACAGATTTGATATTTTGTATACCTAACGGTCACCCCCTCGTTAGGCACACAAATTCTTACTCTTCCGCTTTGACTGTGTAATAATATAAAATGTTTTACTAATAACGCTTTTTATTGCAATTTACTGCAATAGTCGAACTGATACTTGCAAAAATCCATTATTGTATTTGTATAAAATAATATTTATATAATGGTGGTTAAAGGCTGGTTGTGGACCTCGGAGGTAATATGAGATGTCAACTCTTATATTGCAATAAAACTCTGAGAAATGTCCACCCGTTTTCCAATAAAAGAGTTCCGGTTTCTGTAAACAGAACTCGCTTTGCCAGTAAATCCTACTCTTACGTCCTCGAAGACATATATGTCGTGCAACCACCACGTATATGGCGTACAATCGATTTGGGTTATATAGCAGCGGTGAGAGGGTAAAAGGCGAGTTTCTGGCACCTTCAAACTGGAGCATGTCGACTAAGGGAAGACATTCCAACAGAAAATCCTGGTCCTCTAAGCTTAGGGGTTGGAGCGATGGACCAGTTCCTCATTATCTGGAGAAAACTCTTCTGACTAAAAATTCTAACGCCGAGCCTTGGAATATGGATGGAAATTAACGACGACGACATCTGGCAAAGAAAAGGAGTTTGAAAATTGGTACTTCTCAAGGCATTACTTACAAGACAATGGAAATTTTGACTGAAACGACAAAGCAAAAAATGGACATCATAGTGCTTTCTAAAACCAAAAGGAAAGGCCAATTAAATGAACAGATTAAAGACTGCATTCATATATGGCCAGGAATAGAGAAACACGTATACGCTAAATAGGGGTCTCAATTCTTATAAAAAAAATCGTTAAACAAATACATAAAAGACTATGCGTACATCTCTGAATAAACTCTGACAATAACTGTCACATTATACGGCATCTAAACAATAGTTGTTGGAGTCTACGCACTCAAATCAACAAGTTAATAAGTCAATTAATAAAAAGGAAAATACAAGCTTGATAAGGTCAAAGTGCTTAAAATCTGTAGTACCGTGATAATAATGATAATTAATATAATTGTAGCACGTAAATTTTTATCATCATTGTAGTAATTTGGTTTGTGATAGGTGTGTGCTTCGTAATGGATTTTCTGTGAGTCCTGTTTAAGGTGTTTTTTCACCTCTTCAAGACGTAGTATGTGTTTGTGGGTCACTGATTATGATTAATTTCCCTTGTTTTCCACAGAAATAGTTAATTAATCTTTTTAAAGAAATTTCTTTACAGCTAAAACAACACTTATGGTTCATATATGATGACACACTAGCCCATTTTAGCATAAATATACGTAATCATTCTGTTTTGCATATTGCTTGGGTTTTCCAGTTTTTTCTTGTGGTACGTTTTCTATCCACAGTAGCTTTGGTCTGTCTTGTCTTCTTATTCCGACCAGCTGCGCTGTTAGAATTCTTTTTATCTAATAATTATTTTTAAAATTATCGTTCTATGACGGGAGAGATTTAATTTGAGATGATACCTAACGAGGTTAAATACGTATAAGCGGCTGGTGGATACCCTGTATTGAAATTAAATCTAATACCGTCTTTTTGTTTTATTTCTTTACTCGGTTTCGAGTACCAGAAACTAAATTCACTAAGAAATTTTGCCGTGATTAACAGCATGTGAAATGCAAATTGTTGATTCCCTTGTCGACTAATTTATAAATATGTCTGCTTTGCAAGTTTTAGAAAGCACAGTGGTAAAAATTTTAATTTAGTTTCGCCAAGTAGGAAATCTTAAGTTTTTTAGTGTTTTTTTTGTCTTTGTGTTCAAACATAGATTTGGGATGAATCCTGATTTCAGATTTATATTCTGTTTAGTAGATGTCGCTCTAGCGTCTGTCGGTAAATATTTTAAATATTTTTTTTTTAAGGATGGAAAGGATTTATTTCGTTAGAGCTTACTATGAGTTCGATCCGACGATGCAAAGAGGCAGAAATTTGCATATCAGCGAATGGTGGTACGCTGTAATGAAGTCACACCTTAACTGTCTATTTTATTTTTATTTTACATTTAACTCTAGTATCGGGAAATCGTTTTCATAAAGTGATTTCTGCTTAGACAAATTGGTATGACGGGGATACAAATTATAAATCTCCATGCCAGTGCATTTCGGTGCACTCATTTTCTGTTTGTTCACTGTTGGTGCAACGGTTTGAAAATACAGATTTGGGATAAATGGTGAATTCGATTTCCGATTTATATTTTCGTTGGTAGGTATCGATCTATAGTATCCTTCTCAATAGTATCCTTTGGGATCAATCAATCTCTAATAATAACAAGCACAAGATAAATACTAGAATAAGAGAAATTAAGGAAGTAAAATATACAATAGTAGACGATATAGGTACTCAACAACTCAGATGGTACGGTCACGTACAGAGAATGTCTGAAGAACGTCTCCCAAAACAAGTCTTAATGTAGACTCCTCACGGTAGAAAAAAAAAAAGAGGAAGACCCGCCTTAGTTGGAGAGAAGGCACCAATAGAGAAGGCACCAATAGCTTACCATGAGTTCGCTCTGAAGGCGCCAAGAGGCAGAAATATGCATCAGCGAACAGTGGTATAGGTATGGAACAGTGGAGCAAACCTTAACTGTCTATTTTATTTTCTATCCTATTCAGGATATGTATCTATCCTGCATAGGCATGTAGCTCAGGCCTTTTCTGGCCTGAGCTACATGCCTGTCTACTGCATACGGGTTTTGCTTGATTATGGTGGTAATATTCTTCTTCTTCAAGTGCCATCTCCGCGGCGGAGGTCGGCAATCATCATAGCTATTCGGACTTTTGAGACGGCTGCTCTGAAAAGTTCATTTGATGTACATCCGTACCTTTCTCTCAGGTTGCGCAGCTATGGCATTCTTCGCCTCCCTATGCTTCTCTTTCCTTGGATCATTCCCTTTATTTCCCTGGTGGTAATATATATTCCACTAAACTTATACATGTAGATATTCTATGGTGTAAAGTTATATCTGCGTCTCCATATACCAATTTAACAGTCACCTCCGACTATTACCGAATAATATCCAAAAATGTGTAGAGATCAATCGTCGTTTTGGTTAGGGTCCATGCCTCTGATCTATAGGTGAGAAAGAGGGACTATCATTGTTCTATACAGTCTAAAGTGGCGGTCACAACGGCGCACAGAACATCGCACCGCACCTAGCCTTGACCATAGCCTCGCTGAAGCAAAGTAAATACAAGCATTGCCTTAAATGTGCGTGGCCACAACGACGCACCGCTCCTTACTTCGCACATGGCTGGGTACCAACGCCTCGCCTACGTAAATTGAGCTTAGTATTTTCTGATCTTCGCACTTCGCACAGTGATTATTCTAGGGATGAATAAAGATAAATTTATTATTAGTTATGTGCTTATTCGTGAACCAATTTGGAACAAAAAAGCAAAGGCCACCACAATAGTTTGGTTTTATCAAAACTGTGAAAAGAAGTGGCAGAGGAATGTGAAACAACAAGTAAATAAAACAATAAACATGTATAATAAATTATATTTTAATGGCTACAGAAATAAGTTTTAAAGTTTTCTCGTATCCATTTTGCTTCATTATTGAGCCTTTCAGGGGGAACCTGTATATTTTCATTATCATTACCAAATAAATGTGCGGTGCACGGTGCGTCAATACGGCCACTAATGTGCACCACAAAGGCTAAGCTAGATGCGGGGTATGGTGCTGTGCGATGCGATGTGCGGTGCGCCGTTGTGGTCGCAGCTTAAGACTGTAGGAATTTTTTGAGATAGATGTTTGTTATCTAAGTTCTTTGATAGACCATGTTATGACTTATTGGCAATTATGCTGCAATTATATTATAATTAAATATTAATAAAGAATAATTTCCCTAGATTTATAAATTCATTCAATTGAAAAATCCTCCTTTTTCTAGTAGACGGCCCTGTCTACTTATTACCGAAAATGTACCAATTCAAAAGCATTCCACAAGATTTTTGTGCTCCATATAGAGAGAAAAGCTTATCTCGTAGGCACACGAGAATTACGTATTAAAGCAATCAGGAACTAGCATCTCTCGAATTATATATTAAGAAGTTAAGACGCGAAATAACTTGCGTCATTAAAACGCCTTATCCAAGTAATCTCCTAATAACATCCCTATTACCCAGACAGAGAGACCATGCATAATTTTCCTATTCTGGCCTATCCTACAAGCCATTCTGCCCCAACGAATAACGTCACACCAGATCTTGAATAAAGTTAGTGTAATCTATTTTGGGAAATTGCATTTAATCCAAATTCAGAGGAGCGAATCATAAGATAACTATATAAGTTATGTCTACCAGGTTAAATTTGTTATGAGAGTGGCCTTACGATCGGGCCAATTAATTAGATTAATTGAATGACTTCCGATCAATGGGCAGAGAGAATCGATGCTCATCCGAGCAGGAATGGACTTAATTTGGGGGGTCGTTGAATAGCACGAATAATCAACATTAAAACCTTGTTTGCGGATTCATTCGATATTAATGAAAATACACATATTATTTTTAGAAAAAATACTACAATTAAAATATCTTGGATTCTGCAAAATATAATATCTAGGCAAATTAATGACGAATCGAATTTTGTATGGAAAGATAAACTAGCGACAAAAATATTCCTTTAGCGGAAAATATTTTTTTGTTACCTTTGTTAAATTGGAAACGAATTTTTATTACAGTTGCAATTGAAATTACGTTTATGAATTTAATGAACCAACATCAGGATAAACTTTTTTAAAACATCTCATATTTCGTGAAGACATATACTTTAAAAATTGTGTGTTATTATAAATATAATCTAAATAGAATAGAAAATATAATTAAAGTTTGTACCTTCTCATGTTTCTTAAATTTTCATATATAGTCAACTCCCGTTTATCCGTGGGGTCGAGTGACACCACGGATAAACGAAAATTACGGATAGGCTGTAACTGGAAGTCAAATACATAAATGCAAAAAATAAAAATACAGTTTCACCTAAAGCTTAATTCACAGTTTTCAATGTGTACTTACATTTTTACTCTTTCTGAAAGTAGTCTGTAACTTGTTTCTGCTACTTCGAGTAAAAAACATGTTTCTTTATTCCACATTGCACTTTAAGCTGCATCAGTTTTTCAGCGAGTAGCGCGTCGTCCTGGTCGTCTAGGTATTCCAAAACATTATTCACGTGACACAAGACTGCTACGTGAGTCACTCGTCCACCAGATACAAGCTCGTCTTCTCTTCCACCACTTTCCTCGTTTTCCGGCATTTCCTTAGGATGTCTTCATCCGTTAAATGCTCAAATCCCGGGTCGGTAGCATCGCAGTCCAATCACGCTTGCAGGTTTGCTGCATCTACATTATCTGCTCCAGGAACTGAGTTAATTAAACTTGTGAGGACAGGCAGTTAATTTTCATGTTCTCCAACTGCTAGTTTGACACAATTTTTGATGTTTGGTAACAGGTTTCTTGATGACTTCACAATTGTTGAAGACTTTACGGACTCAGATGCGATTTCGTAAATAGAGTCGAGAATAGTGAATGACTTTCAAAACTCTTTTAAGTCGTATTTTTTTTCAATTTTTGGGCGAATTAACTTTGTTCTGTAGTTTCTCTTCATAGACGCCTTAGTTTATAGGTTGAACTAACGCAGTAGTGTTTGGGGGCAAAAATTTTCCATCACCAGACTTAAGCATATGTATTTCAGGAGATGTGAAGGGCGTTGTCATTCAACAATCCAGCTTTTTATGTCAAATTGTTTGCTTTTAAATATCTTTTTTTACTTTTGGTACAAATTTGACTTAGAACCACTCTTAACACTTTTTTTTATTGATCCACCCTTTTCTTTGGTTAAAGTAATCAACAGGTAGTTTCTCTGATCTAGTTCGCTTAAAAACTCTAGTTTTTTTGGACTTTCTTATCAACGTCAACTTTAATTTGTGACTTTCTGTAGTGTTACTGCAAGACATAATCGTGATCCGTTCGTTGCAGGATTTATGACCCCTTGCTTAACCTTTACTGGCAAAAGCGAAGTGCATCCGAGTTGGAAGGTATTTTCACAAAAGCTCCGATTCGTCTGCATTAAAAATTGGTTCGCAGCTTACATCATTTGCAGAAAGGAATTCTTTAAACTCACTTGCAAATTCCTCAGCTCCCTGTTGGTTACCTCTGAGCTTTCTTTAATGAAGTGCTATGTCTTTTATCCCATGGCATTGCGTAAATCGAGTCAACCAACCAGATGATGCATCAAAATCCCATTTTAAGCCCAACACATCAAAACACTGTTTTGCTTTTACAGCAGTTATTGGACCTGATATGAGTTTCAAGAAAAATGGTTTAAAAATCTATCATCTATATCTATATTAAATCTATATCTATATTAAAAATCTAACATCTATTTATTTTCCTTTTGAAATTAAAAATTTTTAGCACTAGGACCTAAATTTTCTTTATGTCCTTCTAAATCAGATATTAGAGTTCCAAATTTACTTTCTGATATTGAATCGATAATCAGACCACTTAGTGATAGTCAAAACGATGTTGTTAGATCTAAATATACAAACGTTATTACAAACTTTTTACATAAAGAAGTCAAAGATCATTTTTTAAATAAATACTATGTACAAACTAAACTTTTTCTTAAAAACCATCCTGAAATTTATATTGTCAAAAGCGATAAAGGTAACGTAACTGTTGAGATGTATAAAGAGGATTACCTACAAAAAACTGGAGAACTCTTAAATGATACTAAGTACTACACTACACTTGCAAGGAGTCCTGTTTGTACTTTGCAACAAAAAGCAAATTGTCTAGTATCTAAATTACACAAAAAAAAATTTATTGATAATGAAAAAGCAAAAGAACTCAAAATATATAATTCTATTGCTCCACGATTTTATGCTTTACCTAAAACACATAAACCAACTTTATCTATGAGACCAATAGTTTCATCTTTATGCCCTCCTAATGGACCAATAGCACAACTCCTCACTGACATTCTAACTAATGCCTATAATTTAAACAACAATATTTATATTAAAGATTCATTTGATTTTAGTTCTATTATTAATAATTTCCAATTACCACTAAATTATGTTTTAGTTAGTTTTGATGTAACATCTCTTTTTACCAATTTACCTTTAGATTTAATCATAAGTAGTGTTGAAAAATATTGGAATGAAATTTCGCAACATACTAATATTGACTTATCACATTTCAAAACACTTATCAACTTTGTTTTTAATTCTAATATATTTATATTTATCGGTGTCTTATAAACAAATTTTTGGTAGTCCTATGGGATCTAGTCTTTCACCCATTCTAAGTAGCTGTGTCATGGATGATGTTATTAGTGATTGTATCAACAATTGCACTTTTTTCATTCCTTTTATTTAAAGATATGTAGATGATTTAGTTTGGGCACTTCCTAAACACAAAATTCATGAAACAGTTAACATTGTCAACAATCATAATCAACATATACAGTTTACAGTTGAGAAAGAGGTAGGTAATTATCAGCCATTCCTTGACATGAGAATTGTAAGAACTACAGACAATGTGTTGAAAACTAGATGGTTCAGAAAACCCATATTATGTAGTAATAGATTTATAAGCTATTACTCACATCATCCAAATAAGATGAAAATGAACCTTATAACAGGATTAAAAGAACGTGTTTTAAGGCTTTCCTATCCAGATTACCTACAAGAAGATCTTCAGTTGTTAAACAATATTTTAATTGAGAACTGTTATCCTCCAGATATGCTTTATAGGATGCTTTTTTTTAATATTTTTAATATAAATAACTTAATACCATCATTAACACCTAAATTAATACAAACACTAAGGGTTATTGACAATATAAAAATAACAACAAAGAACATCAAAACTATTTCATCTTTATATTCCAAAACTAAGTATCCTATAGATAAATTAGATAAAACTAATGTAGAATACAGCATTAGTTGTACTCAGTGAAAAGCTGTGTATGTTGGTGAGACCGAAAGGAATCTGTCAAACCGTATTATTGCTCACAAAAGTGACTGTATAATTAAAAAACCTTCTTGTGCTTTAGCAGAGCATGTAATCGACAAAGGCCATATTATGGATTTTGATAACATTAAAATTTTATGGATTATTATATATTTATATATATATATATATATATATATATATATATATATATATATATATATATACATATTAATGTTAAATTCCAAAGGATTTTTTTAGAAATGGTTTGTATTAGCAGAAGTGATAATAATTTAAACAAAAGATCAGAAATTCAAAATCTAAGCAAAATTTATAATTATATTATTTCTCTGTAGTTAATTCATTAAAATATCACATAATAATTTAATATTCCATATACTTGTTACATTGTTTAGACATCTATCAATGATGAATAAATCTTCCTTTTATTACTAAATAAAAAATAATTTTTTAAACAAAATTTAGTTTTTTGGCAATATAATTGTCAACAATGAATATTGTAAGTTGGCATTTATAACATTGAGGCTTATTTGTTTTTGGTCGCTATTCTAACTTATTTATAAATTCAATTATGAATTTTTATGTCTACAAAATAACCAACTTAATTTAAAATTTGAAAAAAAATCCCACAAACAGAATCACACCCATCATGGAACAAAGAGAAAATTACCACATTCCCAGCATTTGGACGATCATATTATATCTTGCCATCGTTGTAATAATCATCTACATTATTTATAAGAAAATAACGATAAGAACAAGAAAAGAAACCAAAAGAAAAGAAGACATAAGAATGTCAAACATACAGGACCCAGACGATTCCAGTTCGAAAATTCACCTCCCACAAGGAGCTTCAATCTAGGGGAAGAGGAGTTATAGAGCGACGCCTATGGGTTTATTCAGGCCATGGACTCAGGAGTGCTGACATTGTCAAAGACATTGAACTTAGGAGTGCTGACGCTATGTTTCGTAATATTGTGAATTGTATAATTGCAAATGTACATGTTTTATTTTAACTAATATTTTATTCAGTTTAGAATCTGATTTTATTGTAATTAGTCGTTTTAGCTCTAATAAATTCTTTTTTAAAAAAGGACTTTTGGCATTCCCAAATTTGAGCATTCCCAATATATATATATATATATATATATATATATATATATATATATATATATATATATATACAATATCATATTTGTATTTTATTGGATGACAAGTATGTACCTGTATCCAATTTTCCTCAACTAATTATCTAACCCACGTGTTACTCACATATTCAAGAAAGGAATCCTAGTATGATGCTATAGTTCACAGGTGAACCATAAGTGAGATCGTGGCAATTAAACAGGGGCAAGGTGCCCGAGGCGTTATCAGATAGTTATGCGAAAATTAGCACTGTATAGCATTTAACAAAAGGGATTTGAAAATTCAACTTATGTCAGATGTGTTGAAATGTATTACAACATTTGAAACTTTTGGCAATCGCTGTTAAAAAGCGTATAAAAAGCAAAAAAAATATTAAAAAAATATATACGTATATAATATATAAAGCAACTCAACAGACCTTAGGAGCCAGAAGTTTCGGGGCTTTTTTTAAAGGCAGCGTTTTCCAGATAAGCACTTTTTTCCCTGGTGTCCATTTTCGTCTTTCAAAACCTGCTTGTTCAATAATCAAAAATTTTGGTATAATATCAGTTTTCACTTTGAACACATGGCCAAGTCATTTTAATCTATGTCTTTTAGCGATGTTTGCTATTGTTGATTGGTCATATATATTACCATAATCTCATGATTTGACCTCCTTCGTGAGCTTCCATGTTCTACTTTTTCTTCAAAAATATTTAGGTATTTGACATTAAAATATTTTACATCTTATTTTTGTATCTTTATTAAGGATCCTTATTGTACTTACATAGGGAACCATCCCTCGAATTATTATTGTTCTGAAGCTATTTTCTTGTGGCATGTTAAAGTATTTACTATTTAAATGTGAATAAGCCACAATTAAAAGTTAAAGTACGGTTATTTACGTTTCAATTAGTAAATTTACTAATGTTGTATTTTGAGAACGATTTCCGAAGTGGAAATTGAAACGTCAATAAACGTACTTTAACTTTTAATTGTGGCTTATTCCCATTTAAATAATAATTGAACTTTGATTAAATAAAAGGCATATATCGAGCACAGTTTAATTTAATCTTACCCAAGTACTTTCGATCCCTAGATCATCTTCAGGGGCATCTGAAATAAGCCAATAAACGTTTTTTTATATCTAAAGAAATTGATTAACTTCGATAAAAACTAGAAGTTTATGGTTGATAAAGAGTTTTTATGTGATTAACGTTTATAGACTTACTTCGTTAATTGCGGCCTATCTGACAAGAACAAAATGTCATAAACATATAATTGTACATTACACTACACTACAAAAAGGATAAACAAACACTTTAAAATTATTAAAGAAAAGCTACATTGCGTGCCGAAGCCGGAGACAGAATGGCTCCCGATCTAACGGAAATGTTGGGGTGACATGTGACAAATGACAGCTTGGATGAGCAGTCACAATCATAGATATGTGATCTGCACCTTTTAAAAATTCTATGAAACTAACTATTGTCCAAAAGTCCAACTGACACTACTATAGGAGGTCACTGATAAAATATAAAATTATATAGAATATTTTTTAAGTAGATTAAATAATCCAGATCTCACACTCAAACCTGTCTATAATAATTAGGGTGTTAGTTTGAGAGCAACTGAAGTCGACGTAAAGTAAGAATGCAAGAAAAAGACTAAACAATATATTAGACAGTGGGTAGTTGACTACAATAAAATGGTCTACCAAACACTATCTGTAATGTAGAAAGGAAGAAAACTGACTATGTAATTAAAATACTAAAATTAAAAATCAAAATTGAAAGCAAAGTATATAAATGGTGTGTAATCCAAGTAGTTCAGTTGAACCCACAGTCAATGGTAGAACTAAAAAATTAATATAGATGTGCTCAGTGCAGGAAGTCCAACTCCATTTATTGGAAGATTTGGAGATTACAAGGGAAACAAATGGAAACTCTCACTGTCTTAATACTTAAATTAATTTAAATTGTACTAAATTTAAACCTATTTTTAAAAACTTTATTACAGCTTCACCTCGTAGGGGACCCAGCACGACTGTTTAGACTTCCTGCACTGAGCACATCCATATTAATTTTATAGTTCTACCATTGACTGTGGGTTCAACGGAACTACTTGGATTACACACCATTTATATACTTTGCTTTCAATTTTGAAAGTTAATCAATTTCTTTAGTTATAAAAAAACGTTTCTTGGCTTATTTCAGATGCCCCTGAAGATGATCTAGGGATCGAAAGTACTTGGGCAAGATTAAATTAAACTGTGCTCGATATATGCCTTTTATTTGATCAAAGTTCATTTATTCGAGCATTCAACCTTATATTTAAATAATAATTACCCCGAATTATTGTAGTATATATTCGTATTTTTGTCTTTTTTGATATTTTTTTTGTCTCTATTAATCTGGCTTGTCTTCCTGTACTTTTGCTACCCCTAGCTAGACGTTTCGTTTTTCCTAGGTTTTCCTTATTTTGATCTGTTAACTTCAAATCGAATCTGGCCTTCTTTGCTTAGATGTTTATATTAAAAGTCGTGTCAATATACTGTTCATCATCTTTCATTTCAATAAATTTTGTTTTCTTTTTATCATTTATCTCTAGTTTATATTATTTAAAACTTTTTACTAGTCTTTTAAAGATTCAATGCAATAAATTAATTTTTTTTATGTTAGATTTATTCTTTTTTGTGAGTTTCACTTTCTCTTACATTTTTTTTTTCAGGATGAGATTAAAAAATATTGTAGATAATGATCTCTAAAACGATTAGAGATATATGTATTTTATACACCTCTATGATCATTTTGCTTCTTGTATATATTAGACATTTAACCAGTTTTATAACAAACATTTTTATTTCAAAAATGTCCTTGATAAAAGGTATGTTAATAAAAAAACCCTATCGGGCTACATCACAGAACGTTTTCAAAATAACTATTCCATTTTTAGTGCTATCCTAAAATAAGTATATCCACTTTAATTAAAGCAAACGTAAAATTTAAAATTGTGTCCAAGCTTATTACAAAACTGTAGTTGATACTTACTGGATTTACATGTTTGATGCCACTAAATATGTGGGTAGAAACCCTTTAAATGTTGTTAAATTAACTTTGAATTACATCTTTAATATTTAAAAGTTATGGTGTATAAGCTTTAAAAGGAATTTATCACATGTCAACGCAAGGCTCCACTAATGTTGCTAGTCCTTAGACAAAGTGTCGGAGAGGACTTGTTGGTAGCAACTGATTAAAATTACATATTACCATGGAAATCTGAACAAAGCAGTCAATGTAACCGAGGAATGTGTCTAAATGTGATAGAAGACAGCAATATTTATAATTTAATATATTAAAATTTGATTAAATTTTTACACAGAGAGACTATAATAGCCATTATAACACAGATAATAAAGGATATTAACTCTGATCAAAAAACAAGAATAAAAATACGAACCGAACTAACAGAGGAAGTCAACATTTAATCAGGTATAAGACATGGTGATAGCTTGAGCCCGTTATTGTTTTACTTGGTATGGAACAAACTAATAGACGAAGTAAAAAAGTCAGGAACAGAGTACAAAATGAGCAACAGGGCAATAAAGATTATATGCTAGGTAGATGACGCAGTAATAACATCAAATAATGAAGATGATCTACAACGAGATCTTTAGTGAGGTCGATAAAACACATGAATTTCAGTTGTATTAAATTCTACTGCTTTCTCTCCTATTTGTCTTATGAATATGGCATTGACAATTGATCTCTTACAGCGAAACCCTTATTGCTCCTTGCATATTGGATACTTTTCAATTATTTTCTCAGCTTCAAGTATCTTAGTCAATAATTTGAAGCTGGTGTCAAGTAACATACTATTGAACATTTTGATATAACTATTGAACAACTGTTCAATAGTTATGCATTTCATTTTAAGGATCTTTTGGAATAATCTCTTATATTATATAATATAATATATTCTGTTAATGCTCTTCTTCCATATTTTAGTAATTCATTCGTAATCGTATCTGGACCTAGGGCTTTTCGGTTTTTGAAAGTTCCTATATTCTTTATCACCTCTTCATCCATTATCGTTACCAGCTCGTCTTCTGCCTCTACATCTTTTTCATCATTCTCTCTATCTTCGTCCTTGTAAAGCTGCTATATATTTTTTCATCGTTCTTCTTGTATACTGTTTATGTTGTTATATACTTATTAATAGCGTTTTTTCTTCCCTTAAATATCTTCCACACTTTTTGTGGTGCGTATAAATCGCGTTTCATGTCTTTTGTGAATTAAGACTAGTATTCCCTCTTTAAATTTCTTATTTACGATTTGACATTATTATCTGTGGTTATAGTGCTTAGTGAATCATGGTTTAATCTTTCTTTTAGCATTTACATTAACCTTCCGTGTTTCCATGCTTTCATTAGCAGCAGTTATTATGGTATTTTTATTGTTTTCCATCTTAATTTATTTTTTCCATATATTTTGGGATAGTTGTTTTTTTAGTGGTATTTTGATTTTTCTAAAGATTTTTCCTAAAACTATAATGTGGTCTGATCCTACGTTAGGTGATGTAAAAATTCTGATATTATCTAATATTAATACCTATTTAGGATGTATCTGCTTGCTCGTTATTATATAATCTATTGTTAATTTAGGTACTTGGGTATATGTAAACGTATATTTCTGTTGTGGTTTATGTGGAAAGAATGTGTTATTTATTCGCAAGGTGTTCTGGGACCAGAAATTAATTAGTGTTACTCCATTTCTATTTTTTGTCTCTTCGTTAAAACGTTCTTTTATTCCTTCTAATACTTCGTTCCTTATTATTGCGTTTAAGTCGCCCCATATTAATATTTTTTTATTTATAATAACTGTATTCATCTGATCTTTTAATATATTGCAGAAGACCTCAGTTTCTTCTCCAATCTTACTTATATCTGGAGCATTAAATGTATTTTACTATTATCTATTTCAAGTGTCATGTTGAGTATTACTTCTAACTGGTATAGATTAAAAACAGAATTAAAGTTGTTTGATTCAATTTAAACATGTAAGAGTCCAAACTAATGAAATCAACTACAATGGACTACAACATTTTCCTGAGAAAATTTATCCTCCTGAAAATTATGAACAAAAATCATATTTTTAGCGTTGTAATCAATATTATAAACAAAATCGAATGGCATACCGAAAATATTGTGAAAATATAATAAATTTTTTATCAATATTTTTTTTTGTGTGTGATTATAAACTAAGATCTCGTGTAAAACTCCAAAAATACATCGTTCCACACAAAAATTGCTTATTTAAATCATTAACCCATAAAAAAATATTTTGTTTCTTTTAAATAAAATACAGAAAATTAGTTAACAACAGAAAGGAAAGAAGAAAGGTATATTTCATATAGCAAAATGAATAAACTTTTAACACACGTAAATTTTAACAAAAAATTTATAAAAACAGTAATTTTTACAAAAAAATGACTGAAAAGAACTTATTTTCAATAGCAGTCATTGCATATAAAATTGGCATGTCATAAACACATAAATTTGTGCTATCTTTTACAAAAATTTTTCGTAGGTCTACTTTTCTTACGGTCGCAATATTTACATGTCTTTTTGGGAAAAGATATATTTGGTTGTTGTTCTTTTTCTTGAAATCCACAAATTTCCCTAGTTCTTAGTTTTCAAGTTGTTGGTAATGAGATGATTGAAGTGAACGTAAAACTTAGATCTCGTAAAAATTTTCGTCTTATGATGGTTTTCTCTTGAGTATTATTTTCATAATAAACAACTTAAGTGTTAATTTCAGCAACGAACATTGGCCACATTCTTGTAGTTCTTGCGCAGTTATGTGTTATACATAACTTGTCCACATCAAGATTGGCTGATTATATCTTGTCAATATTTCAGGTTTGTAAGAATCTCCGGTTTCAGCATCTATTGTGTTGTCAAAATGCATACTTGAAGCCAGAAGCACAACTTTCTCTTTCTTTATACAATAAGAAACAAAGGTACATTTTTTTCTAAAACTAAAAATACTTTCAGGCCGATTTTCTTGTACCAATAAAAAGACATTTATGTTTTATTTTTACGTAGAGTTCCTACAAAGGTTAGTCTATGATTTTTCAATAGCTTTTCTTCATGAATCAATTTCCTCCTGGGTTTAAAATTGGTTAAATAAGTTGCTCAACAACAGACGACGCTGAAGTATCTAAAAAAAACGGCCCTTCTGACTAACGCCCAACGTAAACTTCTAAATTCGCAGTATAGAATATCTTGGCATCGCTCTAAGCAAAATTTTAATGCCACATTTGTTTGGCTTGCTGGGTCTATATTGTCGAAAAGAATATTACCCACTAACGGTTTCTAATTTTTCGTCAATAGTTACGAATTCGGACAGGCTATACCTAGCTTTGCAATTGTCAACAAACGAATTGAAAAACTGTCAAATTGTTGCTAGTTTATCTCAGTTTTTCTCTGCTCACATTCATTTTTGTATCAAGCCTGATACATCTGAGAAGAAACTCAAACCGTTTCAGTGACATTGTGAGCCAAAATATCTCAATTCCTCTACCGCGGCTTTCCCACAAGTCTTCAAAATTGACATGACTTGCTTTGTATGTTCTTGCACTATATAAGGGGTTAATAAAAACTCGAATATTATCTATATTAGTAGGTTTAACATCTCTAACGCGAGCATAGTCACTGGTCAAAGATTGCATATACATATTTGTATTTGCCACTATTATATCCAGCATATTATCATTTATAAAAAAACTCCAAATATCCTTAGTATTTTTTAAGTTTTTAGTACCTCTTTTTGGTCCAGATAGCTGTTTGTCAAGATTTCCCTTGGTAGCTTTCATCCTTGTATTTGAGCGTGGAAATATATTCCACTTTGTACCGTCCTTTCCCATATAAACCAACTCACGTCTATTTTTTGAAAAATGGTCTTCATCCTGGTACCCCAATTTAGCTTCGTGTAGTTCTTGTTCTGATTCGCTTTTACTTATTTATTATACTCCATCTTATTCGTCTGTGCTTTTGCCGTCAACTCTTTTTCTGCTTTACTCTTTCTCGTAACTCATTTTTCTGAAAAAATTATTAATTGTTGATTTTTGTTAAGTATATCTTGTATGCAACAAAAAAAATATATTACGTAGAAGATCTCGCGCGAAGTGATAGTCCGCAGACATGATTCTGTTAGAATATTATACTTATATTATATTATTTCTACATATTTATTTAGGACTACAGCCTTACCAAGTAACTTTACTTATAATAACATATTTTCGCAACGTACTCACCTTTTATAATGAAATAAGATTTCTGGAAAAAGTTGTAACACAAAAAGGCGTGCGCGGACTGATCCGCATCAATCAAAAACAAGGTATACGTAATCACTTCCAGCCGTACCTCCGTACTAATGATTAATCGATCAATGCAGGAAGCTAGAAAACGTTGCAGAGTAGAAGAAACAAATTAAGTCGAGTTATACACGAAGATACAAAAATGCGGAGTCAGAGGCCGCGCGCGCCCACTGGGGGTTAAATCTGCCATTTACGTTTTTAAATTATTGCTGTTAGAGCCGCCTTCGTCCCACTACTTGGTGTCTTAAGTCCACTGGCGCCATGACGGTTAAAGCCGCAACCTAATTAAAGGTGCTGAATTAATCAAAATTAAGTTTATTTAAGCAGAAAAACTATACGTCTAATATTATAAAAATTATAAAAATATACTGGGGACAGAACTGAAGGACCAGAAATACCGCTCAGAGAAGTAACATATGCAATAAAGAGACTACAAACCAACAAAGCACCTGGACCTGATAACATACTAGCTGAAATATTGAAACTATTTGAAAACAACCAACTCAAGCTCCTTACGAGTCTACTAAACAAAATTTATGAAACTGCAGAATTTCCTACAGATTGGATAGTTTCCACTTTCACCCCTCTGCCCAAAAATGCAAATGCCACCAGATGCTCTAATTACATAATTATAAGCTTAATGAGTCATGCACTCAAAATCCTGCTTTCTGTTATTCACTCTCGCATATATAGAAAACTTGAAGAAAACATTAGTCAGTTTGGATTTAGAAGCGGACTGGTAACGCGAGATGCCCAATTTCCCATAAAAGTATTGATAAAAAGAGCTCGAGACGTAAATTGCGAAGTCTACGCATGCTTTCCAGACTTTGAAAAAGCGTTTGACAAGGTGCAACCTTAAAATTTATTTCAGATACTAAAAGAATCTAGTATTAATGACAAAGATTTACGCCCAATTAAAAATTTATACTTACAACAAAGGGCAACTGTACGAGTAGACAACGAAACCTCACAAGAATTGTGATATGGCATGAAATTAAACTCTAATAAGACCAAAATTCTTGTAGTAAGTAAAAACGACGTAATACAGCACCAATTCACAGCTAATAATGAAGCCTTGAAAATAATCGACAAAATTACATACCTTGGATGCAGCCTAAATAAGAAATGGGACCACCCACAGGAAATAAGGTGTGGTATAGAAAAGGCGAGAGCTGTCTTCAATCGTCTCAGGAAGATTTAATGTAATATGCACCTGAACATTGATATAAGAACACGAGTCTTGAGATGCTATGTATTTTCTACCCTTTTATGTGGAGTCGAAGCCTGGACTTTGACGGAGACAATATCCAAACAATTAGAAGCCTTCGAAAAATGGTGCTACCGCCGCATGCTCAGAATTTCCTATATCCATCATGTTACAAACAACACCGTGATCCAACGTATGAATAAAGATCTGGAAATTATCCGTATCGTGAACACCACAAAGATGATATACGTAGAGCATGTAATGCGCAATGACAGGTATCAACTAATTTAACTAATTTTACAAGGTAAGGTAAAAGGCAAAAGATCTCAAGGGCGCAGAAGTACTTCGTGGTTGAAGAACATCAGACTGTGGGCAGGAATGACTACCATACATCTATTTAGAGCAACTGTCAACAAAGTTGTATGGACCAACGTGATTGCCAACATCAACAGAGGAAAGGCACCAAAAGAAGAAGAAGAAGGAGATAAAGCTGAAACATACCTATCACATATGGTTTTGATTATCCATTATCTAACCTAACGTCAAATTACTTACACAATTTTGTTTTTCATTGTATGTAGTAAATTGTCTAAAGATCACTTTAGTATGTATAAATAGCTTGTTGAACGATCTGTACAAGCTGTCCCGGAAATATATTTTAAATTGGATTTAAAATATTTTAATTTAGCTGAATATGGAATGGTAAATACGAAATTCAAGATATTTGAAGTGGACTTTGTTTTAGTGGGCAGCGATAATTGCTTGAAATATTATAAAAATTCTAACGCTGCGATTTTATAATTAAAGGATATCACAATCGGTGCAGATAATTGGGTTCGCGATCTTCATTATCTTCTAATATTAACATCCCAAGCTTTCTAATAGTTTAGCATTTACCTTTTTGGTTAGCCGACATAAGAAATAATAAATATACTAACATAAAAAAAATTAAGACACAGTAACTTTGAGTTTATTACAATTAATTTCTAATTATATGTTTGTTTAAGTTAGGACAAAAAACAGTCAGTTTTTCAATCGTATCAGTAAAGTGGTATACAAAGGGCTAAGATACAGGGCGTGTCAGAAGAACGCTACCACACCCAGATCGTTGCCTTAGTCTTTGTATATATAGGACCGCTTATGTCCACAAGGTCAATTTCAGATTAATGATTCGATGAGCATGCAAGACCGGTGAACATAAGAACTGTTTATCGCCGGACCAGAAGTTTTGAACTTATTTCATACTGTCCTCAGTTTGCCGTGTTTGTTGCATGTTCTACTGTTTTAAACCAGTTAATTGAACAATAACTACATAAAATGGGTATAAACTCCATCTAGAAAATGACTTTCTTAATAGTAGGAATACCTTATAGCGAATACAGACATGTATCACACCTTTAGAAAATATGTCTATTTCTGATTTTTTCATCATTTTACATGACAATACCACTTACAGATTATATTGGCTATAGACTATTGGCCACCAGAAGGCAGAATACTTTGACGCAGATAATCCAACCAGTTCTAATACACACCCAGAAACCTTCCAAAACATAATGACTGCAGTAAATGCATACAATTACCAAACACAACCAACTATGGAAACTGACGACAACATGACAGGATCTATAAATATTAAAAGTAAAATATCCTCCTTAAATACCTCAACATTACCAACCTCTAGGGATATTAGCACTACTACTCTACTCCAGTAGAAATAACACCATATTCAATTATTACAAACGTATTTAATAAACTAAAAAAGGATTATCTCATATTTTCCAGACATTAACGAAACTACCTCACAGACCGATTCACAGATTTTTACTACTCCTGTAGTAAGCAAACCAACGAAAAAGTCAAAAAGGTCAACCAGAAATTCCTGCTTTGCAGGCACATTTTGCTTTCTCTAGAGTCAAATAAAGACAAAATAGGAAACAGATCACCATCATGTATTCTAAACTATAATAAAATATGTGACTTTTTGAAAAACACACTAGGTATATGCCAAACATCCTGAAATAATTTCAAAAGATTGCTCGAATGAAACTACCGAGCTAACTGAGATCCTTAATTTTGTTTACTCTCATACCCACAATTCAAAATTAAAAAATAATATTTCTAGGTTAGAAAAGAAACTAAACCCCAATAATCTCCCTTCACAAAAGAGACAAATGAACCATTATCTCATGCAAAATTATATTATATAATATTCCTGTATTTTACAGTGAAATTTTAATGGTCTTTATACCCATTTAGAACAGTTTTTTTATACCCATTAAAACAGAACTTTAATTTGGGTTTTATCGCATATAGGTATTTACGTAAATAGAAAAGCAGATGAACTAGCAAAGCAAAGTTAAAAATGTATCCTTACACCAATCTATAGAACCTGGTTAAAATCTACATTACTAATGTACGGCAAAATCATTGCGAAAACTAGGTACAAAATTAAATGTTATCTGCCCAAAAATAAATTCTGTCATGTATAATCCTTCAAACAGAAGAAACCAAGTTATTATTAATCGTTTAAGAATTAACCAAGCTGCTTTATCACATAAATACTTAATACCAAAAGAACCACTACGAATATGCTACAGCTACTCAGATCAACTGAACGTTAAACAATATCCTGCTTGATTGTCCGCATGGAAGAAAGAAGATCCCACGGAATTACAGACGATGATTCCAAAACCGTTCTCACCTGGAAAAACTCAACAGTATGAACCGTTTTAAACGATTAAGTTATAAGATTTTATGTGTAATATTTCTTGTATTTGTTATAACCTGTAATAACCCTGCGCGATTAATGTGGTTTTGTGTTTAAATAAAAAAAAAACTATGTAATTTTTGTAAGGCTTTTTCTCCGTAAGTCCCTTTATAAGAATATTTTATATAGTACTTAGATTAACGTACTAAAATTTTAAAAAGTGGCAACACCAATATTTGTATACACTTTTGATATTTTCTATTTACACTGTGTTTTTTTGGTTTCAGTTCCGCCTGAAAAAATCAACATTTATGACGGCCGTAAAAAGGAGAATTCAGTATTATTGGGCCCATACAATGAGGGTTCCAATATTAACCTAGTTTGTGAAGTTAAGGGAGGTAAGATAAATATTATGTTTGGGCTTTATATGATTCTTAGTAATTATTTTTTTTATTCTTAATGGTTTCTTGTTATGTATAAAGTTCAAATCATATTACTTTAGGTATGCAATGAATAAATATTTAGAAATAAAACAGCGGCACAAATAATAGTGTTTTCTAAACTTTCTAGAATTTTGTTAAAAAATGTCAACATAGTTTTCTGAATTTAAATTCACTAAATGATTCCTAGTATGTACAGATAGATAGTAAATATATATAGGTGACAATTATAAGTTTTTGTAAATCATCATTTACAAAGATTCATGATTATTTTAATAAAAATGGATACAATTACCTCGGGCCGGCGTTTACCCTCACTGTGAGTTCCCATTTTGCAATTGAGATTTTTGACATTGTAGTTAAAGAAACTGCCAAGAGGTGACGTCCCTTTTCTTTTAAGTCTCAGTTTAGGTCTCCTTGCCTGATTTTTACGGGGCTTAAGCGATTACACAATGTTTAAAAAATAAACGAATTATTGTATCCACTTGGACACATTTCCAAACAAAGAGTACATTAAAAAAGGAATAACACCTAGGCTAATTTAAATTTAATAAAGCTTTTCCAACTAAAAAATAAAATATCTACTTATTGTAAAAACATAACAAAGGTATAATGCGATATGTTCCAGTAATGAAAATACGTAATTAAAATAATTGAAATTAAAATAAGAGGCATATTGTATGTAAAAAATATCTGCAGTGCATTGTGCAGAGTAATAATTTGCAATTATATTTTCATTTTATTAATTAATTTTATTTTCAATAAAGACTTAAATTGAATTTGTGTGCTGTGTGTATAAAAAAGGCTAATAAATTTAATAAAATATTAAGGCTTAGTGGATATATCTGTCCATATTACCTAGAATTAGTTAACGACATATGCTGTTGCTTTTATGTCGTTATATGTCCGCTAATGATATAGTGCTGTCGGATAATATAAAAAGAAAATTCATAGTGCATTAATGTCACAGTCTGGGAAAAAGGTTTTAAACTGAAATTGCGACTATTCTGAATTTTTTTTAAGGACAGTTGTTTTCGGTCAACAGTTGACACAGTTAAATAAAATGGAGTGATTAACTCTTCTACATATTCTACAGAGTTTTTAAACTCAATGAAATTTTCTGGACTCCCACCCAACAATTTCCAATTAAAAGTAGAATCAGTTGTAATTATGCTGCGTAACATTAATTAGCTTATCTTTAAAAAAATATATATAAAGGAGAAGATTTCTTGATTTTAGGCATATCGATGATTCCGACGAAGGTACCATTTAATTTAAAACGTTTACAATTTTCCCGTAAGATTGGCTTTTGCAATAACAATAAACAAATTACATAGCCAAGCGTTGGAAATTTGCGAAAATATCTTACAGTTTTCATGCGCGTCGGAAAATGGTTGGTTATCGTTGTATATCTATTCAAAGCATAAAAAATAAAAATATTGTTTATCAGAAAGAAATAAACTGATTCTACTTTTTTCATACATAATACTTTTTTTTCAGTTGTCCAGAATGTACAGAATATCCAGATTTTAGAAGTCAGTCAGAATGAAATCTGACAGTTTATTATAATTTGTTGGTTTTTATGAAATAAGGCTTTCTTCATCATCCAGCCTCAAGAGTCCACTGCTGAAAATAGGCTTCTTCCTCATGTTTCCAACCCCGTCTATCTTGCGCCGCTCTCATCCAGTTTTTATTGAGTCTTCTTAAATCGTCAGTCCATCTTGTAGGTGGTCGACCGACGCTTCTCTTGTCTTCCCTTGGCCTCCATTCCAATAACCTCTTTGTCCATCGCCCATCTGTCATTCTGGCTATGTGTCCTGCCCATCTCCATTTTAGTCTGGCTATCTTCTCGATGATGTTAGTCACTCCGGTTCTTCTCCTGATGTCTTCGTTGGTTATTCTGTCTCGCAGAGTTATTCCTAACATGGACCGCTCCATTCTTCTCTGCGTGACTCTCAGTTTGGTAGCTGCTGCTTTTGTTAAGGTAAGTGTTTCTGCTCCGTACGTCAAGACTGGGAGGACGCACTGATCAAATACCTTTCTCTTTAGGCATGTAGGCAGCTCACTTTTAAAAGTTTCTCTTAGTTTTTCAAATGCTGCCCACCCAAGGCCGATTCTTCTCTTCAGTTCATGAGTCTGGTTATCCCTGCCAATTATAATTTCATGTCCCAGGTATTTATATCTATCTACGAGTTCTATTTCTTTCCCACCAATACTGATGTTCTGGTTGGGTACCAAATTGACAAAGGCTTTCTTTGCGAATGTAAAATAGTATTTCTGGTGTTAAGTTTTGATGTTTGCCATTGTCCTAATATCTTAGTTCCGATAGTCCAACAAAGCCTATTTTATTTAATTTGATTGTGTTTCTTTTCGAGTATTCATTAGATTGCATATTTATAGACTACAAGGCAGCCTACGACTCTGTATATAGAAAGAAAATGTTTAAAACAATGAAAAAGCTAAGAATACCAAATTAGTTGGTAAATTTAACAAAACTAACTCTTGAAAAGGTTAAATGCAGAGTACGAATTCAGGAGGAACTGTTGGGACCCTTTAAAATAAATAACCGACTGTGCCAAGAAACCGCTCTCTCTTGTATGCTGTTTAATCTGGTTTTGGAAAATGTAATACATATGTCATACATCACAGCTATTATTTCAGTATATAATAAATTAGTGTAAATCCTTGCCTATGCTGATGATATCAATATTGTTGGGAGAACGGAAAATGCTATACGAAGGGTGTATGTAGCATTAAAAGAATTAGCTACAAAAATGGATTTATTAATAAACACCTACAAAACAAAGTATATGAAAATAAGCAGGCAACTACAAATCCTACGACCACTTGTTATAGAAAACGACGTCATCGAAGCAGTGAACGAATTTGTATACCTGGAAACGCTCTTTAACACTGAAAATAATATTACTCAAGAGATAAACCGCATAATTTGCACGCCCAACAGATGCTATTTTGGACTTAATCTCGTCCTTAAATCACAATTATATCAAGAAATATAAAAATAAACCTGTACAAAACAATAATACCCCCAGTCCTAACATATGGGTCAGAGACTTTGATTCTAACAAAAAGTAATGAATAAATGTTAGGATGTTTCGAAAGAAAAGTACTAAGGCGAATCTATGGAGCAGTAAATGACAATGGAATATACTAGGAACCAGATATCGTAAAGTATATTAAGATAAGACATTTAAGGTGGATGTAATGCGCATAAAACAAAATAATTCAGCTAGAAAAACGTTCGGTAATAGACCCATTGGTCAGAGAAAAAGACAAAGAGCCAGAACAAGGTTCATTGATAACATCAATGAAGAAAGCCAGAATGATAATGAGTATTAATAGTTATTATGTTTTACACTGTGAATTGTACTTCCCATTTCTATTTTTTCGAAAATTGTCTTAGTTATAGTAATGCAAGTTTTTTGTGTTATAATATCTGTTTTAAATTTTGAAAATCCATCTCTTTATAGTGTGATGGGATAACCCCCATTAATTTTAACGTGGATAATATTACTATTTTTTTATAGTTTCTTTTACAGATCGATTTGTTTCGTTTAAGTATAAGGGTGGATAGAGAATGCCGAGGTATTGAGAAGAATGGGAAAAGATAAAGAGGTTTTATATACAATTAAAGTCAGAAAACTGCAATATCTGGGACATGTCATGAGGAGCGAGCGTTATAACTTGTTGCAATTAAAAATGCAAGGAAGAATACAGGGTAGAAGGAGTCGCGGAAGAACACGCATCTCCTGGTTAAACAATTTTAGAGCTTGGTTTAACTGCATTTCTGCTAACCTCTTTAGAGCAGCGGTATCGAAAGTGCGCCATGATGGTTGCCAACCTTCTTAAACGAGATGGCACATGAAGAAGAAGAAGTGTTTCTTTTGCTTCTTTCGCTTTATTATTTATAGTCTTTGTTTCTTTGAAACCCGTGTCTAGTATCAGACATTTTATATTTTTTCTTATATATTATATATTTGCTGATAAATATCTGCTGCTTTAACTCCAATAAATGGTCGATGTCTCACACTCTAACTGACGTACCATAACCAATTTTTTTTAATGTGTTTTTTCTGGAATCCAGTGTACAGTCTTTTTGTGTTTTTTTTATTGATAAGGAAGAAAAAATAGAACATAACCTGCGTTTTCTGCAATATTATTACCAAATCATCTCTCCTAGTAGTAATAGTTACTTAAATATTTGACCATAGCTCTGAAGATAGCTTTGTAAGCAGAAAGCGCTCAGCAAGGAATTTAAATTGTTTACTTTCATAGATAGCCTTTACTGCGAGGCTAATGAACCACCTCTTTGAATTCGACGGAAGCATATTCTTCAATCTTACTTTGCACCAATTCCGCAAACCCATCCAATCCAGTCTACCATTTAATTACTTTAACATCACCTCCGGAGACCCCGCAAAGGATCCAATCAATAATAGACATCCAGAAATTAACTCTAAGAAAACCATCTATCTTACTAAAACAGATCCCTTCCCAATCCCGGATACTCCTTGGAATAAACTAATTCCACATTCAATCACTTTTCTATTAGAATACAGTAAACATGAAACCTCAAGCCTTCTCGTAAGACAACACTTCAAAGAAATCATAAACAAGAACCAATTCCAAAAAATTCTGTATACAGATGCCTCCAAAAGCGAAGCAGGCGTTGGACGTGCCGTTAACACATGACGAAAAAACAAAATCATCTTTTTTACCGGATTTATGCAGCGTATCCACTGGAGAACTTTATGAGCTTTTAAAAAACTAAAAACAGATGATAAAAACCAAGCAATATGCACAGACTCCCTGTCGTCACTCATCATCATCATTTTGGCTTTACAACCCTGTGTGGGTCCTAGCCTCCCCAAGAATTTTTCTCCAGTCGTCCCTATCCATCGCCTTCCTCCGCCAAGCACGTATTTCCATATTTCTCATATCTTGGTCTATGTTATCTAGGAATCTTTTTCTGGGTCTTCCTCTTCTTCTTTGACCAATAGGTCTATCAAGGAGCGTTTTTCTAGCTGGGTTGGTTTGTTCCATCCGCATTACATGGCCTACCCACCTCAGACGTCCTATCTTTATGTGTTTTACGATATCTGGTTCCTGGTATATCCTATAGAGTTCGAAGTTGTATCGTCTTCTCCAGACACCATTTTCATTTACCGCTCCATAGATGCGCCTTAGTATTTTTCTTTCGAAACATCCTAACATGTTTTCATTGCTTTTTGTTAAAGTCCAGGTTTCTGAACCATATGTTAGGACTGGGCGTATTATTGTTTTGTAGAGTTTTACTTTTGTATTTCTTGATATAACTGTAGATTTAAAAAGGAGATTAAGCCCAAAATAGCATCTATTAGCCGTGCAAATTCTGCGGTTTATCTCTGCGGTAGTGTCATTTTCAGTATTGACGAGCGTTCCCAGGTATACAAATTCGTTAACTGCTTCGATGACGTCATTTTCTATAACAAGTGGCCGTAGTGTTTGTGGTTGCGTACCTATTTTCATGTATTTTGTTTTGTTGGTGTTTATTATTAAACCCATTTTTGTAGCCGCTTCCTTTAATGCTACGTACGCCTCTCGTGCTGCGTTTTCCGTTCTCCCAACAATATTGATATCATCAGCATATGCTAAGATTTGCACAGATTTGTTATATATTGAACCGGTAGTTGTGATTTGTGACGTACGTATTACTTTTTCCAGAGCTAGATTGAATAGTATACAGGAGAGTGGGTCTCCCTGACGTAGCCCGTTATTTGTTTTAAAAGGTTCAGAGAGTTCCCCCTGGATTCGTACTTTGCATTCAACTTTTTCAAGGGTTAGTTTGGTTAAACTTACCAACTGATTTGGTACTCCTAGGTCTATCATTGCTCTAAACAATTCTCTTCTATTTACAGAGTCGTAGGCTGCCTTGTAGTCTATAAATATGTGGTGCGTGTCTACACCGTATTCCAGTGTTTTCTCTAGAATTTGTCTTAGGGTTGAAATCTGATGAATTGTTGATTTACCACCTCTGAAACCAGCCTGGTATTGTCCTATTATTCGCTCTGCATATGGTGCCATACGATGGCATAGTATATTGGAGAATATTTTATACGCTGCATTTAGGAGCGTAATTCCTCGATAGTTAGAGCATTCAAAGATATCACCCTTTTTGTGTATGGTGCAAAGTATTCCAATATTCCAATCATTGGGAAGGGACTTCTGTATCCATATTTCTTTTATAAGCTGCTGTAGGGCTATTATGATATCGTGGCCACCTTCTTTATATAATTCCGCTGGGAGATTATCTATTCCGGCTGATTTGTTTCTGGCTAGTTTGTTTACAGCGTCTTTAACTTCCAGGATCGTTGGTGGATCCTCCTCCCTCTCGTCTGCTCCGCTTACCTCGCAGCTTTCGTCTTACGGGTTTTCTTCTTCATCTATATTAAGTATCTGGTTAAAATATTCCGTCCATCGGTTTAGTACGTCTGTTCTTGTTGTTAAGAGATCGCCATTTAAACTTCTACATTGATTTGTGTTTGCCTTAAATTCTTTTCTGTTGATGTTAACTTTCTTATAGAATGTTCTGAATTCTTTCTCTCTGTTGAGGTTTTCTATATATTGAAGTTCCCTGTCGTCACTACAATCGATAAAAAGTCTATACCCTCAGCATCCCTTAGTTCAAGAAATCGATAGGACTTACAGTGCACTCGCTTTTCAAGGTGTAAATGTCAAGATCATCTGGCTGCCATCCCATATCGGCATCCCCTGTAATGAAAAAGCAGACCAAACAGCCAAGCGAGCTTCTTGCTTAAATAGTCAATCCTCAAAAGCCCAACATATTCAAATCCATAATGACCTAAAGAAAATTTTCAAGCAACAACATTATCATACCTAGCAAACCCACCAGAACACAATTAAGAGTGCGTTACATGATATTCGGCAGACTGTTGAAAAATTTGAACTTTCAACTATCTCTAGAAACGAAAAAGCTGTCATCCGAAGTTTCAGAATAGGGCATTACACATGAATACTTAATGAAGTCCGAGCCGAAACCCAATTGCCAAATCTGCTCAAGTGTAATGACTGTGAAACACATCCTGATCGATTGTCCCCGGTATGCAAAACACAAAGTGAAACATAAACTTAATTTTAATATCAAAGACGTTTTAAACTCACCTGATCAAGTCTTTAACCAAATTGGTTTCTTAAAAGACATTCAGTTATTCAACAGAATATGACCCCTTGTTTTCCATGTACTTTACTTATATTATATTATTTAGTCATAGGTTCTAAGCTTATAGATTAACTGTAGCAATTAATTACATGTGCTTATTATAATTATTGTACACAATATTGTTTGTGTCAATGGTCATTGCAGCCGAGTCCCGTTAATTTAAATAAAAAAAATAGTTTACTCACTTTAAAAATACTTTTCTTTATCCATCTTTCGATTGATTATATATTTATATAATAAGCTTTCTTTAATTATGCGTATTAATAATAAATTATTTGCATATAATAAACTCCTTCATCTCAGTGATTATAATTTACTATAACCTATTATAGTTTGTAAATGCCTTGCATTTATGTTTACATTTTGTTTTATTATATTTATCGCTAATATAAATGGATGGCCCAAGTTTTCTTGGAATCCTTATAATTATAAAATTCCATCAACTTCCTATGATTGGAGTATATTATTTTTATGGCCAAAATTTTTGAGTGGATATAATAGCAAAAATGATCGTAAAGCACTTTTTATCGACTTTACATCAATCCATTTGAATGACAATCAGAAATACCGAAAAAAAAGGAAACAACTCTGATAAACTTCATAAACTAAGGCCACTAATGAACCATCTAAGCAAAAAATTTAAACTTATAATTTAACCCTCCAGAGAGCTTTTAATATATGAATGCATGGTAGACTTTAAGGGGCATTCTACTTCGAAGCAATACATGTGCATGAAGCTTGTTAAATGAGGCTTCAAAATTTGGATTATGACCTATGCACGAACAGGTTATATGCTTTTATTTAAAGTATATGAAGGAAAAGATTCAGGTAAAGTTAAAACCATGAACAAAACTTTCTATTACTCGGGTAATAATGATCCGGTTCATCGTAACGGTGTTGGAGTAATTTTAGAAGACCGATAAACCCATAGAAGAGCTAGAAGCGTGGTATGCTGACGTAAAAAAACTTATAAAGATGACCAAAAAACGAGACCTAACATTTATCTTAGGTGACTTTAATGCTAAGTTAGGTAGAGGAAAAGTTTCTGGATTGATCGGAGACTTCGAACTTGGAGCAAGGAACGACAGGAAAGAGAGAATGACCGAATTCTGCCAACAACACAACATGGTAGCGACAAATACATGGTTTAAATTACACCCTCGCAGATTGTACACTTGGACTTCACCACAACACAATGAAAACAGAGTAATCCGTAACCAAATAGATTACATATTGGTCAACAAAAGATATCACAATGCAATCATCAGTGCAAAAACATATCCTGGAACTGACATCAATTCCGATCATAATCCTGTTGTTGCAAAAGTTCGCGCAAGATGGAAACTAATAAAGAAACAAAAACCTCAACACCAACTATTAGACATCCAATTATTGAAAAACGACACCATACATCAGACAGTAAATAAAGAAAATTAACAAAAATTTAGGAAATATCGACCACAATAGAATTAGCGAGTACGATGACATAAACGTTCTGTGGAAAACTATTAAAGAACAAATGAACAATGTAACGAAAAAACATCTAAAAGTAACACCTAGAAATAACAAACGGGAATGGATGACAGAAGAGATTTTACAATTAATGAACAAACGAAGAGAATAATTCGAATAATAATTCGAAAAAAAATAACCGAAGCAAAAGACAAATGGCCTGGAAACAAAATGCGTGGAAATAGAAGAACTACAACAAAGGCACGATTTTTTTAAATTTACATAAAAAGGTAAAAGAGTGTACATCGACTACCAAGAGAAACGACTTTTCACACCATGCTGAACACGGATGGCAAACTGCTAGAATCAACGGAAGATAAACTGAAAAAATGGGAAAACTACATTAAAATTCTTTTTCACGACATACGAGAAGAACCAAGATTGGAAAATAACAACGAAGGGCCAACAATTCTGAAATCTGAAATCATAGATGCAATTAATCATCTTAAAACAAATAAAAGTCCCGGTCCAGACGGAATATACCCAGAAACGTTAAAATTAATCAGCAAAGAAAATATCGAAATATTTGTCCTTTTATTCAATCGCATTTATGATACAGGTAAAATACCCCAAGATTGGCTGGAGTCAATATTCATCCCACTACCAAAAAAACCAAACCCACAACACTGCAATGAGTTCCGTCTGATAAGCCTTATGAGTCATGCAGTAAAAGTCTTACTAAAAATCGTACATAATCGTATCTATAGAAAGTGCGAAACAATCATCGGAGACGATCAGTTTGGATTCAGAGCAGGCATGGGAACGAGAGAAGCCCTGTTCAGTTTACTAGTTCTCGCCCAAAAATGCTACGACCAACAGAAAGATATATTTATATGCTTTATAGACTTCGAAAAAGCATTTGGTAGAGTAAGTCACGACCTACTATTAGAACGTTTGTAAGAAGTCGGTTTAGATGGAAAAGACATCAAATTCTTAAAAAACTTGTACTGGAACCAAAACGCCAGAGTTAGGATCGAAGGTTCCACATCCGCAGAAGTAGAAATTAGGAGGGGAGTTAGACAGGGATGTGTTCTGTCGCCTCTGCTGTTTAATCTTTACTCCGAGTTTCTATTTAAAGAAGCATTGGAGGATTCCAAGGATGAAGTCAATGTGAATGGCGTAAATATCAATAGTATCAGATACGCCGATGATTCAGTGTAAATTGCGGATTCCGACTTAGGTCTACAACGACTCATCGACAAGACCAACTCGACCTGTGAGCAATTTGGTATGAAAATAAACATTAAAAAAACCAAAGTGATGTCAATCCGAAAAAACCAAAACGTACCTCAACCTTGCACAATAAATATGCACATTTTAGAACAGGTCAATAGATTTAAGTACCTGAGATGTTGGATCGATAGCAGCCTAAATCTTGATCTAGAAATAAGATCGAGAATAGAACAGGCCAGAAAATCTTTCGAAAAAATAAAAAAACTGCTTTGTGATTCTCGAATAAAACTCGAAATTCGACTACGTTTATCAAAATGCTACGTCTGGTCGACTCTTCTATATGCAGTTGAAACGTGGATCCTTAAAACATCAACCGTAAATAAATTGGAGGCCTTTGAAATGTGGATCTACCGGAGAATACTCAAAATTTCATGGACATCGCATACCTCAAACGAAGAAGTGCTGCATAGAATAGGCAAGGAAAGAGAACTTTTTAACACAGTAAAAGTTAGAAAAACATCATACCTAGGCTACATACTGAGAAATAATAAGTACCAATATGCCCAACTTATAGTGAAAGGAAAAATCGAGGGAAAGAGAGGCCTAGGAAGGAAAAGACTATCGTGGCTCAGAAACATCCGACAATGGACAGGGCTAAATTTTGAACAGCTAATAAGAACAGCTGAAGATAGAGAAGAGTTTAAAATTGTAGTAGCCAATCTCCATTGAGGAGAGGGCACTTTAAGAAGAAGAAGGAAAAGAAAATAGTCACATTAAGGGTACATTAGGTGAAAGAACTGTTCTGTATTTGAGCGAGCCATACGATTTCAAAGGTAATTTTTTATACTTTGATAATTTTTTCCACAGTTGAATTTATGTCCAATTTGCTACATATTGCAACAAACTTTTATCCAACAATTTTTTGTTAAATAATAACCAATTAGAACTGGGTAAATCTGATTTTGTAAGAGATAAGTACAGTGAAGTATTAGTCTGAAAATGGCATGACAGAGGTAAGAAGTGTGTGGTCGTAATTAGTTCCCTTCATGATCCTTTAGTGAATGTTGATGTTGTTTGAACAAACAACGAAGGGAAAAAAGAGAATATGCTGTGTCTACAATCAGTAGCTAAATCCAATAAATTTGTTTTCGGCGTTGATAATTTTGATCAATACCTTGCTTCCTACTCCATCTCATGGAAAAATCGAAAATGGTAGAGTAAAATTTTCTTCTACCTTTTAGATTCTGCGATTGTAAATGCATTTAATGTACAAAACATTAATCGTATCTAAAATAAAATCAGTCCTGTCTCATTCACAATTTCGATCGATACTAGCCAATGAGCTAATTGATAATTTTTCCGGCAGAAAACCAAGAGGTACGCCAAATACTACAAGCAAAAACACAATGCATAAAATTGGTGGACGAACTATTTCCACCAATAATATTAAAAAAAACCAATGTTAAGGTGGATTTACCAGTAAACGGAAGTATAGGCGATTTGTACATTGCTATATAACAGTCACTATAATTTGTAGTAATGTTATGTTTGTAAATTTTACGTTTTTTCTTGCCTTGTTTTGAAATAAATCTATTTTGTAGCATTTTTTTGATTTCTTTAAATAAAAAATAAGTTATAATATAGATTATATATGAGTTAATATAAGATTATCAGAATGGTTAGTGGCACACAAAAAGCCACATCAAAAAAACTGTTTGATGAAAATTTAATATTAATTTGTTACTTTTTATAAAACACAGCACATTAAAACTAGATTTAACTTTAAGATCCGAAAAAAATAATAAAGAATTATTTGCGCGTTAAAGGGTTAAAAAGACTAAAATCAAAAATAAGTAGACCGATTAACATGAAGACAATTATTGTAGATGAATATTTCTAGGAAGGATATCTGTCGCAACAATCTCAGCAAAGTGGGAAAATATATATGCGGATATTTACAGCTGCAACACAACAGGATACTCTCTCGAGTTTCTGAGGGAAGTAGTGAGGAGATTACGAGAAACTTGATTGAATGTAGTAAGGCGAGTTATGTGTGCGAAAGTGGTTAATACTGTTATGGTATAGATAATAGTAATATTGTGGCATTGTTAGCCTCAAGAGAGTTTAAAAAACATCTTTTGTTTGCCCATGTAAACTCAATTTGAAGAAATTAGTTACTTACGGATTTTTTATAGTTTTCTGAAATTATCTGGAATGGTGTTTAAAAGCTATATCTAGGCTGGTTATTGCTCCTCAGTGATTTGGTCAATATTAACGCTATATAAAGACCAGTTATTGTTATGACGTATCCTCTTAAGCTGTGTTTTATACAGTGATGAGTGTCTTACCACCCGGCAAAATAGCGGAAAGGATAGAAGATAGATTAAGTTGTGAGATAGTACGAGATAAACTAGTTTTAGACGTGGCTATTTGACTTCAGTCATAATTATAAGGATGACCTCGAAAATATTTTATTTTGATAATTTCTGATGTTAGAATAAATAATCGAATAAATTAATATATATTATGGTAAAAAACATAAATAAGTAGCAATTTTAAATTATAAATCTTTAAGGTAGTTAATAATAAAAATAACTCAACTGGAATATTTGACTAAACTAAAGGTAGGTATGTTCTGTCCGAAAACAATTATTGTATGTGGAATTAGTGTAATAGTTAGAGACGTGGTCTATTGACAAGAAGGTTGGGGTTCAATTCACACCAAGGATAAAATTTTTGTTTTATTCAATCAAAAAATAATAAAAAATATGATACATATTAGGTAACAAGTTTTTGAAAAACTCATTATTTACAATTAATTCTTATTCCAATGTTATAAAATAGAAATACAAAATAATTCAAATTCAATTCTAGTTTTACAGTCTTTAGTTGTGAATGCAAAATAATCCGGTGAAGACTGTTTAATGTCAAATCCATCACTAAATTCTCAGTAATAATACCAATTCCTCTGTACAGGTAATGATTTTCAAAACAATTGACAATATTGGAATGGATGCGCGCTAACAGCTGCCTGCTTTACAGCTAACCAAATCATCAAGCCTTCAGCCATCAAATAATAACATATCGAGAAGTGTTTTTGCACGGTAAACACAAACTTTTTATTGAAAAAACAATTCGTAAAAATGGTTTTAACGGTCGAGGAACAAGTGCAAATTGTTGCCTGGCATGTCAATGGATTATCAGACAACATGATTAGATAACAATTTGTAAATATGTTTCCAAATAGGCCGGCTCCAGCACGATCAACAATTCAGTCTATTATCCGTAATTTTTTTTACTTATGGATCAGTGTTCGCTACAAGAGGAGATCGTAAACGAAAGGAGGTAAATCCAGATTTGGAACTAAGGAACACTTTGATTTGTGCAAGTATTGAGCAAAATCCTACCCAATCAACATCTCGTCTCGGAGAACAATATGGAATTTCAAGATTTAGAGTAGGTAAAATTTTGAAAAGACATGGATACCGTCCCTATAAACTTCATAAATACAACGAAGAATTCCCTGGGGATTATAATAGACGTTTAGAATTTTGTCAAACTGCAATGAAAATGTCACGTCAAGATGAACATTTTTTAGAGAATGTTTTGTTCACCGATGAATGTACGTTTTCATTGCATGACCGTCACATTTCAATGAATGCTCGGTATTGGTCTCGAGGAAATCCTCGTCAGATTTATGTCGCTCGTACCCAGCGTCCGGGAAAAGTAAATGTTTGGGGAGACATAATAGGGAATCATGTCATTGGTCCATTTTTTATAGACGGTATGTTGACTGTGCGAAAACACTTGGAACTGCTGCAAAATCAACTTGTCCCAGCCATTCGTAATTTACCAATACCTTTCGATTCCATATGGTTTCAACGCGAGGGTTTTCCTGCACATAATTCCCGCATCGTCAGTGAATATCTCATTGCCACTTTTCCTAATCGATTGATTAGTGGTCACGGAGATATTTTTTGGCCTGCAAGATCACCTGCTCTTGCACCTTGTGATTTTTTTGTGTGGGGATATATCAAGTCCAAACTATATGGAATTGAAGACGATAGGCCTAATTCTCTCCAAGAATTAAAAGAAAAGATCTTTGATTTAATGAGAGGTATTAGTCCAGAAACATTAACTAATGTTAGACGAAACTTTTATAATAGATTGGGTTATTGTTCTGCTGCCAATGGAGGCTTATTCGAACATTTTTTGTAAATACATTTCGTTAGAATAAAATACGTTTATTTAGAATATTTTTATAGAGTTTCTACCTATTTAAACATTTTTTGTAAGTACATTTATTTAGAACGTTCTTTTATGTTTGAAGAATTTTTACTTTATTTTCGAAAGTACATTGTTTTTTCAATAAGATTTTCATGTTTTACTATAAAGACTGAAATAAATGTTTGGTGATTTAAAGCAAAACGATATAATATCTGCATAATTTCAAATTTTAATTTTTAAAAAAGTAAAACCTCCACGTTGGATTCGAACCCTGAGCGCCTGGATGAGAACATCGTGCCTTGAACTCTGATCCACCAGACTTTTATAATTATTTAGTGACAGTTTGGGTTATTGTTCTGCTGCTGTTCAAATCATAGTAGCAATTATTCTTGTTTAATAATTTAAAACTTTAGATTAAATAATCACTATTAATTAAATTATTTTATTCACATTTTTGCTTTATTGTGGTCAATCAGTTTTTACTTTATGCGAAATTAAAAAATGGAAATACGTCACACATACGACGCATAATAATTATGACCGATGTGATTTAGCTCGAAGCTAACGTCTAAAGGTATGAGACTATCGATAGTGGTAATGTAATGTAAATTATAGGTTTCTATCGATTATTTCTCACCTCTACGAGTTTAATCTCTTTTTATTTTACAAGTTAACTGTGTTTTCTCTCTCTTACGTTAAAAAGCCGGGTGGTAAGACACTCATCACTGTAGATTATAATAACAATTGCGAAATAAATAAATCAATCAAACTGTGAGTTTAATCCCAGTTAAAATACCAATAATTAAGGATATATTTTAAAATACTTTTAATGGTCTATGTTTACTGATATAACTAAATTCTAATTAAATAATTCTAATAATAATAACCATGTCATTTACGTTAATCAACATTCTATTTTTTATTTTCTTTTGTCTCAACTTTTCCTGACATTACATCGAGGCTTCAACGAACAAAAATACCTATCAGGTTCTGTATTTTATAAATGTTCAGCTGAACTCCCATCGGTAAAGTTGCTCCAATTTCCACGTTGCATGAAAAATTCCCGCAGGGTCGTGTTTGTTAAAAAATGTTAGTGTGAAAAATGTTTGTTGATTTTACATCAAAACCACGTTTTTAAAATATTTTTTAACAATACCTCGTTGTTTCATTTGTTTAACCATATATTTATTTTAAAACTGACACCACCAATAAATTAATTTGTCAATGAGACAACTGACATGGAAATGTGTTTTATTTATTTTGCTGTTTGTGTGTTTATTCACTCCGAATAATTAAGTTAAAACATAATAATTTTGTAGGGTATATTACTAAAAATCGTAGTAAGACTATTAGAAAAAAAACATTTCCTAAATAATAGATAATATTTCCTAGCTACAGAGTATATAGTAATTAAATTATACAACGTCGTATTTATCTCGAATGTTTATTTGGGGAAATCAGTTCTTTTTAATAAAAGCAAAAGTCAGAATTTATAAAGATGTGGCTAGACTAGTAATGGCCGTAGTAATCCGTTTCCCCAGTGCAACAGAGAAAACTGATGCAAAGCTGTCCCTGTATCTCTTTCTAATTGACCAGGTTTATCGACCACGTAATCTTCCCATTGGGCATCTAGGTCACGTGGTCGATAAACCTGGAATATTGCAGCCTCACTCTATTAGTATTAGAATAGAGTATTAGAACATAACACAAAGTTAAATTAGAACTTAGTGCAGTGTACAAAAAAGGTTGTACATATGTAAACTTATTATTATAATTTCAATATATGAGGACTGTATTAAATAGGGCTGACTTAAAATAATTAGGATAGGTTGTAAAGTGTTATACAGATAATAGCCAAATCAAGTTTATAAAAAATCTTACCAACACTGTTATTTTACACACACTCGCGGTATTTATAGGCTTTCACTTGCGTTGTTCTTTATAGGGGGGAGCTGCCTTTACCGATTTCTAAACACGTGTCTCGCGGTACTAATACTAAGATCAAGAGATAGAGCACATTTGCGTTTGCTGTCTCTACGATTCAAAAGAGGATTCGTGGTATATTTCGCATAACTATCAGAAAGATAGAGAGCGAGAATGTCTCTTACTAGCGGTAGTCAACAGTCAAGAGAGAGGACGTCCGTTGCTAGCGAAAGTCAACATTTAAAGAGTGCGTCCATTGCTAGCGATAGTCAACAGCTAAGAGAAAGGATTTTTCGTTTTTATTTTAAAACTGCCTGTATTTCTAAAGAAGTGGGTTGGAGTGATAGCAGAAAGGGTTGGAGTGGGGTAATGATTTTAAAATTGAGGTATAGAATGATAGGAATTAAGATAGCGAAAAATGACATAATTTTTCCAATGTGAAAAATTGAACATACACAAAAGAACAAAGATATAAGGCACATATGCAAAATAAAAGAAGTAAACGAGTGGAGAGAAATTGCAGTTACTAGTAGTATTAGCAGAATATATGGGAAAATAATAAAAAATCGAATAGAAGAAGAATACCAAGATATGGAAGCCGAAGAACAGGCTGGTTTTCATGCAAGTCGATCTACAATAGACCATGTCTTCTCTATCACTCAGATAATTAAAAAGAAAGTTGCTCGTGGCCGAGAAGTCCACCTGAAGTTCGTAGACCTTAGGAAAGCATATGATAGTGTCCAGCTTGGTAAATTATGGGAGGCACTGTGGAAAACAAATTTAAATATAAAATTGATTGAAGCGGTAAAAACGTTGTACTACCAACAAACAACAAGAATTAAAACAGAAAATCTGATAACACCGGGATTCAAAGTGACCAAAGGACTAAGACAAGGATGCTGTAGGATCCCCAATATTATTCAAAATATACATCGAAGCAGAACTCAACAAATGGCAAATGGAAGAAAAAATGTGGGCATACTACTAATGGACTTAACTTTGTACACTCTGTGCTTTGCGGATGACCAGGTCATTATCGCACAGTACTCTGAAGACCTTAGTTACATGATGCGAAAACTATTAGAAGAGTTTACAAAGTGGGGTTTGGAAGTAAATATGGAAAAAACTGAGTATATCAATATCGAAGGAGATCAACATAACCTTCCCGTAGAGGAAAACCAAGAGATCAAACTATGTGACGACTACAAATACCTAGGAGTAAAGATCACTCAGGACGGAAAATTAGATGCAGCCATTAAGGAACGAAATACACAGGGAAGGAAAGGCATAGCCTTACTAAACAGCGTACTGTGGGATAAAAACATCTCTAAGGAAAATAAAAGAAGAATATACAACACCTTAATAAAAAATATAACATATGGATGCGTTCCATTTCATTTCCGCTATGTGTTCCATAACATCAGCAATACTCGTCATTCTTCGCAGATTTTCGTTTCTTATCCGGTACCGTTGTGGGACTTTGCGTTGCGTTGCGTTACGAAACTGCATGAAGTAGGGTTAAATGCTCGAAGACCTTGAGAGGGCCTGTGTTGCCCAGAGGAAATCGCGCTCATCGACTTCAGTAGGCACCAAAAAAATACACAAATTGGCTTAGACGTGAGTGGGCCTCTACTTTGTTCACAGATAAGTCCGGATTTGGATTTTCAACAGATACAAGTTGAACAAGAATTTGGGACGATATGGCAATGCTGAAAGATTGACCACCGTGCAGAAGGTTCATAGACAGCAAAGCAGCAGTATAATGGTATGGGGTGGAATCACTCTTGGTAGAAGAGCCAATCTCGTTTATTTGCAACGATTTCTTAAAGCAACAGTACCTATTGTTGTACCCTTTGCACAACAAGCTGATCACCAATTTTAATTAATGCACGACAATGTGCGTCCGCATACTGCCAGGGTCATGCAAACATTCCACGAAGATTATAAAATTGAGGTTTACCATGGCCTGCATAATCGCCAGATTTAAATCCAATTGAGCATGTATGAAACATATTGGGCAGACTCATTTTACAAAAATATATTGCGTTCAATACAATACAGCAATTGTTTGAGAGCCTCTCAACGAAGTGGAACAGAATACCGCAGCAAGACATTGACCATCTGGTCACGAGCTTGCCTTAAAGATGTAGGACAATAATCAACAACCGTGAAGGTCATACACTATACTAACTTAACCTAAAGACTGCTTAGTTTAGAGTTGAGTAGCAACAAATTATTCTTTTTATTTTTTTTTACCATTTCTTAACTTATGGAGTTCTCTTTTAATTTTCTTAAGAGGTATGGCTAACACATTGCTAACACGTGGTTTAAACTTCCCCCGAGACGACTTTATACATGGAAGTCACCTGCAGATACAGCCAGCAATATCATCAGAAACCAGATAGACTTTATTCTCATTAACAAAAGATTCAAGAACAGCTTGACTTCGGCGAAGACCTACCCAGGTGCAGACGTCTCATCGGACCACAACCCATTAGTGGGCCAGATAGAACTCAAACTAAAGAAACTCATCAAAAATAAACCTAAACAGAACCTGGATTATGACACTCTAAAAGACCCCGTAGTTCGTCAAAACGTGAGAGATACAATGAGACAAAAACTAGAAACGGCTCAACAACAAGAACAGAGTGTAGAACAAAAATGGAGTTATATCAAAGACGTCATGCTGAATGCGGGAAAGGAACATCTGAGAAAGAAAAAAAGAGTAAAAAATAAAGAATGGATGACTGATGACATTCTACAGATGATGGAACAAAGAAGATTAATGAAAAACAGGGACGCGAAGAAATACCAAGAAACCAACCAGACAATTAAAAAAGAAATACGAAGAGCCAAGGAGACATGGATGCAAGAAAAATGTAAAATAATCGAGGAGCTCCAAGAGAAACACGATCATATAAATATCCACCGAAGGATTCGTGAAGCCACTGGTCAATACAAGAGGAGAAACACACACCTCCTCATAAATAAAGACGGTAATCTGGCGACGACAGTGAATGAGAAGTTGGTTACCTGGAAAATATATATCGAAGAACTTTTCTGGGACGACCGCGGCAACCTTCCGGAAATAAATTGCATGACAGGGCCGTCAATTCTAGAAAGCGAGGTAAAGGCTGCTTTACAACAGTCTAAGAATGGTAAGGCTACAGGTCCGGACGAAATACCCGTTGAACTTATTAAGGTGATGAGTGAAGTGAGCACGAAGGAGTTAACTGAACTGTTCAACGCCATATACGATTCAGGTAATATCCCAGAGGAATGGCTATTGTCAACATTTGTAACGCTACCAAAAAAACGATCTGCGAAAACGTGCGAAGATTTCCGAACTATCAGTCTTATGAGTCATGCACTTAAAATTTTTCTTAAAATCATACATGCCAGAATTTACAAGAAATGCGAAGAAAATGTCGGTGAAATGCAATTCGGATTCCGCAATTCTATGGGTACACGTGAAGCACTTTTCACCTTACAAGTCCTACTTCAGAGATGCCGCGATGTCAGTTGTGATGTCTATATTTGTTTTATTGACTACGCCAAGGCATTTGACCGTTGCCAGCACCAGAAGATGGTCACCGCACTACAAAGAGTTGGATTGGATGAGAAGGACATTCGGATCATCATGAATTTATACTGGAACCAGCGTGCTCAAGACAAGGTCGAAGACCAGCTGACCGACCAAGTGAAGATCATGCGAGGAGTAAGACAAGGATGTGTGCTATCGCCGACTCTTTTCAATATATACTCTGAGGAGATTTTTAATGAAGCCCTCACAAACCTAGACATGGGAATCCGAGTGAACGGTGAATACATCAATAATATCCGCTACGCCGATGACACTGTGTTACTAGCAACCAGCCTAAAGGATCTGCAGGCCTTACTAGACCGAGTGCGAACTGTGAGCGTAACATACGGACTGAACCTTAATATTAAGAAAACTAAATTCATGGTTGTCAGCCGTACAAATTTAGATCCCGGGGCACTAATGGCAGGTAGCGAAGAGATCCAGAGAGTCGACAGATTCACTTACCTCGGAATTACCCTCAACGTACAATGGGACTACGCTCAAGAGATTAGATCCAGAATTGAAATGGCACGGTCTACATTTATTAAGTTGAGATCCTTGCTGTGATGCAGTGATCTCAGTTTGGGAACCAAGATGCGAATAGTGAGGTGCTACGTTCTTCCAGTGTTACTGTATGGAGTTGAAGCCTGGACACTGACGCAAGCCACTGAAAAACGAATCGAAGCCTTCGAGATGTGGATATACAGAAGGATACTAAAAATATCTTATGTGGACCATGTCACCAACGTTGAGGTCCTACAGCGCATGACAAAAGAAAAAGAAGTGCTTAATTTAATTAAACAACGCAAGCTTGAGTACCTCGGCCACGTGATGCGGAACGAAGAAAAATATCGAATTCTTCAACTTGTTATGCAGGGTAAAGTATTTGGCAGAAGAGGACCGGGACGCCGTCGTATCTCGTGGTTGAAAAATCTCCGACAATGGTTTGGGATGACCTCAGCGGAGCTGTTTCGCAGAGCAGTCAACAAAACCATGATAGCCTTGATGATCGCCAACATCCGGACCGGATAAGGCACTGAAGAAGAAGAAAGAGGTATTGCGATAATTCTAAAAAAAATATTTATATTATATTCGGGACACTTATTGATAATTTTTATATAAAAATGTTTGAAATAAATTATTCGAAATCCTTCTGATATCTCGCAGTTTGTTTTTATACCCTAGATTATTTTGATGTATATATGTATATATATTCTTCTTCTTTGAGTGCCTCTGCTATCGGAGATTGAATGTCATTAGGGCGATTCTAATTTTATTTACTGCTGTTTTGAATAGTTCGTTAGTGGTACAGCGAAACCACTCTCTTAAATTTCTCATCCAGGACATTCTTTTACGGCCTGGATTTCTGCGTCCTTGGATTTTTTCTTGCATTATATTTTGTAGGAATGTGTACTTTTGTCCTCTCATCAGGTGGCCTAAGTATTTAAGTTTTCTCTGGTTTATATTCAGTATAACTTCTGGATCGTTATTTATTCTGCGTATTACCTCTTCATTTGTAATTTTATCCACCCAACTTATTTTTAACTTTTTTAATTTCTGGCTTTGTGAGTCTGTTATAAATAAAACACTTAATTATTGCTAAATGTTTCGGCTATTTGCCATTTTTAATTGAATTTTAATTATTTACCATAATAATCCACAGTTATATTTTATGTCCACACTATTTGGTAGTTTTAGATGAATTGCAAAAATGGTATCTGACTTTTTTCTGAGAAGTGCTAAATTTTCTTGGTTATTTTACATTGAAATATTCCATTTGCAAATAAGATATTTTCATGAGTTACAACTCTGCTTCTACTGGGTCTACAGACTTCACAAATACACATTTTGTTTTCGATAAAATACTTACTTTTTGAGGTATTTGTGAAAAACCCTCTGAAAAATCCGTGAAAAAACACCTATAAAACAAATATTGCTTGGAATTATTTGTAGAAAATAATCCGTTTCCGGCTGATTTTAAAACTATGTTTTTTCACCCCGAGAAGGTGTACTTCTCACCATTTAACTAAAATCATCCCTCAGCTCAAGCCCACAAGTGAAGTAGAGAGTCAGCGAAACCTAAATTCAATTTTTTAAGCAAATCCGTTGTATCTTAGATATTTGTCAATGGTGCAGTTTAACTGATTTATTTCGAGCTGCTGTGAATAGAATAAGATGGTTCAATGTGGTCACCAACATCTCTAGAAGATAGGCACATTTAGAAAAAGGTGCAATTTAAAAACAACTTAATTTATTAAATTATGATACCTATTGGAAAGATCTTTGACATCAGTCTTATTATTAATAATCTTTTGATCTTTTCAAGTTATGTCATCTTCAATATGCATATTTTGTTGTAGCTTTGTTCTTTTTCCAAAATCTGTACATTCTCTGTAGTGTTTCAATTTATTGGTTTGTACACTATCTTTGTGGGCTACATAAAAGAGTTGTTGTGTGTCAACTGACATTGAAGTAGGTATGTAAAATATTGAATGTCAGGATTAAACTGTCTTAAGCACGTTCGTTACAGCAATAAGACAAAAAAAATTAAAATTACTTCAAATATAAAAATAAAAATACCACTAAAAGAAGTTAATTTTGGCTATTTTTAATGTTTATAAATTTTGTTCAATATATTACAATACGTGTTACTTAACTCTTCAGTCTCCGTTTTATAATTTAAAGTGTTTTTATTTTTGTTAATATGATACATCTCAAGAAATAATCTACTTTTGTAGTTATCAGTTTGTGCTAAAATGTGAGCTTTGTTATAGTCTAGCAGATGACCCGTGTTTTTATAGTGGTCAACTACTGCACTAGTATTTTTTCTCAAGTGGCAAACATTTTTATGTTGTGTTATGCGTTGTTTTAACCATTGTGATATTTGGCCAATATAGCTATTTTGACATCTTAGACACGGTATTTCATAAACAACATTACTTTTATATAAGGTTGGTACTGGGTATTTGATTTTTGAAAATAGTTGTTTGCTGTTCATGGTATTATATTTAGCTACACTAATATGAAAAACATTTTTGAATATGTAGATGACAGAATGAGTTAGACCATTAATAAAGTGGAGTTTTTTTACATTTGATTGATTTGTTGTTAGAATCATGGACAGGACCATCATAGAAATTACTGCTCTAAATCTAAAAATCTGTAAATTTTTTTTTAAATTTGTTTAGGATAGCCGTTGTCATCAACAATGGACATTATCCTGTTTTTTATACCTAGTACGGTATTATATTTTCGGCGGGTGGTATGATTTGAATAGTAATTTATATACCTGCCTGACGCTGTCGGCTTTTGGTACCAATCATATATTGTAATAATATCCATAATGTTACACTTCTTGAAAATTAAATTTATTCAACACCAACAATATGACAATACCATATAACTAACTGACAAGTATATAATAATTTTTTGACGTTTCAAACTTCACTATCTTTTTCGTCAATGGTCTTTTCCTATATGGGATAAATCTTTCGTAACACTGCTTCCTCTTTTATAGTTATTCGCCTCGAATAACTGGACTATCGGGAATCGATTGAAGCCAACGAGGTGGATCAGTTCCATGGTATGGAGCTAGTCTCTCGATATGAACTACCTTGGGTTTACTTCTAGCGGAAAACTGGATGCGATAGATTAGATCATTTATTTTCTGCAGGACGATGTATGGGCCTTCCCAGTTTCGTTGAAGTTTCGGACAAAGTCCTTTCTTACGTGTGGGATTGTATAACCATACTGGGTCACCTCTTGCGAAAGTTGTACCAGTAGCATGTATGTCGAGCCTGGCCTTGGCTTTATCACTTTGAAGCTTCAAACTTTTACGAGCAAATTCGTAGACTTTTTCTAATTTTTCTTTTAAATTTTCAATGTAGGTCGGGAATGAACGTTCTTCTTCGCAGGGGGGCAATCTTCCGAAAATAAGATCTTGAGGAAGCTTCATTTCTCTTCCGGTGATCATCATTGATGGAGAATAACCAGTTGCTTCATGTTCGGAACTTCTATAAGCTAACAGGAATAGAGGAATTAAACTATCCCAATCTTTTTGATTATCAGAGACAAACATTGAAAGGTATTGACAAACAGTTCTATTATGTCTTTCGACCATTCCGTCTGATTGAGGATGGAGTGGCGTAGTGCGAGTTTTCTTAATACCCAAGATTTTCATTAATTCTTGCCATAATTCTGATTCAAAATTTCGTCCTTTATCAGAATGTAACTCTAAAGGAACTCCATGTCTTGATACGACGTGTGTTATAAATGCTTCTGCTACTGTAGTCGCTTCTTGATTAGGAAGGGGTACAATTTCAGGCCATTTTGAAAAAAAATCCATTGCTACCATTAAGTACTTGTTCCCTCTCTCTGTCATCGGAAGTGGACCAAGAATATCCACTGCAAGTCGTTCAAAAGGCTCTCCGGAAAGATATTGTGCCATTTTACCACGACTTCTTGTTCTAGGACCTTTTTTACCATTACATAAATCGCATTTCCTACACCAATCTTCTACATCTCGGCGACAATTGATCCAGTAAAATCTGTTTCGAACTCTGGCCAGTGTTCTTTTGACTCCAAAATGTCCTCCAGAAAGGCTGCTATGAAGTTCTTGCAACACACTTTTAATGTGTGATTTCGGCAGTACCACTTGTTGAACTATACGTACTCCATCGGGACTTTCCCACTTCCGATATAATAGACCATTGGAAAGATACAGAGATTCTCATTGAGCCCAGTACGCTTTTATAGTTCCACTGTATTTGGTTATTTCCTGCCAAATAGGTCTTACTCCATTTTTAAGCCATTCTCGTATGACTTTTAAGTCATTATCTTTCTTTTGACTCTTTTTAAGGTTTTCCAGGGAAGTCTGATCATTATCTTCTTCTTGTATAACTGTGGTTACCTGGAGACTTACTTCTTCGGTTATGTTCTCTTTCTCTTCAAGTCTTTTACAGTACTGGCACTGTCGTTCCAAACAGGGTCGCCTAGAAAGAATATCGGCATTGTTATGAAGACGCCCTTTTCTATGTACTACGTCGAAGTTATACTGTTGGAGTCTCTCTAACCACCGAGCCACTTGTCCCTCTGGCTTCTTAAAATTCATTAGCCACTGTAAAGCGCTATGGTCAGTTCTAACTATAAAATTTCTGTTATAAAGAAAAGTATGAAAATGTTCTAGGGCTTTTATAATAGCTAGGAGCTCTTTTCTGGTAACACAATAATTCTTTTCAGCCTTTCCCATTGTTTTACTAAAATATGCAATAACTTTTTCTTCGCCTTCCTGTTCTTGTGATAATACTGCGCCAATACCATGCTGAGATGCGTCACAATCCAACAGAAATTTACCATCTTCTCGTGGATATGCTAGAATTGGTGCTGTTGTAAGTCGTTTTTTTAAATCTATGAAAGCATTTTGACAATCCAGTGTCCAGTCAAATTCAATGTTGTTTTCGGTTAGTCGATAAAGGGGCTTAGCTATGCGGCCAAAATCTTTAATAAATTTTCGGTAATATGAACAGAGTCCAAGAAAACTTCTAATTTCCTTTTTATTTCCTGGTTTAGGCCAATCTTTAATAACTGAAATCTTCTCTGGATCAGTTTTAATTCCTTCTACTGAAACGATATGTCCTAAATAGTATGCCTCTCTTTGAAATAGTGAACATTTCTTATAATTTAACTTTAAATTGGCATTTCTCAATCTATCAAATACCTCGCTTAAGTTTTTCAGATGTTCGTCAAACGTTTTGGACATAATCATTATATCATCAAGATATACTAGACACGTTTTCCAGGTAAGTCCTCTTAAAACCATCTCCATTAGACGTTCAAACGTAGCTGGAGCATTACACAGACCAAATGGTAGAACCTGAAACCTGTAGAAACCACAGCCAGTTGAAAAAGCAGTTTTGTCTCGATCATCAGGATGTACTTCTACTTGCCAGTAGCCACTTTTTAAATCTAGGGTAGAAAACCATTTAGCACCTGATAGAGTGTTTAGTGTATCATCTATTCGTGGCAACGGATAACTATCTTTTTGTGTAACCTGGTTTAATCTTCTGTAGTCTACACAAAAGCGAGTAGATCCATCTTTCTTAGTTACTAAGACTACTGGTGAACACCAGGGGCCCGAAGCTTCTTCGATAATATCAGCATTTATCATGTCTTGTATTATGTTTTCAACTTCTTTTTGTCTAGCAAATGGCAATCTCCGTGGCGCTTGACGAATTGGTCTTGCATCTCCAGTATAAATTCTATGTTGAACTAAACTAGTACGCCCTGTAGATTTCTCGGATTCAAAAATGTCGTAGTTTTCATTAATAAATTCGTTAATTTTGTTTAATTCTTTAGTTGATAAGTGGTCAACATTTTTGATTAGTTGTTTCACTAGGCTAGCGTCAACTGGGTTACTGGAAGCTGTATTCTTTTTTAAATATTTTTCGCACTTGCTTATTTTTTCTATTGGTGTACAGAATGCTATTTGTTGTTCTTTCTTCAATTTAAAAGGCTTTTTAGACAAATTAGCAACCCTTACTGGAATCATCTCATCTACATTAATAAGGCATCTGGCTATCAAAATTCCATCACTAACTAGTTCATCGCTTTCCACAACGCCGAAATGTAGACCTTCAGGTTTTTGACTCAGTCTCGCCAGGATGATACTTTCAGAATTTTGAGGAATTTCGGTATCCTCGCTTACTATAACTCTTACTTGAGGTACCGATTCTTCCAAATTTAGGACAATTTCTTCATTTTCAATTAACAAAATTTTATTTTGAAGATCTATGATAAATTTGTTCTGCATAATATCCATCCCAAGAACGCATTCGTCTTTAATATCGGCTACAAGGAAAATGTGTTTTATCAAGGTGTTACCAATCTGTATGGTTGCCGTTATCTCTCCATGAATCGGAATAGTGTGGCCTGAAGCTGTTTCAAGAACTAAGTTTGTTTTAGTGGGTTGTAGTTTCTCATTCAGAAATCCGGTTCGAATAAAGGATCTGGTTGCACCGGTATCAATAATAAAGGTGCATGTTTGATTCTCAACGTAGCCCTTAAGTAATAAATTCTGTTCATTTTTATGTAAAGTATAAGTGTGAATTTGGGGGCTTTTATTAGATACAGCCGACGCCCGCCCCTTAGTGTCGACTTTTATTCGTTTCCCTGGCTATTGTTTGCGTATCTGTGCTCAGTTGTGGGAGATCGATTTCTTAGAGACCTATCTCTACTAGTATTTCTAATAGGACTATGTGATGGGCTTCTGGATGTCGATCTAGGCGACTTTCTAGCCTCATACTTTGGATGTTTTCGCCTTGTTTGGGATCGGCTTCTGCAATTGTTTTGAAAATGTCCTATTCTCCCGCAATTAAAACATCTTCTATTTTCATTTCGAGGTTTTTGTTGAAGATTTTGCAGTATGTTTAAAATTTGGGATAAAATAGGTTCTTGTTTATCTGCGGTTATGATTTCTTCATTTTCTTGAAATCTTATTTCTCTTAATTTTGGGCGAGATTTGGAAATGCTTTTTGCCGCTTCATACTCCTGGGCTGAGACTAGTGCTCCATTTAGCGATTTGTGATGTTGTAATCGGAGAGCTTGTTGCATTTCAACATCCTGTAGTCCATCTATGAATGCCTGTATTCCAATTTGTTCCAGAAAATCTTTAGGTGCCTGGGGGTATGCCAAGTGCAATAGTCTTTTAATGTCGGCTTCAAATTCTTGCAGGCTTTCGTTATGTTTTTGATATCGAATTTTTAGCTGACTTTGGAAAACCTGCTTTAGATGCTGTTGGCCATATCTTGTCTCTAAAGCTTCAACGAGAGAGGTATAACTGGGTGCATCTTGGAGAAGGAATTGCAAAACGGTTGCTGCCTGTCCTCGAAGCGACACCACCAAAGAAGCTGCCATTTCTTTTTTATTCCAGCCATTTGCTCTAGCTGCAGCTTCAAATTGAAAACGATAAGTTTCCCATGCTGTCTGACCATCGAATGTGGGTGGTTTTAAAAATTTACTAGTTCCAATTGTACCTAGTTCAATTATGGAAGGTGATGAAGCTGTTTGTTTAGATTCGACGTTAGTTACTGAAACATTAGGTAAAGAAGCTTGTGTATTAATCTTGTTTTCTAACTCAACTATTTGTATTTGTAAATTAGATTTCAAATCATTTTGTTGTTGTTCTATTTTATTTTCAAAATTGTTTTGTTTTTCTTCTAACTTATCTATTCTACTAGTGATTTGACTTATCTCTAACTGAAAATTTTCGTGAATTTTGGATAAACCATCTATGATTTCTACCTCTATTTTTTTACGCCTCTCCTTCTCCTCTTTCTCTTCTTGCCTACGCTTCTCATTTTCCGCTTTCTCTTCTTGTCTACGCTTCTCTTCATCTTCTTTCATTTTTAAAAACCATGCAGGTACCATGCGGTGCTTCTCTTCATCTTCTTTCATTTTTAAAAACCATGCAGGGGGTCCGGACGTATCCATTTCTTTGTCAAACTCAGTGGATCTTGTATTTACCATTAACAACTGCTAAATATTTCTTTATCCCACCGCTGTCACCAATGTTACACTTCTTGAAAATTAAATTTATTCAACACCAACAATATGACAATACCATATAACTAACTGACAAGTATATAATAATTTTTTGACGTTTCAAACTTCACTATCTTTTTCGTCAATGGACTTTTCCTATATGGGATAAATCTTTCTTAACAATAATATTATTATAATCCATAATATTATAATATATTATATTGTAATATATACCTATCAAAACATATTGTATTGTAATATATTGAACAAAATTTATAAATATTCAAAACAGCCAACATTTACCTTAATAACAACCAACTTTAATAATTTATCTAAGAAATATCATTCTTCTAACGTTAATCTTATCGTTATTTTTATTTTTACATTTCAAGTAATTTTAATTTTTTTTTATCGTATTGCTGTAAAGAACATGCTTAAGACAGTTTAATCTTGAGATTCAATATTTTATATACTTCAATGTCAGTTTTTATTTATGAAAACTTTTAATTTCTGTTAGTGTTTTTAAATCCATTTTTACATCAGTTTTTTGTAATGTTCAAATTGTTTTACAGTGTACTCCTGGTAAAGCTATCAAATAAATAGCAAAATATTGAGTTTCCTAGAAAAACAAAGATTTTTATTAGTGACCACATAATTTATGTAACATTATTAATGTAACATATGTTTAATTTATGTAACAATTAGTTTCAATAATGAGAGCGATATATACCATAGAAAAAAGTGGAAAGGTGTATATTTCTTTTATGTCTTCTTGATCGAGACGACAAATATACGGAACACTTATAAATCAACCACTTTTTCAACTAGTTGAATAAGTTGCTATATATGCTAGAATAAGCTTCGTCTTTTCTATTGTGATTTTTTTGGTGCCTTTGAAATGTAAGAAAATAATGACCTGTCCGTTTCATCTTTTAACAAAAAAAGATACTGTGGAGCTTCTTAAATGGATACTTATCGAAAAACGTCGCCGGACAGGGTAACAAAGTGTAAAAAAACGTAGACACGAACCTTTCTTAATAAGGACTTTTTTAACCCAACGACGACCTTGTCAAGCTAAATTGCGTTTTACAGTGGGAGGTTTTGTGTGGAACTGCTGTTGAAAATGATTAGTTTATTAGAGATATTAGAGCTAGTGTTGTAACTTAGTTTGATGTATTACTTTCGCTGTTAAAAGATTTTGATCATAACTTAAAATATGTCTTAAATAAAGGGTTAGTGCATAAGAGAAAAAGCTACCGAAATATGTTGGTATTTTCATATATGTTTTTAATTATGTTAGTGTATCTTGAATCTATACGTGCATTTTCTAGAGATTTAAGCACTGTCCATAATTCGAAGAAATCAAATGCTTTATGGAAATCCACAAATGCCATATGAATTGGAACATTATACTTGGTGCATTTTTCTATCAGTGTTATTACGGTGTGCAAGTGGTCTATTTTACTAAAATGTTTTCTGAATCCACTCTACTCGACAAGTTGATAGAAATCGAGCTTATGTGTTAGGCGGTTGGTTATGATTTTAGTTAGTAATTTATACAGATGTGATGGCAAGGATATTGGTCGGTAATTCTCGATGTTTGCTTTGTCTCCTTTCTTGAATAGTAGAATGACTTCGGAGTTGTACCATTTTTGAGGAATATTTCCTTCATCAATTACTTTATTAAATAAAATATTTAATATCTGTTCAATTTTTCTGCTACCTATTTTCAATATTTCAACGGTAATTTTATCCTCTCCCGGACATTTATTCGTTTGTAGTTGATTTGGGGCTATTATTATTTCATAGTCGGTTATGTCCAGAATTTCTTCTGAGCCTATGTTAATTATTGTTCGTTTATACTCCTACACTATAAGAATAACCGAAATAATAAACGGAGATTATTCCCACTGGAACTGTCCAGAGAATTAATTTTGCCCTATATGAAAAGAAGAGCGGAAAACGGAAAACTCCAAAAGTATATTTTTGAAGACATGAGAAAATTTGGGAAAATTGGCAACTTCAATGAGAGCCCGATGTCACCAAAATTGTGAAAAAAACAAGAACTCGATGTGTCCATCCAAAAAGGATCGAGAATGCGAACGCGTTGGTGCTAAGTGTAATGCATTTATTTGCAAAAACATACCTCTTATCGTCCTATTAGTCTCTTAACGGTCGTTGCTAAACTATTTGAGAAGATAATAGCGACAATACATAAATATAATCTTTTCCCGGATCATCAGTTTGGTTTCAGAGAGAAGTATGCAACAATAGAACAAGTACATAGAATCGTTGATATAGTGAATAAAACTTTTGAGGAAAAAAATACTGCTCTGCACTCTTTCTTGACGTCAGTTATGCCTTTGTTAAAGTCTGCCATCAAGGGTTGTTCTTCAAAATAAACACAATAGTTCCATATTTAATGTTTACTTTACTAAAATCATATTTAGAAGGAAGATACTACCGTGTTAAGTATGAATCAGAAATATCAAAAATATATCCAATACTATCTGGAGTCCTTCAAGGTAGTATTCTGGGTCCTACATTATTTTTGATATTTACGCACGACATACCAACAAACGAAAATCTAGCGATCACAATATTCGCAGACGACACTGCTATATTAGTCACAGATAATCATCCCGCAACTACTAACGAATCTCTTCAAAGGCATATAAGTAACATTGAAAAGTTGACAAAGATATAGTGCACAAAGATCAATAATTATAAATCACAACAACAAATAACAAAGCAATTCGACAAGCTGACAGCGTTAAATACCTTGAAATGCATCTAGAAAAACTTTGACATGAAAAACCCAGATATGGAAAAGCGCTAACAGTTGAACATAAAATGTCGTAAACATTATTGGATACTTGGCAGAACATCGAAGTTATCCATTCGTGAAAAACTGTTGGTATACAATACAATACTCAAACCTCTCTGGACCTATGCGATGCAGCTATGAGATTCAACAGCAAAAAAACAATTTATCCATAATGGAAACATTTTAATCCAATTGTTACGCTCTATAACAGACGCCCCATTGTTCGTGGCAAACAAAGATATTTATTGTGATTTAGAAATATCATCAGTGAAGTAATAGTTTAGTACATTGCTCTGTACGTAAAACGTACCATTCAACCATTAACAAACTCAAAGACTAAAGTGTAAAAAATCATTGAGCCTGATTTATAACTAAGTGTTCTAATTCACTTTCTTCTTCTTCTTCTTAACCTTCTGTCGTCCATGTTTGGACATAGACCTCTCCCAACTCCTTCCATCGGTGTCTATCCTGAGCAACATATTTCCAATTTGTTCCTGCTATTCCTTTATTGTCATCAACTCATCCCATCTGTGGTCTTCCTCTTAGTTGTTTACTTTCGTAAGGTCTCCAATGTTGTATTGTAGTATTCCAACGTTAGTCTTTTTGTCTAGCAGTGTGGCCCGTGAAGCTCCATTTAAGTTTGGCAATTTTTGTTGTTATGTCCTCGACTTTTGTTTTGGATCTTACCCAGTCGTTCCTCTTTTTATCTGACAGTCGAATACCTAACATTACTCTTTCCATTGTTCTTTCTGTTGTGGCTAGTTTATTCATGTTTGCCTTCGTTAGGGTCCAGGTTTGACATCTATATGTCATGGAAGGATGCATTGGTTGAACACTGTGCTCCTCAAGTATTGGGATATTTTGCGGTTCCTCAAGTATCCAACTAAGTTTTCCAAATCCTGCCCATGCTAGTCTTGCTCTTCTAGTAATTTCCGCACTTTCGTTCTCTTTGTCAAGTTTCAGGATTTAGCCTAGGTAGATATATTGCTGGGTTTGTTCTATCTCACTGCCATTTATAGTTATACGTCTGGGGTCATCTGTGTTTGTCATTTTGGTTTTTTCATATTCATTTTTAGGTCGACGTATTGGGAGCTGGCTGCTAGTTCCCTCATCATAATTTGCAGTTCCTCGAATGTGCTCGCTATAATCACTATGTCGTCAGCGAATCTGAGGTGGTTTAACTTGTTGCCATTAATATTAATGCCATAAGTTGACCAATTTGTAGTTTTGAAGACGTCTTTTAGGGCTAGGTTGAAAAGCTTTGGCGATATTACTTCTTCTTGTCTCACTCCTCTCTTAATGGGGATGAGATTTGTATTTTCGTCTAGTTGTGCTATCATAGTTGCATTTTTATATATATTATGTATTAATTGCCTATATCTCAATTATTAATAGCTTGTTCTATGGCCCACATCTCGATACTATCGAACGCCTTTTCATAGTCAACGAAGGTAAGAAATACGGGTAGTTGGTATTCATTTGCCTTCTCTATCAATGTTCTCATTGTCAGCAGATGGTCTGATGTACTATATCCTTTTGCGGAAGCCAGCTTGTTCAACCGGTTGGTAATTGTCCATTTTGTAGGTTAATCGATTGTTAATAATTCTCATATATAGTTTGTATACTTGACTGAGCAACGATATAGGTCTATAATTCTGTAGACCAAATTTGTCCCCTTTTTTGTGTAAGAGTATTACTAGACTCTCGTTACAGTCTTTAGGGATCTTGCTATTATGAAGACATCTATTGAATAGCTCTCTTAGTATAGGAATTGTTAATGTCTGGCTCGTTTTTAGAGGCTCGGCAATTACACCGTCGTGTCCTGAAGCTTTATTTTTTTAGGTCTTTTAAAGCTCTTTCTGTGTCGAAATTTATGTGCATATAAATGTAAGATATGATAGGTAGTGTTAGTAAATGTGAAGTGTATGTATATAGTATATTATCGGAATGTCATATTTGTTCCATATCAGAAGTCCAGGTATTAGAGCGACCTCTTTAAAATCAATTTATATTTCAAACTCCAAAGACGCTTATTATTAGAATGTTTATAACTAATACATTGCTGAATATACGTTTAAAACAATGATTTGCAAAGAACATTTAATGTATGTAGGGTAAAGTAAGGAAACAGTTTCAAGTTACTAATTTGTGTAAAATATAAAGTTTATTAATTTATATATTTTTTAAAATTTTGTTCAGGTAACATAATTTCGTGATATGGATATTCAATTTCGTGATAGCGGTAAGGTAAATTCGTGACAATCCAATTTGTGCCTATAAAATTTGTTTAATAATCAAAAGTTATTTATTAGGTAATTTCTTAACAAATCAAAACAAAATTAGAATTCTTTAACACAAGAAAATAAATCCATATTTTGAAAAAATTAAACAAAACTAAACTAATTAAAAACAAAAGCAGGTGGTAGACAAATAACTAGCTAACAAGATCTTCAGAATCATTAATCGTGTCTTTATTGTTTCCACACATCTTGCATATAAAAACGTCCTCTTCGGCATCAGACGATTGGCACATAACATGGAATCAAGCAGTAGGAACACTGGACCCATTTTGCACCATTTTTTGTTCTGACATCTAGTGAATAACTATTACCACACATTTTGCAGTCCCATTCATTATCTTAAAAAACCACTTTCTTAGGTTTTTGATTGGTTGGGGCTAAAGCACAGGATGATGACGTAGATGGTGCATGAATTGATGAAGAAGGAACAACACTTTCAGGATTGAGGCCTAATACACATGGTAATGACGTACATGCTGTATCGCTTATTGAAGCAGGCACAACACTTTTAGAATTAAGGCACTTTGCTCTTGAATCTCGTTTCTTTCTATTCAAATTTGCAGCAACTGGCTTTGTTGGAAGAGACAATATGTTGCCAAATGGATTTTGTTGAGTAGGAGCTCCTGCACATTGATTAGGTATCTCATTAGAAGTGAGTAGGGAAGGTGCAAGAGCTTCCTTAGGAATGGCATTTCTATCAAAGGGGCATATCCCAGATTTTCTGAACGCATTTGTAATGTTTGGTGCGGAAAAACTTGAAATGTATGCCGGATTCAGTATGTTGTGAAAATTGGTTCCATTGGGCTTCTCTGCATTATCTTTCATACAAGCATTTAAGCTTTTGGCTTAATGAGCCTTTAAAGACTTATAAACACCTATATCAAGTGTCTGTAACAAATGGCTAGTGTGGGCCGGAAATGTAAATAAATAAACACCATTTTGAGACGCAAGAGATATAACTGCCGGATTGATGTGTGATGCATGGGAACCCATTAATAAAATTACTGGTCGGGCAGAGGGAATTAAGGCAATAAAGAATTAAAACCACTCCAAAAAGATCTCACTGTTGATCCATCCTTTTGGAGAAAGTTGTACTTGTGTATTTGGTAGGCAATCTTTGTTTAAATTATCGTTCCATCGAACCCCTTTGAAAATTATAAACGGTGCAATCCATGTTTCATTGGCACAAATACATCCCATTATGGTTTGAGATTCGCCTCTATCTGCATATGCTCTTATGTAGACATAACGTTTTCCAACCTAGGTAACGACTTTACTTGGTTTTAACACGTAAGTTAGTCCGGTTTCATCGCAATTCCAGAGACAATCGGGATTATTCTGAACTTTAAGTCTACCATTAATGTTTCTAATTTTGTATAAAAATCCCCCAGTATTTCATTATTTGACATTGAAGTTCTGTATGCAGCCAAATTTTAAGGAACACGCAGTGTTAGATTGAATCGCTTTTTCGAAAGCGAGAGATTGAATCGAAAGGCTACCTTTCTTATCATCTGCACCGTCAAACCAAAACCCAATTCTTGCATTTTTATAATGTAATTAAACAACTGAGTTTCAACTTCTGCAGTAAGAGCAAACGGTTCGGAGGCAAACCTTCCTAGTTTGGCACCTTGGTGATTGTCATCTCCATTTCTACTTAGAAAATCTTTCAGTGTACTCCACTTTGTTTACTTGCCCTGTAGATGGATAGTTTCTCTACTCTTACATGTCTTGAGGCTTCTAATAAATCGGAGATTTCATATTGGCGATATTTTCCTTTGGATATTTTAGGCATTTTGAATTCTGAAAAAAAAGACACAGGTAAGTTCGTGATACCCTGGATGTTAGAAAATCTTCATAATATTTATTATTTATATTTATAGTTTACGTATTTATTATATCTATGATAAAAATCCAAATAAAGCTAGAGTAAATACACCGCGAATAATTAGCTACATTTTACCGCGCAAACAAACGTTAAAATTCGTAAGAAAACCGCCTCACAACTTAAGCTATTTCAGAAGACTGTTGGCGAAAATTGTCTGTATCACTTAACAGGGATACTAAGCAGCTTATAAGCAACAGCATACGTAATTTTTACAAACTTACCTTTGCAATATTCACTATAAATAATAAAACAACGAATGCACTTCAGATTTCAAGCTCTCTCGTCAACCCAAGGAATAACACTGAAAAATAAGTTTTATCACTTTTATCCCGGTTCAGCAGAGCTTCGCAAACTTGACTTGCAGTGGTGGGGAAGGTTGTCGAGTCTTTCCGCTACAGACTGCAACAAAACTGCTGTTATAATGCAATAGGCTAGATCGTGACGAATTATTAGAAATTTATCACGAACTTACCTATATCACGAATATTCCTTAATTTACCCTATGTAAAACATATTGTTGAATTAAGATTTTTTTACTTTTGTGTGTTTTAACGTATTATTAAAAAATGTTAATGTAAAGAACGGTTTAGTAATGCATCCTAGGATTAAGTAATGTTATAAAATATATTTTTGACGAATTCCTTTGCGAAGATTTTCTGTTTTCCTTGCTCTCTATAAATTTAGCTTTTTTGTTTTTGAATCTATTTTTTCATATTTCCTAGAACAACTATAATATTCACATAAATACAGATTTATGTAAATATATTTTTATAAAGTTTTGTAATTTCTTAGCAACTAAGTTTTGGATCTGCTTGTTTTAGGTCGTCCGAAACCAAAGGTGACGTGGTTCCTAGAAAATACAGTAATCGATGACTCATACGAAGTAAGATCAGACGGTACGGTAGTGAACCACGTAACATTTCCAAATGTTGGGCGCCAACATTTACACGCAAGACTGATTTGCCAAGCGAGCAACAATAATCTCGTCCCGGCTGAGACGAAAGCGGCTGTCCTAGATATTAATTGTAAGTAAATATATAAGTTTCTAAAAATATATATTTTTCATTTTTTTGTGAAGTATTTACAACTATTGAAGAATGTTTAAATTGTCATTCAAAATTGTTCACGGTATATAAATATGTACTACCCAATAATTATACGCTTCTTCAATGAAACTTTATCTTTGGTCAGATTAGCCTTGGAAACAATTGTAATTACTTAACTGACATTCTGCAACGTTAGTTATGTTTGTAAACGTCACACTTATCAGTTTTTATCATTTGAGGACCCTAGAAGTAAACGGGTATAAGTGACATTTTTGTAAATATTGAGATAACTGCATCGCCGGACTGGAAATCTTTTATTATATTTGGAGGTAAAGAAATCTAAGCGATAAGTCTAGCATGTACTGCGTTCTAGCGGCAAGTTACTTAACCTCCAAGCCAACTAGGAGTAGGGCTTGGAAGAGAAGAGGTACAAGTGTACTTGTACCCTTGTTCCACTGTGTCCGACGGTTAGTTGAGTTTGTTATCATTTTGGATGGGTAGTAATGTTATAGCTTCTCTAAAACAATATTAATTTGAATGGAAATCATCCCCCCCGAATAAAATTTCTGAAAGGGCAATTGAAATCACAAAAGAGCATATTAATAAATTCCCCAGGTACACAAGCCACTACACTAGAAATAAGACTCCGAATAGGAGGTATCTTCCTCAGGAGTGTCAATTTGAAAATAATGTACAAAATTAATTGTGATTTCTGTTAGGAGGAAAAACGGAAAGAACCTGTAAAGGAAAGCTTTAACAGAAATATTTTTAATATTCAGTTTAACCTTAGTGTCAAAAGGCCAAGTATAGACACCTGTGACAAATTTTAGATAAAAAAAATCACGGTTTGTCAGAAGAAAAAGCTTTAGCTCAGAGAGAAAAAGACTTATACTTGCGTAAGGCGGAAGTCATAAGAACCGCAAAAGATGAGTGTCATGACCTAAAGGATGCTAGCAAAATTGGGATCATCTTTGACTAAAACGACCCATTTCTTCATGTGGCACGAAGGTCAGGCGTCACGTGGATATCAGGAAATATCATCTTGTCTCCTTAAATATATAGAAGCCTCCCTCCATGTGTGCTACTATGGCACCCTCGCCCTTCCAGTCGAAATCGTCAATGACCATCTGCACAACCTCTATGAAGAAATTCCCTGTGTAGATGTGTTAGCTCATGCAGTACGAAAGTCTGCTTAAGACGCCAATCCTGGACCCTACCTGTAAAGTTTAAACATAATGACGCAAATAATAGGGTAAACCAAAACCTATTAGGTTACCGCCCCCTCGGCATACGCTGCCCAAAAGTTAAAAATCTAGCTTTCTCTAATGGAGTAGGACCCACTGAATTCCATTGCTACCCATCCGATACTTGCTTTAACTTCGACTTTCTGAATGCCATTTCCAATATATTGAGCACAACCAAGATGTTTAAAATATCTGACGTCGTGTTAAGTCCCTGAGTGAAACAGGCGCTATATCGCAAACCGTGATATCCCGTCCCTTGGTTCAGGCCCAGCATCAAAAGATTGAGACGCGCCCTACCTCTTTAACTCAAGAGGACCCAGCTCAATAATCCCCAACTCAGAACTAATTAAGACTAGAGGAGTTAACAATGTAGACACCACTTGGTGTTGCATCGGTTTTGCATTTAGTGAAAATTGTGGAGGCCAAAACAAGAGTCATCTGACAGTCAAATTTTGGCTCTACATTGCAAGAAACATCGTTAGATCATCGTTTGCTTATAAGTCGTCATTCTTATAATGAGTGTAACCAAAACTTTGGTTTGATAGAGTTAAAAAAGAAAAGAGCCAAAAAGGAACTGTATGTACATCAACATTGGATGGAGCTGGTCACTTTCTACAAGTAGAAAGTTCTTTACAGAACAGATGAAAAATGACGATATTTTAGACTTCCAAACAGTTGCGCCATACTTAAAAAAGAGCGGAAACGGAATACAGAGTATGCAATGGTTTGATTTTCAGCAGGACAAACCTTTCACCCAGTTTTACAAGAAAACAGCTAGAGGTAGCAAAGAAAAGGTTAGTGAGCTATCTATGAGACCTACTCGAACTGGCAAAAATTCTGTCCTGTCAGATCTCTTGCCAGTACCGATTGACATAAGGCCTCTCATTAAGCAAGCTAAATATTTAAATCTTCAACAGTTACTCAACTACGTACCTACAATTTACCATGAGTTCTTCACAAATCTGCGATATGGTGATCAACAAGCTTGAGAACTAGCAAACTCAGAAGAAGTAGAAGTCGAAAATGACGATTTGGATCAACATTACGATACTGATATTGACGAATCATAAGTCAACTATGTATTAGTGTTATGATAAAGAATAAATTTGTATAAAAACTTTATAATTTATTTACATTTATGTTGCATTTTTTAGAAGTAAAGGGGAACAAGTGCTACTTCGAAACCTAAAAATAGCTCCAACATGAGTAAAGTCAATGAAATTATGATTTTTGGTACAAATAATAATAATAATAATAATAATAATAATGCCTACAGTAGAATGGAAAGTACCCAGACAATACCTATTATTCTTTCTACCACTGGAGTCATCCCGAAGAGCCTCCTAGAAAACATAAAAAAGCTGGGTCTAAATGAACATCTATATAAGATTATGCAGAAAGCTGTGTTACTTTCGACGTCCAGATGCGTACGAAAATTTTTGGGAGATACACCGACATACCAAGTCACCTAGGACTCGATAACATGGAAAGAGTCCCACCAGAGCTCAATCCTTTTGATACTGTAGGTATCTGAGATAAGTGAATTTTCTCCTTAGAGGGAGTGTAAGCCGTATGGCTAAATCTGGATGCCTATAGTTAGTTAATTGGAGAAGAACAACTAGCATTAAAAAATCATGGCAATTACATGCTCAACTTTGAACGGCGTTTACTCAAAATTTACTTTTTGTGACTTATACCCCTTTACTTCTAGGGTCCTCATTTGTATTTAACTGTGATTTTAATTATTGTGACTTGAAAATGGCGTTTGTTATTAACAATCTGTCCAAATGTAATCAGCGTCCGGTAAAAAAAACATTTTTTTTAACTATGAAGAACCCTTGCTCCAAGAGTTTACATCACCTAGAGTTCATATTAACAGAAACCTGTATAATAAAACATGGAACAAGCTCCTTTAAGAAATAGGACGAAGACGTCATTTGTCTATACCATGGTTCACGGCCTCATATTACCAAAATGGTGACCAATAATATATAATGAAATAAATGTACTAGTAAAAGCCAGTAATTCAGATGTATCGATTTTTTCCACGTTCTTCCTTTCACTGTCACTTCCTTCACTTTCCTTATTGGTGTGGCGGATAATTACGTCGATTATGTCATCGTGGAAAAATTTTAAAAGTAACTTTGTAATAGACGTAAAAATATTTTCATGACGAAGATCTCCTCGTTTTCAGAAGATGTTCTGCTTCGGTTGTCTATTAATTCTTGGAGGGTAAGCCAAATATGCTCTACTTGTTTTCCTCACATACTGATGCACAGGAATTGCATCTAAGTTGTCATTCTGAAAATAATTAATTTTAAAATCTTCGTTGTTGAAATCTGGAAAAATAAAATTTTCTATTTCGCTTACATCGGAATCGTTATCGCCATACTCAATGTCTGAATCACTAGCACGATTCTGCACCTTCTCTATTTCTAATTCCAACTCACGTTCTAACAAATACTTACCTATTTTAAATCATTTTGCGTTCACTACTTCCTAGCACAACATATAAACAAGCACTAACAGCTCCTTCGCATTCCTACAAAACAAAGAAGCGAAGCTATTAGCCAAGAGTCAACAGCCATTTTGAGCTCACCCACATTTAACTCAAGATATTAATTTTAGTTTTAAAAATATCATTAGAACCACATTAATATTTTTTGGTATAAGGCCGTGTTTTAAAAATAAAAATTAAAAAAAAAATTTGGAACACGTAATAAATATGTTACAAGGGAATGCGCATTAGATGAACATTTTTTACCCACCCTTGGGCTTTTAGGGGTTAAAGAGTTTAATCTTTACGCTAATAACATTTTCATAGAAATGAGTTTTAATAATTCGATGGAAACGTTATCTGGTCCAGTAGCTTTGTTGTCTTTTGTGTTTTTGATGATATATATGACTTTGTCTCGTAATGTTGGTAGTCCTTTATCCCGTGTGGTTTCTAATGACATTTCTTCTCTTGCATCATTGTATAGTTGTTGAAAGTAATTGATCCGTTGACGAAATATCTCCTTCACATCAGTAATTATATTTTCTTGATCATTTTGAAGGATATTTGTTTTTGTGATATTTCTAGAACCTTGTATTTCTTTGATTTTTTTGTGAAAATTGAAACCATCATAGTTTTTATCCAGGTTTGCTATTTCCTTTCATTTGTTCGAAAGCGACTTTTTACCTCTCGAATATTTTTTTTTGATGTTGCCTTTAATTTTTTGTATTTATTAAGGTCTTTTGCTTTATGTTTTCTTCGTTTTTTTATAAGGTCCAGAATTTTTACTCTCATCTAAGATTTTCTTTTTTCTGTAAGTTGTGTGAGGGTTTCTTTTTAAACTGACATAAGGATATGTTAGTAGTTTTCGCAGGCTTCCATATTTATTATTTCTAAACTATGTTTGTCCTTATTTCTTTTTTCCTAAAAGTTGTCACCAGTACTCTGTTTTTTAGCAATTCTAAATTAAAATTATAATTTACATTTTCATTTAATTGCCTCGCTGAGTTACCACTAATATAAAATAATGTGAAGAATATCGAAAAAGTGATGAAAACGCACCAAAAGCTTTAAAGTAGTAAGGAGAAAATGTTAAAGAAGTATTTACTTTTTATATGTCACAGATAATGCGCCGTTAATGCTTCACCAACTAGTAAGCGAGAAAAACATTGGAAGAGTATCGAGAAATTGTCAAAAGTGTCTAAAAATCAACAAACCGTCATAGTTCTCGTGAAAACTTCAAAAACTTTTTTACTGCGATTGGATAGAACTATACTATCATTTTCTCTTATTTATATTGTCCCTTTAACTTGGTTCTTAATCTTAGAATTAACTAATTTAAAATTGAATTAAAAACCCTTGTAGATTGAGTTAAAAGCACTTGGAGAACTTTTAACATTATTTACAACCGACGAAAAAAAAAATCGCTGCATAAATAATTTCAAAGTAGTCATATATACAAGTTATACTCTACTGCGCGTACATAAAGTGGACTTACCTGTAGGTGTATCAGTGTACATGCTTTCCAAAGTGAATAACTTATACTGTTGGAAGTACATTTCGTAATAAAATTAAGGGCTCCGGTAAAAACCTCCAACGTTTAATCAGCCGGGCAATAAATTAAACTAAGCCATGCAATTTATTTGCTTTTATACCTAGTGTACTCGTTCCTATCAACCAGCCGTCTTTCTGAGGATTGCTTTAAAACGATTTTCTAAGTTAACCCTAATGTAAGCAGAATAACTTAGGAAGAATGAAAGGTTTGTTCTGCATGCAAAATTAGTGCATTTTAGAAGAGAGCTTGAAAAACGATGAGCAAACATGCAAAAAGGATGCCAAGTTGTAAGTGTTAATATTTTTGCTATTACACTGTAAAAAGTTGTGACTAAAATAGTAAAATAAAAAACCCACAGCCTTATCATTGCTATCAAGCAGTTTTAGGCTGTAATAAACAGCAAGTATCTTGAATATTAGAATAATATCATTTTAAGAAAACTTGTTTATTCTACACTAAACAAGCTAAATATGTTTATTCTATATTATGATGTCGAGTTTCTTAAAGTTTGGAAAAATGGTACAATTTGTAATTTATGTTTTATAGTTTGAACAGGCAGCTAGATTGTTCGTATAGGCTGTAGATAAAATTAGTATCTACACAATAGGACAACACGTGGTGTTTCAAAGCAATGAGATAAAAGACGAAAGATTTAGCAGACGTATGAATCGGCTATGCATGCGACGTTGCCGGTTTTTGGCAAAACTATGAGAGATAAAGAAAACTAAAAAAATGAAAATGGGAGAGTGGGAGGGAGAAAAGTGGAGAAAAATATAAGATATTTTTGTGGGGTTTTGAACCAAAGTGCTAAGAAAGAGATTACAGGTAGAGAAGAGCCTCAAGATTCTACTACAAGGACCACTTTATGTAGATAAAATTAGTATCTACACAATAGGACAAACATGAAGAATGTCGTAAAATGAGAGAGAGAGTATAACATAGGTTGCTGGATACTAAATATGAGAGCTCTTACCTGTAATTTAAGAATGTCTTAAACACTAACAGTTCAAAAAGCTATCCAAAGGTACAAAACGATGTATTAAAGAGAAAGGAACAAAACAAATAGCATAAATAAAATCAGTATAAATACATAAAAAACTAAACAAAATTCCTATTACTAAATACTACTTACTACTTACTAGTTAACAAGTCTTTCAAAAACGTCTGTGTTAGTTATTGTCCATTCAAGTCACTATCACGAAGATCCTGGATTAAGAGATGTGGAGATGTGGCAACCATTTGTCAAAGGCTACCCAGAGAACTATGTGAAAACTTAACACTTCTAACTTATACAAAAAGGGCCCTACTGTAATATAATCAATATTTATATATCTATGATTATAATTAATTGCTGTATATCAACAGCGGGACAAATCGTTCACCGATTTGGAGAGCACAGTATAACTTTGTGAGGAGTAAATCCTTGACGGATTTTTGAGGACTTCTGCCAAACAGAGATGTTGCTTCGTCCCCGTCTCAATTCGCTCTGGAATGTAGGCGGGGTGCCTAATTTTTCGGAGAGTCTTTCTTGGAAGAGTCGTAAGCGCACAAACACTATAAAACTAAGCAATGTTGACAATATTGTCATTTATATGTTTACAGAGGGGAGTTACAAAAGTGTGGAGTTAAATACTAAATTAAAAATATTAATAAATAATTTTTCCATGTTTGAATGGATTTATTCGAACATAGGCTATCAGCCTCTTTTTACTTCGAGATAAAAAAAATTTGTTTTACAAGGGGTATAAGAGTAAACCCTTTTAAAATGCTGTTTGCAAAAAATTGCCATAAAGTCGCACAGTATATGTTCTGCCGTTATTCCTATGGCACATGCCTATCGTATTCAGCTGATACCTGAAAAGACTGTATTGGCTGTGAGGGGCTCTTGCTAATTGACAGAGAAATAAGAGAAAAAGGGAAACATAAAGATTTGTTGTATAGTTCCTAACTAGGCTTTATTATAACTAAAAAATTCAGAGCCTTACCGTCAGTTAAGGCTTAAAACGATTTTGAGGACCACATTTTGAAGCTTTGTGTACGATTTCGTTGAAAGGCAACCGCTATATTTCCTTATACAAACATTTGTAACCTTCTTTCACCTACTATTAATACAAGTATGGCAAGAACGCGCCTTACCAGAAGATTGGAATACTGCAATAATATGTCCTATACACAAAGGGGTCTTTAAGAACCATCTACAACTAACACAGGACTGCGCCAGGGAGTAGTTCAACTTAGCGTTAGGAAAAGTTATGAGAGATTTGGGAATAAACTAACTACACACGTACTTAAAACGCCGCAAAAAACAGTAAACTTCTGGATTAACTCATAGAAAACAAAAAAAATATATATCAATATATTTAGGCTATATCAAGAATGCAACAAAATAACGGGCAACAAAATAACGGTGGAAGAGTGCTTTTTTGTCAATTAGCTTACAAGTATTTTTTCGAGTACAAAACGAAGATATCCTGTAACGACAACATTTCGTAAAATAAACAAGATTGAAGAACGAAAAGTGTCTACTGATCCTGTAGGTAGAAGTTCAATGGTTGGTGAACATTTACTTGTACAAAGTACCTTTCGACGATGTGGTGATGTGATGAAGTTAACTGCAAAAACAACACGTCCAAAGCAATAATAAAAAAATATAAATGGCTAACTGCTGTTATTTCGGCCTAGCCAAAGCGAGAAATATATCAAGAGCAACAAAGTCCAAACTTTATAAAACTATAATACGCACAGTGCTCACTTACAGATCGGACATATGGACAATGACGACCTGAGATGAAGAGGTACTACGAATTTTTCAAAAAAAAGTTTTGAAGGACATATGTGGCGGCATCAAAATAGGCAAGGACAACCAGACCTGCGAATTTCAAAGACGAATAACACTGGATTGGGCGGCGTATGGTTCAATAAGAGACATCTTTAAGAGCAACATCCCGATAGCTATGAAACGGAAGACATTTGACCAATGCGTTCTTCCTATTATGACATACGGAGCAGAAACTCTCACGCTCACAAAAACAAAAGCACTAAAAATGCGAGTGGCACAAAGGCGCATGAAAAGATCAATTCTCGGCGTGACAAAAAAAGACAAAATAAGGAATCAAGACTTAAGGAAAAGAACAGGTATCAGTGATGTCGTCGAACGTATAGCCAAGCTGAAATGGAATTAGGCAGGTCACATAGCGAGACTGAAAGACACAAGATGGACCAGAAAACTAATTGACTGGCGCCCAAGAGAAGACAAACGCAGCAGAGCACGACCACCAATACGCTGGATGGACGACATTAGAGGAATATCCAAGAAATGACAACAAGAAGCAGAGAACCGTGAAGAATGGCGAAAAATGGGAGAGACCTATGTCCAGCAGTGGACAAAAGAGGTTGCATGATGATGATAATGTGACACATCTAACGTAAGTTAACGAACAGGGTCTGTGGAGAACGCAATATAATTTCGAATTTGATCAGATGAAGACATCAAAATAAACCACCTATGATGGCTGGGTTAGGTTATGTTGTTGGACGAAAGTGATCCTTCTAAAATAACTATGCTTAATAAGCCGGTCGAAAAAAGAAGGGGGCGGTCTAAACTCAGGTATCTGGACGATGTGCAGGACAATTTAAGGGAAATTGGAGTATGGGGATGAAGAAGACAGACACTCGATAAGGAAGAATGAAAGAATGTCTTGAGGGAGGCCAGGGCTCACGAGGCCAACTGTAGCGCCAACTGATGATGATGGTATTATTTTTTAATAAAATAAAAATAAAAATAAATAAAAAAAAATTACAAACTTGCTTTTTAACCTAAGTTTTTCATTTAACTAATAGCATGTGTAACAAAGAATAAAACCTAGTTTATTTGAAATTTTTTATTTCCAAAGCAATACATGAAGCAATAGTATTTTTATAGATAATTGAATATAATAATTTGAAAATTGAAATTTGATAAGTGAAAAACAAGAAGTTGGCCAGTAATTTGTAACACGATACTAAATATCGCAGGCAATAATTCTCTTTAATCGCTAGTGATTTAAACAAATAACAACTCTACTGAAAACAAAATGCTTTGAAGAAAATTTTTCAAGTTTTTGACATTTCCTCTTATGGATAAACATCTTTGAGTCCAAGCGATAGTAGAAGGCTGTACTTAAAAGTAATGTTCCTGACACAGACGACAATCCACCGAATAGATGCTACTTTTGCGATCGTAAAACTGTTTCCTGTTGGAGATGAAAAAATTTTTGTAAACCGTTTTAGATGAGGGCTTGTTTCAAACTAGAGATCTCAGCGGGTCTACTTGCATCATCGCAAAGGCGTATTGATCTGCAAACAAGCGTATTAATGACTGAATTAATTTATGAAGGTGGATCATTAGGGTTGGCATGCAAGTAACGATTGGTATGGGTGGGTTTTCGATAAAGGGAGTGATAAAAACCTTGATATTGGTTTTTCTTTATGATAAGGTCGAGAAACGGTAAGAATAATTTAGTTTCCACCTCTATCGTAAAGTAAATACTAGGATAAATACCATTCAGATGGGTTTGAAAAGGCACCAAAGCATCCCTTCCTTGAAGCCAAATAACGAATGTATCCTCAACTTATCGTAGCCAACATGTGAGTTTGAGCAAAGATGTGAATAGTGCTCGAGTCTTGAAGTCTTTCATCACGATATTGGTAATTACTGGAGATAGTGGGGATCCCATTAGGGCACCATTTATTGGTCTGTGGAATAAATTTTAAAAGATGAAATAAGTGTTGGATATAGAATGTTTAGTAAGAGATAAGTGGTCTTGCTGGACACTGTATTTAGTTTTCAGAATGTTTAGAGTTTTGTCTAGAGGAATGTTTGTAATAAGTAAAACGATATCGATCAGTGCAGTAGTGTCTGGGGGCTCGGGAGACTGAGACCTCGGAAGCCCTGAGAAAGACATAGTCTCTAATATAAATTCCTATAGTAGTATTAATCTTAGCTCTACGCTTAATATATATATATATATATATATATATATATATATATATATATATATATATATATGCATATATAATTTAATTTTATACATTTCCATATATACGATTAAACTTATTTTTAGAACCGAAATTCACATTTTTATTAAATACCAAAGGGATATACGAACTAACAAGTCCCATGTGATAGAAACCATTTAAAAACTCATATCTTTATGCTCATCTGCTAACGTTTGATGTCTAGATCTCGTAATTGATTGGAGGGTAATGCCTTTGCCTAGAATGAATATCTTATCGTTTTCTACAACTTTGCCTAGAATTGTAAGTTCAGATATTGGCAATTTATAGTATTTACATATTGGAAGTTTGCACTATGATTATCCGGCTCCATAAAACGATCGTCTATGGAAAAGTGTATCGGAGTGAAAATCTTTCTCAATTTGAAATGATTGGAAGTATCGTCTGTAACTAGAGTTGATTATAAAAAAAGTCTCGTTTAAAGTTTGCCGATCGTTTTGTTGCCTCAGGTGTACGGTACACTGTCAAAAATATTTTTTAGTTTCATTATAAAATTATTTAAAACACAGTGCTGACAATAGTAGTGGTGTGCAACTTATATACAGTGTGGCGCACCGAAAACGAAACAGAGGCATTTACTGGCAGATGATTCCTTTTTTGAAAAAACGCTCGGACCCGTCGATTTTGTTTTCGAGGGGGACACAAAATTGGCATAAAATCACTTTAACATTTGCAGCCCCTTAAGCGGGGGTGGCATCATCCCTAAAATCTTAAATAAAAAGGGGGGTCGAATGATCCATCATTTGAAAGGTCTTTCAACTCCCTTTATAATGATGTAAAATTCATGTATTCAATTCAGTAGTTTTGGAGATTTATTGATTTAAAGTTTAAAGTAGACTTTAATAGGTACATCAAATTAGTTTGTACTTCTTTCAGAAGAAATTTAAGTAAAAGCATTTTCTTGATAAGTAAATGCTTTTATTTACTACGCCCATGGTTTATTAATAATAAAAATAGCAATTGAAGTGTTCTTTGTGACAAAAAAAGTTGTTTCTTGAAGAAAGATAAGTAGAGAATGCCACGTACTTATTTTAAATAGGAAATAGTACATTAGTTTGCGATTGATTTGACCAATCTTTGTTGTTAAAATATCATTTATTGCTTTATACATAAATTAACCATGGTATATTCCATGGCAGAAAGGGTTGAAATTATTGAAATATTTTTCGGAAATAATCAGTGCGCTAATAGAACAGCACAAATTTTTAATGAGCGACATGAGAACAATAATGTGCACTGAAAATATGTTCTAGAACTTGTAGCTAAATTTCGGGAAACTGGATCAGTCGCCAATAAAAAACGTAATATTGAAAATCCTATAAGGAACGAAGCAACAGAAGTGGGGGTTTTAGGGCAAGTTATTGTAAATCCTACAACATTAAGTACCCGCAAATTGCAAACTTCGTGTGGTGTTAAACGACGTACTATCCAACGGATTCTAAAGGCCCATAATTTTCATCCGTATAAAATTCACCTTGTACAAGAACTTAATGAAGACGATTTTGATAAGTGATTAGAATTTTGTAAAGTTATGAGTGAACGAATTACAAACGATGAACAATTTTTATTTAACATTTGCTTTTCCGACGAATGTTCCTTTTTTTTTAAATGGCGAAGTAAATCGTCATTATTGTCGATATTGGTCGGACTCTAATCCCAGAATTTACCATGAGGTACACACACAGCAGCCACAAAAATTAAATGTTTGGGCTGGCATTTTTGGCGATCATTTGGTTGGTCCTTTTTTCTTACCTGGAAATTTGACTGGTGAAATGTATTTGGAATTACTTCAAAATGCCATAGATCCTGCGCTAACAGATATAATTGAAAATCAGAATGATGGTCGATACGTTGAGAATATGTTGATGTTCCAACAGGATGGTGCCCTACCACATTACGCATTAAGAGTTCGGCATTATTTAGATCAGACCTTTCCAGGTCAATGGATTGGTAGAAGAGGTGCCGTTTAATGGCCCCCGAGATCGCCAGATTTATCACCTTTAGATTTCTTTTTGTGGAGTTACTTAAAAAGCAAAATCTATGCTACTCAGCCAACATCCTTAGAAGATTTACGACAAAGAATTGTGAATGAGTGCCATCAAATTACTCCTCAAATATTGCAAAATGTCCGGCAACGTTTTCAGCAAAATCTTTATTATTGCATGGAAAGTAATGGTGGTCATTTTCAACATTTACTCGGCTGACAGGTCAGTTCATTCTTTATTTTTTAACAACTTTGCTGCTATGTATTGATCTCCTCTTACGATGATGTATTTAAACTTTAAATTAATAAATCTTTAAAACTACTGAATTGAAGTACATGAATTTTACATCATTGTAAAGGGAGTTGAAAGACCTTTTAAATGATGGATCATTCGACCCCCCTTTCCATTTAAGATTTTAGGGATGGTACCACCCCCGCTTAGGGGGCTGCAAATGTTAATGTGATTTTATGCCAATTTTGTTTCCCCCTCGATAACAAAATCGACGGGTCCAAGCGTTTTTTTTTAAAAGGAATCATCTGCCAGTAAATGCATCTGTTTCGTTTTCGGTGCGCCACCCTGTATTTATATAAGGTATAGTATATTAGGGCGATTGGAGTATTTAACATGTATGTTTTTATAATAAATCTATTCTACTCTTTTTTACGCTGTTTAATCCTGTACTATTCATATTGTACTCACAGTAATAAGAACGTTTTAGTTCTCCATTCGATTTACATCTAAATCTAGAAATCTGTCTTATAACTATTCATTCTTTACCTAGAAATATCTTCTATTTCTAGTTGTTGACAAGGTTATAAAAGATTATCAAAATACCTTGCTTAACAGTATCGTTTGTATTTTTTTTTAAATCATTTAAATTTATAGTTATATTTATTCCTACTATTCCTTTCACCTTTTAAACATTTTTGTTTTTAACCCTTAATTGGTCGCGTGGAATCCTTGTCACCCCATGGTACGTTTCCGTCGTTCTAACTGTCAACTGGGCAAAGATGCCACTACCTTCTTCCCTCTACCTTCCTAATTAGACGATGTCTTACGGTTTTGAACACAAGTACCGATTTTGGTTGGATAGTAGTAGTTAGATTTAGTAGTTTGCAAGCGTATTTATAGTTTTTTGACCCCACGCGACCAATTGTGTGACAATTTTCTATTAAGTTTCCAGTCGTAATTATTATCCGTTGATTTAAAATTTTTCTTCAGTTTATTTATGTACACTAATATCATTGTATGAATAATAATACTTATAAAATAGACAGTGGCGTTTGCAGAATTTTTTTCAAAGGGTATATTGCTGTCTCCTGTATCTTGCTGTCAAGGGGTGTGTTACTCCTGTGAATATGGGTTTATAAAAATCATAATTGTTTTTAGGATGACTGGTCGAGTACTAACTGAAAAAGGATTACGCCAAATTGCCAATACTTTGTGGGACGATGAAGATCAAGCAATTCCAGATGAAACTCCTGACACCGACAATGAGTATGATGATGAATATAGTGACCATTCTTCTGACTCGGAACAAGAAGAGAATGAACAGGATGAGGAAGATCGAAAGGCAGGAGTTAAAGAACAATCAATTAATTATTTTCACACACAGGACAAAAATCTAAAATGACGAAAAACGCGTGCATCTTTGAATATAAGAACAAGAAAACGCAACATAGCTTCTGTTTTACCATTACCAAGTGGGGAAGCGAGAACTGGATCAACACCTTTGGAGAGGTTTTCTTTAATTTTTGGTGACCGTATATTTGAACTGCTTCTCAAGTATACAAATAAATATCTACGTACACGTAACAATTTTTCAAGAGAAATACATGCAAATGATGTAACGATTGACGAGTTACGTGCATTTATAGGGCTTAATTGTCAGTGGGGTACTAAAAACCTCTCATTTAAATTTTGAAGAACTCTGGACAAAAGATGGCACAGGTTGTGAAATGTTTCCTCTCACCATGTCGTCCCAAAGGTTCTTATTTAATATTTGATGTCTAAGATTTGACAAATTAACAACACGCGAAGAAAGGAGAAAAACGGATAAACTTGCTGCTGTCAGAGAGTTTATGAACATTTTGGCAGAAAGTTTTATTTCTTCGTATGCCACTGGCGCCTATGTAATAATAAACGAACAGATTATCACGTTCCGAGGCCGTTGCGCTTTTATGTAGTACTTACCAAATAAAACTAGAAAATATGGTATTAAAGTATTTGCGATGGTTGACGCCAGAACTTTCTATTTACAAACATTTGAGATATATGCAGAAACGCATCCATAAGGTCCATATAGAATCAGCAGCTCACCGTCAGATATTGTGAAGCGATTAGTTAACAACAGCATATAAGTAAACAACAGCATATAAAGCTGTAACTTGTAACGTAGAAAGTCACGGCGAAATTATATCCAGGATAGAGCAGGCTAGAGCGGCTTTTAGAAGGATGTCCAAGGTGTTATGTAACACAGACCTAAAATTGGCATTGAGGATCCGCCTACTTCGCTGCTACGTGTTCTCGGTCTTACTTTATGGTGTCGAGTCCTAGACTGTGAATAATATCGATATAAATCACCTTGAGGCTTTTGAAATGTGGTGCTATAAAAGAATTTTAAAAGTTTCCTGGGTGGAGAAGATTTGAAACTCCACAATACAAGAATGTCTCAGCAAGACAACTGAGATCATAAAAACCATCAAGCAGAGAAAACTGGAGTATTTCAGACATGTGATGAGAGGTCCCAAATATAGGTTGCTACAAAATATCATGCTAGGAAAAATAGCACGCAAACGGAGTCCAGGACTAAGAAGAACCTCATGATTAAAGAACTAGCGAGATTGGTATGGTGTTGATACAAGCATGCTATTTACGGCGGCAGTGAATAAAATTAAGATAGCTATGATGGTAACCAACGTTCTGAAAGGACATGGTACATGAAGAAGAAGGTTAGTTGGACCAATCAAGTACTCAAGTCGTAACGGTACAACTGACAGCTGGTATTCTATTGTACCCTTAGTAAGGACCCTGCTTACCGATTATAAGTTGACAATGGTAGGTACACTTAAAAAAAATAAAAAGAAGATTCACAAGGAATTCATGCCACACAAAAAAGACATTAGGAGTAGCATTTTTGGTTTTACGGAAGAAATGACTATGATCTCGTATGTGCCTAAAATACCGAAAAGTGTCATTTTGGTTTCAAGCATACATAACGATGATAAAACAGATGGAACCACAAACGATCTTTTAAAGTCAGAATTAATAACTTTTTACAATTGTACAAAAGCAGGAGTAGATGTTTTGTAATCAACTTTGTGCTAACTATAATGTAGATAGACGAACAAAAAGGTGGACTTTGGCTGTTTTCTTCCACTTCTTAAATGCAAGTGTCAATAATACTTTAGTTATATATTAATCGAATACAAACAATACAAGACCAATTCAAAGAACATTTTTGAAGCAATTGTCACAAGAACTTATACAAAAAGGTTCAAGTAACTCGCAGTTCTTTTTAATATATTTCGAAAAATTTACGAAAGCGTATTCGACGGTTGCAAAATATATCTGTACAAGTAGTGCTCCAACCTAATGTATCTGGACCATTCAGTGGGAGATGTGGAAAGTGCCCAAGGAAAAGTGATAATAAATAATCAGTTAAATGTAGTGAACGCAATATTTTTATTTGTAAAGGTCATATAAATAAGATAATATATTTTTTAAATTTTTTTACCCACATTGCCTTTTAAACTAGCATATCGTTTATTAATAAAACGCTTCACATTCAAGTAATCCAATTTCTTTGCTTTTAACACAAATGTGTCCTATTAACCTTACGCCACTAATTATGTGTTTAGTTAAGGGTTAATATTTCTCTCTCACTGAGAGACTGTTGCTGTAAAAGCAAGTTTTAAAGGAATACAACGACATAAGCTACCTGTACTTGTTAAGCTACACGGGCAGGGTTTGATAAGTTAACTGTTTAACTTTGGTGATAGTCTGCGTTAAACCATTGTTCAATGCCTTACTAATCTTTGAGCATAGCATTTGAAATTTATTGGAATCCCCTCGTATATGTGTTAATTGAAATCCCCTTATATATGCATTATAATAACGAAGAAATTTTTCAATGTTTCTTAGTTCGTATCCTTCAATTTAAAACCCAAATAATCTTTCGCTCTTTTTAGGTCGCCGCCGGCGATAATAAATAATTTTATTGTTTGTTTATGTCACAGGCACAAATTTCTTCGATATTTTTTTGTTCAAACCGCCCGATATTGCGTTTTCAAATAAAGAATTTACGTCTTAATTTCCGTTGTGTCTTGTTTATGTGTCTTAAACCCAAAGTGTTTTGTTTATTCCAACTTATGCGATCAATTTTTTAAGATAATTTCGTCACTTTCGTTGGAGCTGCGGTGAAGAGTGGTGGTCTTCAGCGTTATGTCCAAATTTTACGTTAAATTTGAAATGTTCCTCGTTGTTCGTCTTTTTTATGAAAAATATGTAAAATATAGTAGCAGTTTAATGGTTCAGTTACAGTTTTAAGTGAGTTTTGAAATGTTGCCATTGTATCCAGTTGTACCTTTTCCTGTTTTTAAGAAGCCAAGTCCAGTTTAGTTTCAAAGGTTTGTGTTCCAGTGACCCATTTTCCTTTTTGTTCGTGTGTCAGAGATTCCCAGCCATTGTTAAGTTTTTAAGAAGTCCAGTTTACAGCGCAAGTGTAATTTTTGTGAAATCCAGGTAACTTTCAAATTTTAAAGTAAAGACAGACATTTTTTCAATAATAAGAATTTGCTTTCATAACAAAAAAGATTCGTAATAATTAATAAATTGTAAAATTTTAGGGTTTGACTTTAGCTGTCAATTTATTTGTTCAGTTTTTTTTTTATTTAATGTTAACTCACGACAGCTCGTTTTATTATTTTTGATTTTCGTTTGTTTTATTTTTAAAAAAAGGTAATCTCTGTGCGGTAAATTTTGTAAGTTTAGTATCTCCAACTCCTGGAATTTGTAAACAGATGAAACATATAAGTCTTTTTTGTATTTTTGTATTTTGCGACTATTGTTGTATTATTTTTTTTACTGTCAATTTGGTAACTGTTTGTGGTGACACAAAAATAAATGTTAAATTTTGTTTCTTAACATTTTGTTTATTCTTTTTTTAACTAACCCTTTTTTTGAGTTTCCATTTGGAAAAGATATGTTTTTTTATGTTTAATTATTATATCTCAAGTTACAACTAGTTGTTGTAATAGTTATAATTAGGCACCTTGAACTGGCGCTCTTTATAAATCACTAGAGGTGTTTCCTGTTTCTTTTTATTTTGTCCCAAGAGATTCATGGCCGTTTGTTTCATATTTTTGTAGTTGCCCCAATCCAACCCCCTTGTCTTTTACTTATCCACGACCCCAGCTCTCCTACCAAAACCTGAGTGCCGTTCGCATATGTTTCGATTATTTTGCTTGCCCTTCTCCACCCCCAGTAGTTTCTTCCCCCAATTTTCTACCCCTTGTATTAATGCCCCGTGTGGTAGGCAAAATATTTCGTTACAATATTCTCTATTTTAAATGATTTGCAGTATTCAAAGTGGGCTCTAGCTGTTCTAAATTCTTTTTTAATTGCTGTATAGTGTTCTTTAACTTTTGGGGCTTTGGAGAGCATTACAACACGTGGATCTATTTGGTCGACTGCAACTTTCTGCTGTTCACGGGTCGGAGGTTGTTTTAGACTCCATGCTTTTCTACTTGATGTTTTCAAATCTATACCTCTCGTCGTTTCTTCGTATTTCTTACAGCGCTTAACGCCTAATTTATTAGGAAGTTCATCCATAATTTCAGGATTACCACTCTCTTGCAATCCTTGGTAGAGTTGCTTAGGTTGTGATTTCATCACGATATGTATTTCTTTTTATACAAACGTGTCACAGTTTTTTAGCAGTTGCTATAATATCGTTGTTATAAATTAATAAATAAAGTTATAAGCATTCAAATATACACAATCAGTAAGATATGCTTCGTCCCACAGACAATATCTTCTCTTCTTCTTCTAATGGCGCTACAACCCTTTGTGAGTCTTGGCCTGCTTAACAATGTTCTTCCATTCTGGCCTGTCGGATACTTTCCCCTTTGCCAATGCCTGATGTTCATGGTTTTAAGATCCCTCTCTACGCCGTCTATCCACCTTTTACGGGACCTTGCTCTTGTTCTGTTTCCTTGGGGCTTCCATCTCTGGACTACTTTTACAGCTCGATTATCTGGCATTCTTTCTAGATGACCAAGCCAGTTTAGTCTTTGTGACTTTACAAATCTGACAATATCTGCGGTCTGCATTAGTTCATCCAGCTCATGGTTCATTTTATTTCTCCACGAACCATCGCTGCATTGAGTTGGTCCAAATATCTTCCTTAGTATTTTGCGCTCAAATATTCTTAGTTTATTTTCATCAGTGGTTGAGATGGTCCACGTTTCACATCCATATGTGACCACTGGTCTAATTACTGTTTTGTAGATTCTCAGTTTAGACTCACGATTCAGTAACTTACTTTTCATTAAGTCTTTGTATGCATAAAAGCACTTATTACCGCTAAGAATCCGTGCTTGTATTTCTTGACTGATGTTGTTGTTGTCATTTATCATTGAGCCTAAGTAGGAAAAAGTGGAGGCATATTTGTAGGTATGGTTGTCTACCTTCAGATTCTCATGTTCATTAGATTTTGTGCACTCCATATATTTTGTTTTGCTTTCATTTATATATAGACCAAACGTAGCAGCTTCTCGTTTCAGTTCTATGACTTTTTCGCTTAATACTCTTTTGTTGCGGCTTATTATGGCAACATCATCCGCATATGCGCCTATTTTCATAGATCTTGTATTAATACAGCCGTTTCTATCCAGTTTTCTAACAACAGCTTCTAAAGTTAGATTAAAAAGTGTTGATAAGGCATCCCCTTGTCTAACTCCATTTTCAATATCAAAGGCCTGCGTTATATCTTCATCTATTCTCACCATAGCTTTGGAACCCTCCAGCGTCATTCTATAACCTCGGAAACCTTTTTTGGATGGTGCTAGAAAGGTCACCAATGGAGACACTGTGGACGGCAGCCAGATGGTTGGTGGAGAGCGAGTCGTGGGTTCGAAACTAGCTTTTGAAACCAGGAATGGGTCCAACGGACGAAATAAGTAAATATACGATAAGAGCTATTGGAAAAGACACAGAAATGAACAAAAAGATAGATGGGTAAAATTACCAAAGATAAGATAAGATAGGGAACAGGGCGCCACTTAATTTTTTCGGGTTTAAGGAGAAAATTAAGAAACCTTAGAAAAGAAAAGAGATAAGGAAAAATGTTTAGGTTCTGAGACCAAACCCAAGAAAAGATATCACAGTTAAGTATTGAATAAATTTGGTCAACACTCTACATAAATAAAAAATAAATATACAAGGTATTACACTTACTTACCTACGAAACTTAATAAGCCTGATCTTTCTACTGGTCAAAGGTATAGTTATATTTAAAGGTAAAAAGCATATATCTCAGGGAACTTTGTTAGGAGTCGACAAATAAAATACATACATGAAACAGTAACAATATATTAAACAACAACACAATTACGACGCTGCTGAATGCAATACAAGTAATAAAGATACACCAACAACTATAAAATGGTGGTATACATATAAAAATAGGCAGAAATATAATTAGAAAATATCTTTACAAAGATATAAGTATAACACAAGCATGCACAAATAAAGTTTTGGCGAATCTCGAGATATTATAGCAAATAAAATTGAATACAAATTATAACAAACACAAAAGATAACAAAAATTAATAAAATTTAAATTTACAAAAATACAAAAAAGTTTACTGACGTGAAAACATAAAAATTTAACCAAACCGCACTTGGTTAACTCGATTATTTGGTTCGTAACAAAAAAAAATATAGAATGTTCTTTAATTGACTGCAAAATTCAGTAGCTACTCTCAATTACATTTGAAGACATGTATGATCGTTCGATACGTCCAGATAATGGGAGATGATATGATGCTATACCATGTTACTTGCCCAGATAGGTGGAGATATTAAAATTATGTCACTTACAGTAATTATTCTTGACGGCTGCTGCTTTAATTCACTGAAGTTTATACTGTACTTGTATTAAACACTGAATTTATGACTATACTTAATCTAATATAGTATAGGATGAAGAAACTCAAAATAACAAGTGTATACACACTTATAAAGAAAATGCACAGAGACGGTAAGGTAGCAGAAACGATATTGTGAACTAAGCGTCTTAACTCGACGGATGCCCACCGATAAGTTGTTTTCTCTACGAGTGCCCACCGAGAAGTGACTTGGTTCCTCTAAAATTTTACCAAGCTACCCAAGAAAAAGGTGAGGGTATCTTCCCCCCAAAAATAATAGGCCAGCCGTATGTATTTCTGAGAAGGTAAAGTTATAACGGCTATCGGAAAGTTCGAGGTAATTTGGCACGTGATAAAATATGAAATCCCGAGATTGGGTCTTTACAGAAAAATTACTTTACAAGCCTTCGGAGTATTTACAAATCTATCATAAAAGACCCGGATTAAGACAGAAAGGATTAAAAACCTTTCGGACGCAAGGAAATTCCGGGCATTCAATAAAATTTTGAAGACGGTAAACCGAACATAAGCGTATCATCACGGGGGTAAAAGAAATTAAAATTAATTTAATATATTAATTAAAAAAATGTTACAATTCGTATAAGTTTAACCAACTTATTGGGTATCCCTAACATAGATAGTTGCTTTAACATCTTTTGTCGATCTACTCCATCAAACGCCTGTTTGAAATCGATATACAAGTTGTAAATAGGTATGTTATATTCAACACATTTTTCACGTATACCTCTTAACATATGTATTTGGTCTACAGTTGACCTCTTTGGTCTGAAGCCACATTGGTATTCACCAATAATTTCCTCCGAAAACGATTCCAGGCGGCTGTATATAATTGCTGATAATACTTGTAGATGACATTTAAAACTGTTATGCCCCTATAATTTTTGCAGAGTCGTTTGTCTCCCCCTTTGTACATAGAAAGTATGATTCCTACTTTTCAATCTTCTGGGATGACTTCTAGTGTTCATATGCGGTCGATTAGTTTATGGATACGCCTCCATAGCGCATGTCCACCATTCTTCAACAGTTCTGCAGTTATTCCATCTATGCCAGGTGCTTTATTATTTTTTAGATGTTTTATGACGTTTATCGTTTCTTCCAATGTTGGTTGCTCAACCAGTTGTTCTGCTGTGTAGTGAACTATCTCTTCATCTTCGTTTTGTTCTTTTTCTGGGTTTAACAGCTCTTTAAATGGTCCTTCCACCTTTTCATTATTTCCTCTTTCTCGCTGATAATTGCCCCATTTTTGTCCTTGCAAACTGTTGATCTTGTCATGTATCCCTGGGTGCATTGCTTGGTTTTCCTGTAAAATTTTCTAGTCCCACTTCTGTTATTATAATCTGTAATTTGTTGTATTTTTCTATGCAACATTTCTCTCTTTTTCCTTCTGCATATTTTCTTTGCATCCTTTCTGAGTTCTTCATATGCCTTTCTATTCGATCGGGAATCCCTTTGTAGACATTTCTGTCTAGCTATATTTTTGCTATTTATTACTGGTTGGCAATCTTGGTCAAACCATTCCTCGTTTCTTTTGCTTGAGGTTTCACCTAATGTTAACTTTGCCATATTTGTAATTGTCGTTTGGATGATATTCCATTCTTCTTCAATGTTGTTTTGTTCTCTTCTTTCATTTAATATTACAGACAATATCAAATAAATGCTATATTACATATAAAAGTGAAAAATATTCGACTTAAAAATAAAACCGGTAGCATGGAGTCATACTATCATATTATAACACATATCAATGGGCGCTGGCGGCGAGGTGCAAAGGAGTTCAATTGCACCCCCTATCCGGAAAGAACTTGCATAGCCATACATGTATAGTTCTTTATTTTATATTGGTTAATAGTATGTGTAGAGCAAATGCACCGGTGCATTTGCTGCAACGCATTGGTGGCGCCCATTACTTTATCATAAGGTTTTGTCACAATGATAATTATTGGATTGGAATACCCCCAAAATAAAAAAATTATTAGTGGTTAATAGACTAGACTAAATGACTAGATTCAAAAACCAGTAAAAAAAATATAGTAAGCGTATGAAACCAATTGAAAAAGCAATTTTTATTATTTTCCTTATTCCGTCCCTGTTTAATGTTACACACGTCAAGTTGCTGAGTGTTATGTTGGCGTTGAATAAGGGTTATATTAAGTAGTGTTTATTTATATATCGACGCAAGTACCCTTGTAATAGGAAGCACCAAGATGGAAAATTAAAAACAAGAACAATATTATTCTTAGAACAAAATAGTATTTGGAGAATCCTTTGTTAGAAATAATGGAATTGGTTTGTAGAAGCGTTGATTGAATAACCCCGGTCGAAGTAATAATTTACTAAAAGGTTTTCTGGGGAAAATGAATTTTTCAGCAAATTAAACAGGGTATGTAAAACCGGTTCAAAAGCAGACAAATGCTTAACCTTTAACTACCTTTACTGCTAACTTTAACTCGCATGGTTTATTATCTACACCACATCTGTGAATTTGAGATTGAGTGCATAAATTATTGTATTGTATTGTATTGATTATACTGTTTTAATGAAATATATACAAATAATACAATTCTCGTAGAAAAACAAAAATCTTTTTTTCCAGGCTGATTTTATTTCTTTTGGATCCTTAGTTATTTGCCCTTTTTGATTTCTGCATAGTTTTGTTCGGAGTTTGTATCCTCTTAAATTACGTAGATATCTATACGCTTATATCGTTGCTTTTCATTTTCTGTATATTACCATTTTCGTATTTTCTTTTCTCTGTTCGGCATATTTTATCGGCCTTCGGTCTTGCATCTTCGTAGATTGCTCTTCTTTCTCTGGTTCTTCTTTCCATATATTTATTCTGCTCTTTGTGTCTTTTCTGTATGGCGATGTGTAAAATAAGTCGAGTTTGTGATCATTTTTTTCTAATGGCAAAGTTGATTAGAAATTCTCTATTTTCATTGGTATTTTGATAAAGTAAATGTTTACCAATGGTTTCTAAACAATGTTCTTCTTTGCCTATTTGAGCATTTATATCTTCTAGTACCTTTTTGATGTCATTTCTCGGCGAGCTGTTGTATACTTCCACTAGCTGTTCGTAAAAATCTTTTGGGCAATGTATGTTAATTATTGAGAGTTTAAAAATTATTTTGTTTTTATTCTTAATTCACATATTATCTCGTTCACTGCTTTAAAATTTAATATAGCATGTTTCATGTTCTTTTTAACTATAAAAGGTACTCCGAACTTTCTTCTTCTGCTATATTTTCCGCTATATCGAATTGTATATATTTTTGTGTCTTTTGTTCCTAGCCGTATCCATTTAGTTTCTTTTATTGCTGCATTTTTTTTGTATTTTCTGTGCTCGCTAAATATTAATGCATGTGCTCCTGGTTTATTCAATGTTAGGGCATTTCAGGTACCGAGTCTTCTTCTTTGAGTGCTTCTCCTATCGGAGATTGGATATCATTAGGGCGATTCTAATTTTATTTCCTGCTGTTTTGAATAATTCGTTAGTGGTACAGCCAAACCACTCTCTTAAATTTCTCATCCAGGACATTCTTCTACAACCTGGATTTCTGCGTCCTTGGATTTTTCCTTGCATTATATTTTGTAGAAATGTGTATTTTTGTCCTCTCATCAGGTTGCCTAAGTATTTAAGTTTTCTCTTTTTTATATTCAGTATAACTTCAGGATCGTTATTTATTCTGCGTATTACCTCTTCATTTGTAATTTTATCCACCCAACTTATTTTTAGTATACGGCGGTAGCACCACATCTCAAAGCTTTCAAGATTTTTAACATTCCTCTGTTTAAGAGTCCATGCCTCAACACTGTAAAGCAAAGTACTGAATACATAGCATTTTAACATTCTAGTTCGTAGCTAAATACTAATATCACGATTACAAAATAATTTTTTCATTTTTATAAAGGTAGACCTGGCAATTTCAATACGTCTTTTTATCTCGCGATTTTGGTCACCTGTTTCATTGATGAGGGTTCACAAGTATTTGTACTTGCTTACTTTTTCGAGTTCGGTACCAGTTATTGCGATACTAGTGTCATGTCTTGGATTCTTACTGAAGGTTATAATATTTGGTTTTTTTGACGTTCATCCTTATGCCGTAGTTATAACATATCTCATTCATACTTTCAACTAGATGTTGTAGATCTTCCGCTGTTCTTGCCATTATCACAGTATCGTCAGCATATCGAATGTTATTGATAACTTCTCCATTGACTATTATCCCTTCGTTTGCATATGAGAGAACTTCTTGGCATATTTGTTCGCTGTAGATATTAAACAAGACCGAACAAGAAGGTACCGAGTACGTAGTCCATATTGCTTTACTTAAGTCTTCGTCGATACAATCGATCTTTGTTTTAAAGATAACTTTATATCTAAGTTTGCACCAACAAAAAATATTTACTAACTTCATAACTAACTTTTTATATTAAGTTCTATTCAATTTTGTATGTGTCTATTTTTATCAGAGATATGACATTTTGCATATTCAGATATATTCAGAGATATTAAGGATAAAAGGTCAAAAATAGAGGTTTGCAATGTTTATTTTTTTTGTAGACGTCCCGGTAGAAAATTCCGCTACTAAAAATTTTTTATTGAGTTTGCAATTTATAACCTTTTTGTATGTATTCCGATTTTTAAAATTCTTCTATCAGTTTGTAGCTCCATCTACTGAAATCGGTTTTTATTATTTTGGTAATAAAAATTTTTTGCTTAGATGGCATTATACGGTGATGAATAAAAGGGTTGTATTTTCTTCTAACTTTAAAGAATTTTGGGGAAAAATTGAAGAACTGATTTTGTTTCATAGTCCTTTCGTATTATCTCGGTGGCATCCCTAAGATTTATTTTTTTGAATTATCTGAGTATGTCTTTTCTTAGAGCTGCACAATTTATTGCCTGGCACGCCGATAAAAGTTAAATGACAGTGATAGCAATTTACATTTTCATTTTTAAAAATGACAGTACCTGCAAAAAAACAGCAGGTAAATAACTTATTTATCATCATAATGTTAACAGTAGCAGATGCTCTTATTAAAAGTTATGTAGCACGAACTTTGGGGTTTTCGCATTCTACAATTCGAGATGTATTTTCTCAAATTTAAAATAAATTTTAAAAATTTATTTTAAAATAAAGATCAAAATAAACGTTATCCCCGCATGATAAAAGTGATAATGAGTTCTGAACACCATACTCGAAAAATTCTTCTTAACAAAAATAAACTTTTGGAAAACAAATCTACTGAAACTTATTCTGTTATTGATGACAAGACACCTATGCAGCAACTTCGTTTAAAGGAACTTCGTACTGAGCTTGAAACTCGTAAAAATAATGGAGAAAATGACCTTACGATTAAATATGCGAATGGCTGTCCAAAGATAATGAAATTTCGTTCATAATTTTTCTGCACCAAAATTTACGGATTGGCTTCTTATGTATACAAATCTAAACTCACTTATGTCCAAATTTAATGAATTTATAAGTACTGTTCAACTTTTAAAACCTCACATTATTCTTCTAACAGAAACGTGGCTTAATTCTTCTATTCCCGACGCTCTTGTAAACATTGATAATTTCACTATATTTCGTAGAGATAGAGGTACTCGTCGTGGGGGAGGAGTATGCATCTATTTAGCAAATGAAACTACCAATACTTTTTCCATTAGTAATAAAACAATAGACGTACCCCGTATAGAAATTATCCACTTACTTATTACTAATAACTCTTTCATATTTAATATAGTTTGCATATACCGACCTCCGGATACAGTACTTACTCAGGACAATATGCTTATTAACAAACTTGAGGAATTATCATCCCTTGAAAATCTTATTGTTGTTGGAGCTTTCAATTTTCCAGACATAAGCTGGCCCATTATTTCCAAAACTGATACTATCAATTCCCAAAATTTGTTTAGAAACTTTGTCATGAACTCAAATTTATTACAACTGATAACTGAACCTACAAGGTTTAGAGCGAACAATAATACTTCAATTTTAGACTTATTTTTCACAAATGATGATCAACTAATTTCTACACTTGAAGTGTCCTCTCCTGTGGGTCTTTCTGACCACTCACTTATTACTGCTCACATTCAATTTAGTTTAACACCGCCTTGCAAAAATAATTTCGTAACGTATGCCACTACTGATTTCTTTAATGTAAATTCAGTTTTATCCCAGTTAAACTGGCAATCTATTCTTCTTAATCACTCTGATCCATCGTCAATGTGGGACTCTTTTCTTCATACTGCTATTACAACAATTTCTGATTATACAACCGAACGGCAGCTATACACGGAAGATATAAACTTACTGGATCCCTTGATGATTTTCTCGCCCACCGTAATTTTTCTAACCGAGTCAAACAATCTTTGCTAAAGTTAAGAACAGAATTTGAAGAATGTATCATTGCTAGTGGTAATAGTAAAAAAGTTTATCGGTACATTCGTACATCTTTATCTTCTAAAGTCTCCATACCGTTACTTCAAAAAGCTGACGGGTCTTTATGTTCTTCGAATAACGAATCTTCGGAATGTTTATCGTTATTCTTTTCTCAGGTTTTAACAAATGAACCTAACGATACCATTCCTCAAATAATGTGCCCACGTTTGTCTAAAACTCTTGACAATATATCTTTCACACCGGATGAAATTAAACATCATTTAAGGAAACTACGAAATAATTCATCACCTGGATTAGACGGACTCACCTCTTTTTTCCTCAAACAATGTGCAGAATCTGTAGCCATCCCTATATCTCTTATAATGAATGCTTCTTTAATCAAGGTTCTCTCCCCTCGTCCTGGAAATTGGCGTCGGTTACTCCTATATTCAAGAAAGGAAATAAACTTGATTGCAATAACTATCGTCCAATCAGCCTGGTTCCTATTGTCGGCAAGGTCATGGAATCTTTATCATGTCGATGTAGTCTACTTAGACTTCTCCAAAGCTTTCGACCGTGTTCCAAAACGTCGATTACTAGCTAAATTGGATCACTATGGTATCCGCGGAAAGTTGAACATTTGGATTGAAGATTTTCTATCCGATAGATACTTCAGGGTTCGTGTTGGGGAAGACCACTCACTAGATAAGCCAGTCAAGAGTGGAGTCCCACAAGGATCAGTACTTGGACCGCTACTATTTTGTGTCTACACTAGTGATCTTCCGCTCATCGTATCCAGTAAGGTTTCCATTTACGCTGATGACACGAAATTATATGTGAATCCAACTATTAACCAACATGTTCTTCAACAAGATATTGACGCAATATTCAAATGGTCCTCAGAATGGTTACTTCCGCTTAACATTGAAAAATGCGTTGTTTTACATATCGGCAAAAATAACCCATCACTACCGTACTTTATTAATGGACATCCCTTAAACTCGGTAACCTCCCACAATGATCTCGGAGTGATAATTAATAGTGACTTAAATTGGTCTGATCACATAGTGTCGGTGCGTAAACGTGCAACCTCGAAACTGTTTTTGATCCGTAAATGTTTTAAACGTATATCTCTAACTTCTGTTAGTAAACTTTACTCAATATACGTTAGACCTATTCTTGAGTTTGCCGGACCAGTGTGGAATCCAGATCTCATTCGCGATAAGATCCTTCTTGAAAATGTTCAGCGTAAAGCTACAAGACTGGCATACGGTCGTGTAAGACCTAACTATAAAGATAGATTATCCATGGATCATCTTACGACATTCGAGCAGCGACGTCTTCGAGGTGATCTAATTATGTCCTTCCGTATTTTAAAACATAACTTTGGGAACCTGAGCACCATATTCACTTTGAATCAAGACGAAAGATTAAGAGGCCATCGATACAAATTGAAAAGGGAACAAACTACTGCAAGGTCCAGGGTGAACTTCTTGCCAAATAGAATCTTTAATATCTGGAACAATTTGGATCAAGACACCATATCGGCAACTAGTGTTAACATCTTTAAAAATAAACTTGATAGTGGTTTATTTTATTTATAGGATTTTTTTTCTTTGACAGCATTATTTATTTATTTATTTATTGTCTCACCATTCAACTTTTGTATGATATACTTAATTGTTTATGGTTACTTAACTTTATAATTGGTATTAGTTTTATAAGGATGTTTTTTATTTTTGATTTTCGGGCATAATAGGAGCTCGCTCCTCTGCCCTTATTTGTAATATAATAATAATAATAATAATAATAATAATTTCTTCATTGACTACAAGAAGGCTTTTGATTCAGTGCCGCATGAATGGCTTATAGATATATTGAAAATATATAAAGTCGATGATAATCTCGTGACCTTTTTGAAGCATATAATGGCAGAGTGGAAGACTAAAATTCACCTTCAAATACCGGGTGAAATTAATATCGAAACTGAAGATATCCCTATTAACCGGGGGCTTTTCCAGGGGGACTCGTTAAGTCCACTTTGGTTTTGCCTAGCAATGAACCCACTATCTCAGCTGCTGAACTCTACTGACTCAGGTTTTAGCATCAAAAATAACAACACTGTTGTAGCGAAGCTTAATCATCTGTTGTATATGGATGATTTAAAATTAATGGCTTCCACTCGAAACCACCTAGATGAGATGCTAAAAACTGTAGAAAATTTCTCAAATGATATCAGTATGAATTTTGGACTAGACAAGTGCCGTATACTAAACATAGTCAGAGGAAAGGTTCAGCCCGGAGGTTTCGATATGCAAGATGGCCAAAACATCGAGGCAATGGGTGAAAATGATATGTACAAATATCTCGGAGTAAAACAAGCGCGGAAAATTGACCATAAACAAATGAAAACCGAACTAACTTCGGAGTTCGTGCGAAGAGTAAGACAACTAAATCGGTCATATCTTAACAGTAAAAATTTGTTTAAGGCATTAAATACGTACGCCTGTTCCGCGCTGAGCTACTCATTTGGTATTATAAAGTGGTCAAAAACGGATATAGAGGGTCTTCAGCGGAAAGTAAGAACACTTCTCACAAAGGCGCAAAAACATCATCCACGTAGTGCAGTAGAGAGAACAACATTACCGCGGTATCAAGGGGGAAGAGGACTTATGGATATAGGTGAGCAATTGGATAAACAAATTGCTAATTTAAGAACTTATTTTCAGGTACAGGCTGAGACATCTACTTTACATCGAGCAATTTGCGCAGTAGATGATACGACGCCGCTTAAACTGAGGGAACAAGAAATGCGCATAAACCACCTGACTAAGCAAGACAAAATGCGCGCCTGGATGAGTAAACCTCTGCATGGGCGACATCTTAATGAGATCAGCCAAGAATATGTCGACAATACAGCGTCGAACTATTGGTTGACATCAGGAAAGATGTTTCCCGAGACTGAGGGTTTCCTACTTGCCATTCAGGATCAGGTTATTCCAACTAAAAATTACCTGAAATATATTGTTAAAGATCCTCAAGTCCAAAATGACAAATGCCGATATGGATGCCAAGCCCAAGAAACTATCCAACATCTTACCGGTGGCTGCCAGGCATTTGTCGGTACTGATTATAAAGACCGTCATGACTCAGTAGGAAAGATTATCCACCAAGAACTAGCTGACAAACTGGGACTTCTCCAAACCGACCATCTTCCTTATTATCAATACGTCCCTGATAGAATGCTTGAAAATGACAACTACAAGCTATACTGGGACCGCACTGTGCTTACAGACCAACCAGTGGCCCATAATAGACCCGATCTCATACTAGTTAATAAAATTACTAAGCAAACAACACTTATTGATGTGGCGATACCCAACACCAATAATTTACGTGTTAAATACAACGAAAAGATCGCCAAGTACAGAGATCTAGAAATACAAATCAGGAGACAATGGAGAATGGAAAGTACCCAGACGATACCTATTATTCTTTCTACCACTGGAGTCATCCCGAAGAGCCTCCTAGAAAACATAAAAAAGCTGGGTCTAAATGAACATCTATATAAGATTATGCAGAAAGCTGTGTTACTTTCGACGTCCAGATGCGTACGAAAATTTTTTCGAGATACATCGACATACCAAGTCACCTAGGACTCGATAACATGGAAAGAGTCCCACCAGAGCTCAATCCTTTTGATACCGTAGGTATCTGGGATGAGTGAATTTTCCCCTTAGAGGGAGTGTGAGCCGTATGGCTAAATCTGGATAATAATAATGTATGGGATAGATATCTGGAGACTGGAAATTTCACAAGACGCAGAAGGAGAAGAAAATGTATGATACGAAGAAGATTGGCAGAAGTTGAGATTAATTTACGAAGACCAGGGACACCTCCACAACGACTTCTTCAGCATCGACAGTAGCAACTGGCGTTTGCAAGATTGCCTATCCACTGGACTGTGCAACAATGAGGTTACATTTTATTCACCGACGAATCAAAGATTTGTTTGAGGTCGCCCGATGGTCAGGAGTGCGTTTACAGTCGTCGAAATGAAGCGTTTGCCCACTATTTGTAGCGAAGTACGTACTGATCTTGTATTCGTTGAAAATGGAGCTATGACTGCCCGTCGCAGCTTTAAAGAAATTTTTTAAAAGATGTGATAGTTTCATTCACACTATTATTGGGAACAATTTTAAATTAATTCACGATAGTGCTAAACTTTACATTGCCCATATTGTAAATGACTATCTGGATTAGGTTGAATTCATAAGATGAGAATGTCCTGCATGCAGCCCAGATCTTAATCCAATCGAGCATTTATGGGATGAATTAAAAAGAGCTATTTGCCATCATCCTAGGCCTCCAGAAAATTTGGTACAGTTAATATTAGCGCTGGTAGAGGATATTCCGATAAGTCAAAAAACAAAATCTTAGGAATGCCTACGAGATAATACGAAAGGACTATGAAATAAAATCAACCCTTTAATTTTTTCACAAAATTTTTAAAATTAGGAGAAAATACAACGCTTTCATTCACCCCCGTATAATGCCATCTAAGCAAAAATTATTTATATCCAGAATAACAACAAACGATATCAATATATGTACTTCCAAACTCCATGCAAGGATCTTCAAAATCAGAAAAACTTTTTTTTGTGAGATGATATAATATTTTGTTGTTAAAATTTTTAAAAGTTATCCAAAATGGATTAATAAATTTCCAGAATGCTTTCGATTCTATCAGATCATCATCAATGAAAAACGTCCATAGTTGAAAATAAAGTAGTTGAAACTAGCCACATAGTGAGGGCAGATGACCCCTAAATTACATAATTTAGATATACATATATATATATATATATATATATATATATATATATATATATATATATATATATATATATATATATGAGTCTATAAAGATTTATTATCGCTGTTACTGCTTCTCCGCTCCTAATTTCTATCTTTTTCTGTCATATGCAGTTGCCTCTTCTAATTCTCTTGCCGCCATTGCTTCATCAATATCGTTGCGCTAACTTCTCCGTGGTCGTCCTCTCTTTCTTCTTTCAGGAGGGATTCATTCTAGTACTATTCTAGGCCATCTGTACTCTGGCATTCTTTTAATATGTCCGAACCAGATTAATTGTTTTCTTTCTATGTCATCATTGATATTTCGTTCCATTTTCATTTCGTTTCTTATTTGTTCGTTTCTAACTCTCTCCAGTTTCGATCTACCGCAGCTTCGTCTCAGATAATCCATTTCTGTCGTCATAAGTCTGTTTCTATTAGCTTTGGTGACGTCCAATACTTCCGAATCGTAAAGTGTAATACTGTGGACTATGCTACCGTAATCGAATTGTTTTTTTGCCAGAGATTAGAGTTTAAGGCACGGGTCGCTGCTCTGCCCTTGTTTATTCTTTCCCTGATTTCATCTGCGCTATTTGCCTTCTTGTTGAAAATGACCCCCAAATATTTGCAGGATTGCACGCCTTTGATTTTGTCGTCTTCCAAGACTAGGTCACATATTTCATCTGTTCCCACTGAGAGATATTCACATTTTGTCATATTCATGTTTAGAGCTGCCACCTCATATTCTTCTTGCAGTTTTATATATAATTTTTACATAATTTAGATAAAGAACATTATTCAGGATCATCTGACCTGTTTATGTGGCTAGTTCTTACTACTTTATAAAGGGTTTTCACTGATGAGGATTTGAGAGGATCGAAAACGTTCCGAAAATCAATAATCCATTTTGGATAATTTTTAAAAATTTTAATAATAAAATTTTATACGATCTTATAAACAGAAGTTTTTACTTCATTGTAATTTTTTTAAACTATGGTATACAGCCAATCACGGGGAACTTTCCTTTTAAATATTAACAAATAAAAAAGTTGTAAATTGTCAAACTTCATCAAACATTTTTAGTAGCGGAAATGTATGCCAGGGAGTATATATTTTTCGTGCATTATCTAAAATTTTTTAGCTGTAGTATATTCAAATTACACTTACATGTATATACATCCTCTACCACTAACTTAAACTATTTTTGTACAGATTTCTACTGGACTATAACACAACATCTCATATTCCTCTGTAAGTCCTAATATTGCCTACTAATAGCAAAGCAAAACCTAATTACTAGCCATTTCACTACCAAAATGGTGTTTCAAATACATTTTCCATTTATCAATATGCAACTGATATTAATTGAGGTTTATTAGATAAACAACAACAATAAACAAATTTTGTTTATTGGAAACTGAGCATAAGGTCATATTTACAATATGCAATGCTGTGTATTTGTATACGTGTCTAACGACTTACGTAAATTAATTGATTGGCAAGAAAAGAATTACCTTACGTACTATAATATGTTTATACCATTTACTTTGCATTGATGGTTCTACGTTATTTTAATTGGATGTAACATAAAACTGTTTAAACAAAAATATTTTCTGATCACCTATGTTGTTTAATAAAAATACAAAAATACAAAACTTCGATTAACTCTTCAGGCCAGACAAAACTGTTTTTTTGCATTAACTTTACAACTATTTGCTAAAATTGTGCGATATTTTAGGTACATTTCAAGGTTAAGAATCTGCATATATACACATTTTTTTATAAAAAATATAACATGTATATTCAAAATATACCGCTAAATAGACTGACAAGTCCCACCGGTCCGTTTATGTAACTTTGCATTTATCTTGGCAAGAAAAGTTATTACCGTCTTGGTTTTGTAACCGGTGACATAGTGTCTATGTTGATAGACACTATGTCTACTGACACTAGTTGATGAAATTGTTGTTACATGTGTTCTTTCTACAACCTGACAAAAATTAGAGTAGATGTGGCTGATAGAATGCCTTCAACGTATAATGTAGCCAGGGTAACTAGAATATGAACAATAAACAATTTTATAGACTGCTAAATGTAGATGCAATTAATGATTTTGTTTTTTCTTTTTTTTTTTGTTTAAATGGCATAGGCAAGTGCCATATAGCCAGTCACAACATGAAAATATTCTACCCATAAAGAAGATTGTGTAGTACAATATAAAAAGATAATATAAATTTCAAACTTAAGTAGCATTACAAATTTTAAGCATTAAAATTATTATTAAGGATAGGATAGAGATAAAACATGGACACTCGTTTCTCGTCTAGGGACCCATCAAGACATTGCTTTTAAGACAAACTAGATTGGGTCACGGATAAAAGGTAATAACAAATGGGGTAAAACAGAGGTTAGGATTTTAATTACAGTTAAACATTAAGCTTACTTTTGCAAATAAATTCCACCAAACATTCATTTACAACTTTAATATGTAGAGATAGCAGATAGCACATATTGTACGGAGGAAAAATTTTGATGTTGACTTAATTTTTTATTAGAATTTCAGTTTGTTTTGTGTATTTTTTACATTCGAAGAAAATGTGATATAGATCACCTTCTTTTTGACAGTCTGGACATAAATTTGAATTTACGAGTTTAGTTTGGACAGATAACCAGGATAGCATGCGTCTCGAAATTTTATTCTAATTATGGATGTTATATACTTTCGTTGAACAGAATAATTTTTAAACCAATAATCACTTGGGATTAAAGGCTGTATAGAAGCATATTGCGAGGAAGACTGCGTACTGTATATATATATATATATATATATATATATATATATATATATATATATATATAGATATATATATATATATATATATATATATATATATATATATATATATATATATATATGCCAAGATTGTTTCCATTTACTATTGATATTATTTTTAATTATTGTTAATGCGTCTTGTCTTCATATTTGGTGACCAGCTTGCGTTCCAGTATCAATGGCCTTTTTAGCTAATAGGTCAACATGTTCATTGTATTTAAGACCTATATGTGCTTTAACCCACAAAAAATGAACAACTCTTCGCTTTTTATAAATGTCATAAACAAGTTTTTTAATCTGAAAGACATATATATATATATATATATATATATATATATATATATATATATATATATATATATATATATATATTTGAGTTATTACGAGGAAAATTTAAAGTTTCAATGGCTAACATAACAGACAATGAGTCAGATACAATTGTAACAGATGTATTCTGAGTGTTTTCAAAGTATCTTAATGCTTCATATATTGCTACAACTTCAGCACTAAAGATTGAAAAACTAGGATTTACAAACAAACAAAGTTTTTCTGTATTAGTTGATGGAATGTAGAAAGCACACCCAGTACTAACAATAGACTTTGAGGCATCCGTATAAATAGCTAAAGAGTCTGACAGACTAGATAAACAGGACCAAAAAAATATTCGAGCTAACAGAAGAATTTACAGGATAATTCGGTTGTATCACAGTAATGGGTTGCAAGCACGAATAAAAATGTTCGATGTTAAGATTATCCTCTAATTTAAAGTCATAATCAAAATTTGTCAGGCTTCTAAAAGTTCTTAAGTCTCCAATATGGATTACTTAAATCTTCTTCGTTCAGTTTTCTGATATTTGAGTAGAAAGTAGTGTTACGATTTTGTATATTAATAACAAACTTTTAACTGAGGTATTCTCTTCTATAGCCCAAGGGATTTTCTAGAGCTTCCACATGTAGAGCAGTAATAGGCGTCGATTTCATGGCAGCCAAACAAATACGCAATGCCGCGTTTTGAAACACATCTATTGTTTTCAGAATATGTTTACTTGCTGAACCATATAATATGCATCCATAATCGATAATTGATCTAAAATAAGATCAAAAGAAAAGCAAAGAAGTTTCCACATCTGCACCCCACCATCTTTTTGTAATTGATTTGAGGAAATTTAGAACCTTCTTACATCTATCCAACATAAACTCAAACTCAGTTTTCAAGTTAACTTGTGATCGAGAATCATTCCCAAATATTTAATTGAAGAACTGAAATTAAAATCATCCCCATTCAATTTTATCTGATTTAGTTTTGGGATATTGTGTCGAGTGAAAATACTAATACTTGATTTTTGACATTTTGTTTGAACCAATTTTTGGATCTATCAAATATTTTTTCTAAAGTTTGCATGCAGTTATCGTATTTTTTGGTAGAAGAATATATAAGAAAGTCATTAGCATACTATATTATTTTAAAGCTGATATTTTTAATTGATTTGATTTTTAATGATTTTGTTATAATCAGACACAATTCAAATGCACCATGTAGCAAAGACAGAAGAACCTTTCAAAAAATTTAGGACTTGACTTGGTTAAAGCAAACACTCGAGCCCGGGCTTTAACTGAGACGTTGCCTAGAGGTGTGCACCGCAAAATATGCGGGTATTATAATCTCTAATCCAGGGTATTCAGATTCCTCACCAAACAAAAGTATACTACAAATATTGTAAAAGGTGTAAAACTAGAGTTTTTTGCAAATTGTTTGGAGCATATTACAGCCTATTGTGCGAAGTGTCTAAACCAAAATTAGGAAAGAAAATTCAAGTTTAGGTCACAGTCGTTTTTGTTAGTAAACAGTTTTGGAGAAAACAAAATAGTGCCTCTGTAGAAGAAAGTGGTTAAGTAGGTAATGTTTTTCTCGGAAAAAAGTTTGAGTAGATCTGCAGGTTAGATCTGCAGAACTGTTAGTAAACAGTTTTGGAGAAAACAAAATAGTGCCTCTGTAGAAGAAAGTGGTTAAGTAGGTAATATTTTTCTCGGAAAAAAGTTTGAGTAGCACTGCAGGGATTTGATCGGGTCCAGGTGTTTTATTATTTTTGGCTTGCTGTATTGCTCTTCTGACTTCTGATTTCAGTATACTGGATTTTATGTCTAACTAGTTGTCACATGTAGTATTTATATGTGTAACATTTCCTCGAGGAGAATCATGAAAGAGGTCACTAATAGATCTCTCCCATTTTTTGCACTTTTATTCGTTTATTTAAGTTTCTTATGGAGCTAAAAACTGTCGTGTTTTTTGGAGGTCTTCTATTTCTCTACATAAATTCCTATGCCAAGATTCTCTAGAGTTTGCTTAATTTTTCTTTTTATAAGTCTGTTGATTTTGTGGTATTTGTTAATATTTCTATTTTTATGTTTCCGTCGAACACCGATCAGGTCTAGTAGTCATTTTTTGCTAATATTGTAGGTGTTTTCAGACTCTCTTTCTTCCTTTAAAATCGATTTATGTATGTCGTACCATTATGTATTGTATGTCGTGTAACATTTATTAATGGTTCTATTTTCGTTTGGTGTATTGGTTATTTCGTTTATTTTTCTATTTATCTGCTGTGATATGTGTTCACGTGTTTTCTAGGGAGGTCAAGATTTATCTTACTAGGCTTTGTTGGCTTTGTTAGTTTCTTTAATTTAATTTTTATAAGCAGAGTAAATTATGATTTGAGTTTATTTAGACTCTCTTTTTTTCGCCACTTCTTTCTATCCAAACTAAACTTCAAGTCTGACCGCTATACCTAATATTTTTCAAGCTTCTTTTTGACACCTCTAAATTCAGAGTAGATTATTCGTCATCCCCCTCCTAAACTATTCAGTTCTCATTTTACTTATCCACACATCTCCCTCAGGGTTTAGTTCGGATCTCTGGAGACTCCAGCCTTCTGTAGTCTTTCCTCTTCTCATAGTTTAAAAACATCATAACTTCCTTTTTTACTTAAATTTAACAGAGCCACCCACAACCTTTTCATTTTTACAGTTCATGTCAAGATATACCAATAGTCTATTAAGCTCATGAAGTTATAACTTATCCTTTTATACTTCTCATGTACCTAGTGTTGCTTTATAACAGATAAGGCCTTTTCTTCTTAAGTTATAAATTGGGTACTATATGATCATCACATTACAAACAAACGACGTCCCAACCATAAATTTTTGTCTATCTCATAATTAGTAACTTAAAAAGTTTTACATTTACCAGGTACCAAATGTTGCTTTTTAACATATAGGGCCTTCCATGCTTAAGTTATAAGTTAAATATTACATGAACATTAGATAACATAAGCTTTTATTTTATTCACTTAACACCACCTCCAAATACAAAATATATCAATTCCTATTTCACCCATTAACAATAAATTTTCAAGAATCCAACTTCCCACATATGTCTATTTTCCATTTCCCAGGTACCGAATGTTGAGAAAATATAAGGGGCCTTATATTAGAATCTCTTATTCACACTACTGTAAGACGTATGTATAGTTGGTTGCCTAACAATACCACATACACTAATTAATAAAACAATTTCCACCATGTTCTTAAAAATAAATTCAGGAAATTAACAACTTAAAACAACAACATTGATCGTTGCTAGTGTTACATTATTTTAATTTTAACTTTTTCAATTTTTAAATAGCGTTGGCTTCTGTCTTAATTGGACTAACACATAATGTTACACTGACTGCTTTGTTCGGACTTCCGTCCTAACTTGTCAAGATTGTCATTTTAATCAGTTGCTTTCATCAGGTCCTCGTAGACACATCGTCTCAGGACCAGCAACTTTACGTGGAGTCATACGTCGCCATGTTACCAAATCCAATGGTAACTTTAACATCATAGAATACATCACCATATAATGTAAACTAAATTTAAATAACAATTTTGAACGGGTTTTTACCCACATATTTAGTGGCTCAATACATGTATACCCACCTAGTAAGTATTAACCACATTTTGTATTAACCTTGGTCAAAATTTAAATCTCACGTTCTTTTTAATTAAGTGGTTATATACTTTTTAGGTGCACTGATGATGGAATATGGATTCCGAAAACGTTTTGTGATATAGTCCGATTGGGTTTTTTAAATTTATATACCTTTTATAAAGTATTTTTAATAACATTTTTTGTTATATATGGTATACAGCCAACTACAGGAACTTAGATTCCTTGTGGAGATATAAACATATGATTGGTAGTAAAGACGTAGTATCCTTTATAAAAATAGGAAGACTAAGATGGGCAGAACATCTGGCAAGATCACAGCAGAACAACCCTCCTAGAAGAATCCTTGTGTCACAACCTGTGGGAAGTAGAAGTAGTGGTAGGCCAAAACTCAGATGGAGGGATGGTGTAGATGAGGATGGTAGATAAATAGATAGAACTGACTGGCGTAATAGACTTGGGAAGGTCAAGGCTCTTTTATAGGGGTGTAGCAACAATGATGATGATGAATTTCATTTTGTGATTATTTATCATTTAAAAATATTTCTTATTTAAGATTATTATCATATCTATTAAAAAATATTAAATTAATATTCTTTCTTTCTTTCTCCCCTTCCTTTTACCCTAATGAGGGTGTCGGATTAAATTAATATTAATATTCAAACTTAAATTTGTTATTATTTTTATTTCACCCCAATATATTGTAGGGCTCGCTCGTATTTGAAAAATGTAAAAAGTACCCTTTCATCCTCTAATTTAAGCTCATCGTTTTCATCTCTTCCTATGCATATGTATTTTGTTTTTATTAAATTAATATGATCAGAAACTAGATCTAGAAAATAGTCAGACGCCTATTCGTTCTACTTAATTCTCCACTTTAAGGCAAAAGAGTGGTAGAGTTTATTATTGCTGTAAGCCACTTATTTAAGACTTTAAGAAGCATCTCTATAATACATGCAGTAAGAGCTCGCACCGATACGCTAACCCTCTTTAAAATGCAAAGGAACTAAAACAGGGAATGGCATGATAGTTTTCAACGTGGAATTGGAAACGCCTGAACTCGTGGCTGAAAAACCTCAGGAGATGGTTTGACCGATCGTCCGCAGAAATCTGTCTTGCAGCAGTTTCCAAAGCTACAATTCCCATTTGGATCTCCAACCTTCGAAAGGAGATGGTGCAATAAAGAAAAGAATCATTGGAAGTGGTAGTTTAAAAAACCGATGTAGACAACAGAACAATGGTCCATCCTTTAGAATAATAACTAAGTAATATTATAAGAAGAATCGGAAAAAAAATCACAGAAATCCATGCAGAGCTAACAGTAACAGGCGAAAGAATAGAAGTTCATACAAACTAAATCAAATTAAACCAAATTTACATACAGACAAGGGTGGGAAATGTATATACAGATCACATTACCACATTTAACAGTCATCATAACTTCGAAGAGGTGAGATAGTTCATCTAATCTAAAAAATATGGGTTGACCGCGACAACAACAGGAAAAATAGAAATATGTAACATAATAGTTAATATGTATTATTGCAGTAGAAATTTGCAGAATTACTTTTACATATTTTTGACAATCAAAAATGCTTTTCCATTTGATGGCTGATTTTTTGCTACTGGAAATAACATTTCGTTTTATTAATTTCTTTTTTTAAACAATTTTTCATTGAAAGCTGTGTAACCCAGACTTTGTCCAACACGAAATCCTGTATATGATGGAAATTATGGTGGTTGCTTACATGGCTTAACATAGAAAATATAACCTTCATAAGATAAGATAAGTGACGCCGTGAATGCTCTTTGAACTGCGAAGGAAAAGACCTATTGTACGTGAAATCAAATCTTAACTGTCTTTTCTTTTTTTTTTCGATATACTCTGTACGAGTACTAGAAACCAATTCGCTAAGAATTTTGTTTAGTTGAGGAGATATGTTGTGGAATGCAATTTTTAGATTCCCCATGTCTCTCTTAACATCTTTATCAACGTCTGTTTTGCCTTGCAATTCTTAGAAGGCACAGATTAAAGCGACATTCTGCCTTTGGTTTCGAAAATTAGTCTACGATTTTAAATGAATATTGTTTGCATTAGTTGGCTGTAGATCTGTCAACAGAAGTATAACCTACGTGTTTTATTGTCAACTTGGGGTCAGTTCGCAAAGTTTAAATTTTAGTTTTTTACTTTGTGACATTCAAATATAACAATTTTACTGCAACAAGAATGGTTTTTATGATATGCGTATGTTATGCGATTTAGTTTATCGCGAAATGGGGTGTAACGTTTGAGCAGGACAACATATACCCTGAAAAATTTCACAATCCTTATCCCACGCACACAACATTTAAAGCTCTTCATCAACGATTAAGAGAAACAGGTTCAGTGGTCCCAAAAAATAATAAAAGAGGACGACATGATGATGTAACATTAGCACATGAAGATGTTATTTTAATAAATGTTGAGGAAAATCCAGAAATTAGCTTTCGAAGACTATCTGCCATGTACCCCACAATTTTAAAATTTTCTGTATGAAATATCTTACACAACAAAAATTTATATCCTTTTCATTTTACAAAGGTACAAGCACTGCTGCAAGGAGATTTGCCTGCTCGTGAAACATTTGCTAGATGGTTACAAAATCAGAAAATGAAGATTTTGTCAGATACATTTTGTTTTGCGACAATGCTACATTCACAAAAAATGGAATTTTTAATGTGGATAATGCACAATGTTATTTGTATGTTGGTAACAATCCCCACGTTGTTCAAGAATTTAAGCATCAGCATAGGTTTAGCATAAATGTTTGGATAGGAGTTGCTAACGGTTATCTACTTGGGCCTGTGGAATTGCCTGCTCGTTTAAATGGTGCTTATTACTTACATTTCCTCCAAAATGTTTTACCTAATTCGTTAAATGGTGTGCCTTTAAATGTTCGGCAAAACTTATGGTTTCTACATGACGGCGGTCCGGCACACTTTAGTAGGAATATATTTTGATAATAACTACGAAGACGATTGGATTGAAAGAAGTGGTCTAGTTGCTTGACTAGCAAGGTCGTCTGGGGTTGTCTGGGATACATAAAAGCATTTGTTTATTCTGTTCCGATACAAAATCGTGCACAACTCTGGTTAAGAATACAAGATGCTTCCAACAAATTTAGAAATATTTTGATATTTTTGCAAAAGATCGGAGTTCTCTATGCAAAAGGGCAAATTTATGCATGGAGAGTAATGGTCATCGCATTGAGCATCTTTTGTAACTATCTACTGTTGAAACTTGTTCTTTTGTTTTAGTTTCGTTCCATCTTAATAAATACTTTGTTTTTAAAACCCTTAAATAAAATTATGTTACAATTTGATTTTTTGCTTTTTTCTCAAACTTTTTTACGAATTGTGAGCAGCATTTATTGAAACAAAAGATAATTTATTAATTTAATAAAGGCACCTATTATTTTAACGTCTATGAAGAAAAAACGAAAAATTTTCAAATCGATTTTTCTAGAAAATGGTGTATCTTACTGACTTAAAGTAAGAGTACCTTTTAGTACTAGAATACATGAAGATTTAATAATCTAGTATAATGAATGCTTAAAAGCTAAAGACAAAAAAGTTATGCGTTAAAATAACCGTAGTCCTATTCGAACGGACGGCTATGACCGGTACTAGAAATTCGAAATTGATGAAATCGATTCAACTCTGGATGAAAAATAATCGTACCAGTTTTCGTTCTGGAGGAATTAGAAAAAAACCTAATTACAAGGCACCATCTTCAAAGAGCTCTAGCTCCGTTAGCATTTTAGGACTAGGTGAATTGGGTTAAATTGTTTTAAAATTATCTGAGGAATATCTGGTCTTCATTTTTCAGGAGAGTTTCTGGACACCCTGTATAATGAGTGCATATATTTTTCATAATCCTTTGGTGTAATTTTATTTTCCGGTATCCGGTATGATAAATGTTTTAATCAAAGTTACAGGAAATAGTTTTTCAAATATATGCGGACATCAATAAAATTATAAATGTAAAAAATCCTAAGGCCTATATTCTACATATATATTTTTTGTTACAGTAAAACCCCAGAGTGTGAATATTTTAACGCAAGAAAAGCACGTTTCTGCCGATAAAAGATACGAAGTAGAGTGCAGGACCTCGGGTTCTAGGCCCGACGCTATCATAACTTGGTGGAAGGGTAACAGACCTGTCAGAAGAGGGAAAGAGAAAAATGTAAGTATGTGTAAAAAATGATACGGATATTGACGTATATGTCAAGAGCACTTCTCGGGATAATAACTCAAGGATAATAAAGAATGTGTAAGGAGGGAGAGTTAATGTAAACCATATTATAATATACAATACTCATTTTAAATAATTATAAAATCTTTCTTCTTCTTTTCGACGAAGACTTTTTTATCTTTATTAATGTTGGTAATATATAATTTACAGTACTATATTATATTTTGGATAAGGCTAAGTTGAAATGTAATGGTGTACTAATATTTTTCATTTAATTTTTAAATTCTTAGTAAAATTTTAGACAAAATTTGTGTACAACGTCCTAAAAGTGAAGGATTTTTGAGATATTTAGATTTTTTTTTTTAATTTTGAAAAAATCCTAGTCCACATTAAATAACGATATCGCCATTAATAATGGGGCTAGTGACGTAAAATTGTAACGAATATACAACAAGCGCTTGCCGCCCTTTAACTCCATATGTCCAACTCATATATCATACAGGGAGTTTTAAAGTTGGCCGCCAACAAGCACAATTTAAATAATTTATAAGTTGCTTACTTTAAATAGAACACCCTGTATTTTATTACATTTTCCGTTGTCAATTCGTTTGGTATCAATATTCTCTATACCTAAATCCAACTGCTTTTTAGATATTTCATTATATATTACCAATCAAGAGACCCATCTCATGTTTGTTGACCTCCGTAAAGCATACGACATCGTTCCTGTGACTAAATTATGGAAATCACTAGAAGAAACAAACATTAGCTAAACTCTAATCAAAGCTTTAAAAAATCTATATAAAAATTCTACATCAGAAGTAAAAATTGGCAACAGACTATCTAAAAAGTTCATTGTTAGCAAAGGGTCTGCGCCAAGGATGCTGTATTTCACCAACGTTGTTCAAGATATATGTTGCAAAAGCACTAAATCAGTGGAAACGTAAATGTCACGGTATGGGTATAAACCTCGGAGAGGTTTGTTTATATACCTTACAATTTGGTGATGACCAAGTCATCATAGCCAATGATAAAGACGATCTAGGGTATATGGCAAGGAAATTAAGGAGGAGTATGAACATTGGGGCTTGGAAATTAATGTGGAAGAAACTAAATACCTACCCATAGGAGTTGAGTTAACCAATATCGAACTGGAGAATAATGAAGAAATTACATCCTGTATTAAATACACGAACCTGGAAGTAATCTTCGATAGAACGAGAAAAGACGATAAGAAAATAAAGAAAATGGTAACACAAGCTAGAAAAACAATTGGCTGCCTAAATGAAATAATTTGGAGTTCCAAAATAGGAATAAAGCGAAAATACAATATATATGAAACACTAATTAAAAGCAGCCTACTTTACGGAGCAGAAACTTGGCGAATAACCGAGAACAACAGAAAAAAATTAGAAGCTGTAGAAATGGATGTGTTTAGAAGATCTTTAGGTATATCCCGCAGGGAAAGAGTTTGAAATGAGGAAATAAGACGACTAATTGGAGTTGACGGCTACTTAACAACAGACATTAAGAGAAGTCATGTTTAAAGCATGGAAGACACAAGATTGCCCAAAAAGATTATGCAGTGGGTACCACCAAACCGTAAAAAACGAGGAAGACCCAAAAAGACATGGAAAGACATTATATATATATATATATATATATATATATATATATATATATATATATATATATATATATATATATATATATATATATATTATTGTGATATTTAAAGTCTTGGTGCGCCAAGCAATAATTAGCTAATTAATTTTTTTGATTAATTAAAATTATTTAAATGATATGATTATGACTCTATCACAATTTTTAATTCTTTTATCTCAGGGTTAAATTCGTGCTTCAATATCTATGCTATTACATGTGAAAGGTAAGGTCCAGAGAATACCGGAATAATAAAAAACACATATGATCTAACACTATATATTGAAATAAATATAATGAAATAAATCACACTCAAAAGTTTTCAATAAACAAATCTCATATAAGGATTCTCAAAATTTTGTTCTCCGTACGTGAACAATCAAAATTTATGGTACAAACAATATTAATTGAAAACTCAAAATCCCAAACTATTCTAACTCTCCTAATCAAAATATTTATATCCTTTCTAAATTACGTGTAAAAATTATGTTATCAATAAAAGAAAAAACTGCAGAAACAAAATATCTCTCTCTGATGATGAGTGGTCCAAATCCTTGTTCCTTGTAGACTATATTATCTCCTCTCAACCGCTCCCTATGTAATCAGCAATCTTACACAGATTGTTGCAAGTATATCGTCCTTAATGATCTCCTTCAAAAGCACAAATCATTCAAATTATGATAGCCTTTCTCCTCTCGATAAACTGAATCTCTCGTTGGCCCGAGTGAAAAATGACTCTTGGAATATCTTCTCTTTACGATAAACTGAATCTCTCGTTGGCCTGAACAGTGACTCTTGGAATATAAGTAGAGAAATATGACTTACAATATTTTGCTGCTTCAGCTTCTGTCAGATACACTAACTCCACAAAAACCCACTAACATTCAACACTACTGCTTGCTACATTTCAGGAACCGCCAGAGAACAATCCCTCTTCCTCTTACAGATTTGGAAAACCAACTGCCTCCTTTCTCTCTCCTCAATCTCGCCAAACTTTTTCCTACATACTTATCCCACCTTTTTTCAATCTCCGCCAATCAAAACTCGTCACAATTCCCCCATTTTTTCATTTCGATAACAAACAAATTTTTACCTATAATTATAAAATTTCCTAAAACTTATTTACAAATAATATTTTCTATAATTCTTAAAAACTAACAAAAACCTCTTTCTAAAATCTCTTCTATTTGTCTCTAATCACTGCATTAATGTATTTTGGAAAACCCCGTTCAATTGTCTTTTTGTTTTCACTTAAAATTATGCGGGTCACTCAAGTATAACAAAGAAATAATTTATGCAAAGCTTACATTTTGTTTAGTACAGGTAATCCAAGAATTTAATAACTCTCCTTCTCCGAAATGTTTGTTGGATATTATCCTACTTATCTGAATTATTTTAATGTTTTTTGAACTTTGAAATATTTTAAACAAACCAATATTTTTCTCGATTTTACATATCATAACAATATATATATATATATATATATATATATATATATATATATATATATATATATATATATATATATATATATATAATATATATATATATATAGATAGATAGATAGATAGATAGAACGTTTATTGACCACTTTACATAAAGTTTGAAGTCCGTATAAAAAATACAATAAAAGATATAATAATGTAAACTTAAAATTAACTTAACCATATTATCTAAAGTAATATACATATGTAAGTATTAGCAGAAGAATTAAAATTAAAAATTTAAGATAAAAAAATCTCTAACCAAAAAAAAACAAACCTAAACTGTCACATAAAAAATCTTTGAAATATGGAAGTAACAAAAATGTGCAAATAATTAAGAATATTCCCGAATCGATGACAAAATAAACTAATACATAAAACTTAGTACATTTTAATAGCAATAATACAATGTGATATGTAGATAGTAAATCGACAGTATTCTGACCAAACTGGGTAGGTACACGTTATAAAGGTGTATTGAGGTATTCTGTCTTTGAGTAAAAACAATATGTTAAAAAATGCTTTCTGATCCTATTTTTAAACAGTGGTGGAGACAGAATTTTTATTTCGTTAGGCAGATAGTTATACAAGTGAATATCAATTGAATTCTTTGTGCTCTTTGATAGTCTGAATCGTTGTGACCTAATTAAATCCCTCGATCTTGTTAGATGATCATGTAATTGGGAGTTTATAGTAAACTTATTTTTATTATCGTGAATTTCCAACAGTGTTGCATACATATAAAGCGAAGGTAGAGGCATAATACCCATGTTCAAAAATAATGGTTTACAATGATCCCTTAAATCCGCTCCAGCAAGTATCCTCACCACCTTCTTTTGTAATTTAAATATTCTGTCGGCATGACCAGAGTTGCCCCAAACAGCTATTCCATATTGTATATGACTATGAAACAATGAAAAGTAACACATTTTAAGGGTACTTTTAGGTACCAAATAAACCAGGTTACGCATTACAAATATTGTACTGGCGAGTTTAGAACTTAAGTTGTCTATATGGATGCCCCAATCTAAGTTGTCATCCATAAAAATCCCTAACAATTTGATGCTATATCCAAAAATGTGTCTTCGATCTGAACTGAAAACTATATTTTGATTTTTATCCTCGTTTAGTTTTAGTTTATTATGTGTAAACCAGTTTTTAATTTTAAGCACATCGTTTCCTATTTTGTTATTTAAATTATATTGATTCTGGTCGGTACTAATAACGGTTGTATCATCTGCAAAACATATACACCTTAAGGGGTGGGTATAATGAAATATATCGTTGAGATATAGAAGAAAAAATGTACATATTTTGTACTTTTCTATGTACTCTATTAAGCGGTTATTCAAAATACTTTCAAAAATTTTACCAAGAATGGGAATAATAGAAATAGGGCGATAATTTTCAATTTCTTCTGGAGATCCTTTTTTGAGTAGCGGTAACACTTTTGTTACTTTTAATACATCGGGAAAGATTCCTTCGATAAGGCAAAGATTATAAAGTATGACCAGTTTATCAATAATAATATCCAGAGTTTCTATCACTAATTGTTTGTTTAAGAAGTAAAAATCAGTGCATTTTGAGTTTTTCAAGCTGTATAATGTATTCCTAACTTCAGTATCACTAACAGGTGTTAAAAACAACGAGTGGCAAGGGGAGTATATTCCCTCCAAAAAATTCATGGCATCATTTTCATCTGTCTCATCTAACGAGTTCAATATATTTCCCGCTACCGAAGTAAAGTAATTATTAAACTCGTTTGATGAAATATTACATGAAGTTACTTTTTTATTTTGAGTTTTATTCCTATGATAATTGATGACTTTCCAAGAATCTCGAGATATATTATCAGATTTTAAGAAAAACTGCTCATATGCCAGTTTTTTCTTTATTGATATTGTTAATTGATAGTGTTTTTTGAATTGATTATACAGAGTGTAATCACTAGTAAGGTTAGCAGTAATTTTTATCTTCGAAAGGTTTACTCGCATTTTCCTTAGTTCATCGTCAAACCAAGAAACAGGTGCCTCAAAATGAATTCTTGACTTTTTTACTGGAAAGCAAACTTCAGTTAATTTTACATATGTGTCAATTATGAACTCAGCTAATTCCGTTGCTGTTATTGAATTGTTTATTAACGACCAATCCACAGATTTTAGTGATTGTTTTAACATTTGGGTGCCTTTACATGTTATGTGTCTTCTGAATATCCTATCATTGTCAATTTGATCAGATTTTATTTTTAAATTCAGGAATTGAGCACAATGATCAGCAAGGCATGGGTCTACAACACCACACCCAACTATTTCATTATCTATATTTGTTAAAATATTATCTAAACAACTTGCTGATGTAGCAGTGATTCTTGTAAATTCATCAATCCTCATAGTTAAACCAAAAGAAGAAATTAGATCGGAAAAATATTTTAATTCATTTGAAGTGCCTTTGAAATCAATATTGAAATCCCCAATTATAATTGTTTGAACATAATTATTAGAACAGAATATTAATAATTTTTCAAATAGGCCTAAGAAAATTTGGAAATCTGCGTTACCTGTTCTATACACTGATACTAGAATAGTTTTTATATCTATAATTTCCAAAGCACAAAATTCACCTTCATATTCACAAGATATATCATTTAAAGAAACTGGACGTGTAGATATTTTGCCATCGCAGAAAATAGCAACACCCCCATGTTCTCTACTTTTTCTACAGTAACAAGTTGATAAAAAGTATCTGTCAATTATCACTGTTGTTAATTCAGATTCTCTAAGCCAATGTTCAGAAAAGCACAAAATATTGTAAGTTTTATCTTTTAAAAAAATGTTAAGTTGATCAATTTTATTTAATAAACTTTGTGTATTTATATGAAAAATGCTTACCAAACTGGTTTGGTCAGGATTTACTACCAACTTTTGTTTATCAGAACTTATCATATCACTTTCACAAAAACAGGTGTTTCCTATATTCTTTTGCACTACCGCTGATTCTATTCGTATTATATATATATATAATATATATATATAACTTATATATATATATATATATATATATATATATATATATATATATATATATATATATATATTATATATATATATATATATATATATATATATATATATATATATATATATATATATATAATATATATATATATATATATATATATATATATATATATATATATATATATATATATAAGTTAAAACATAACAACATTTATTTCTTTACCAGTTTGTCTTTCATAGTAAATAATGACAAATATTCGTGTGACGGAAGGGGATATACGTCACGTATAAATCGCTCATATCGGCCAAATTTGTCACGATAAGGACTACTTGCCATTATGCTAATTTCAGTACTGATTTCAGTAATAAAAATATTAGTTAAAAGTCGATTTAATATGAAAAATTTTGCATTGAAAACGTAACAATGCAGTTTGTTTTATAAGTGGAGTAAACAAAACACACATATAAATAATAATAGTGAAAAAGAAGTTAACAATATGTGCAGTAGCTTTAATATTGTACTAATGATGCCTAAGAAAAATCATACACTTCTTTAAAAAACGTTTATGCAAAAGAATATTAAATATGTTGAATGAAGAATTATTAGTGGAGACTCTTTCGCATATAAAAACTTTTTACGAATGAATAATAATTTGTTGAAAAAATTTTTACTATTAGTAGAGAATAACCTCACTTTTAGTTAATATTTTATCATTGCTAGTACAAGAAATTAGAATATGGTCTACTTTTTAGTACTGAATCTTCACGCGCCTCTAATTTCTAGATACAATATTTTTGGTAACAATTACAACAAGTAGTAGATCAAGTCAGAGGGAAGATGGTAATATTTTGGGATATTAACGCTCGAATTGGCAATCACGTAATACCCGGAATCAAGCAAAAACATAACGAGGATGTCGAAAACGAAAATGGAGAACTGATGATAAACTGAATATCGAACTAAGAATAAACAACACATTTTTTGACTACGAAGACCAACACAAATATACATTTAATTAATACATGTAACACCCGTGGACAAAGATCTATAACCGATTACGTTAAAAACTATATACTATTAGTATTATTAAAAATCACCCCCCCCCCGTGCCCAAGAGAGCGGCGTCAACACAAAAATCAAAGTCAAAGGACTTAATACGGATTCCTTAATACTTATACAGGAAAAGAATATCAGAGAAGATTGCTGGGAATGAAATAGGTATTATAAAACCATAACATTAAGAAAACATATAAAAAATTATAAAAAACTACCGTCCTATAACACTCCTCAATGTAATGTATAAACTCCTAACAAAAATTTTAACCAATAGATTGACGACAATATTCGACGGATACCAGTCGAAAGAACACGCTGGTTTTAGAAAGAGATTCAGCATAAGTGACCATTTACTAAGTATGAAAATACTTATAAAACGAGTAAATAAATACCATATTCCTCTATATATAGCGTTCATAGATTTCGAAACGGCTTTCGACAGTGTCAAACATTGAGCAGTGAAAAGTTCTTTTATTAACAGCAGAATTGCATAACAAAACAACAATTAAAGTGTATGAAGGAACAAAATCAATACAAATAAATAGAGGCGTGAGACAGGGTGACACAATATCACCGAAACTTTTCAATCAGGCTCTGGAAGATATTTTTAAAAGATTAGAATGGGAAGAAAAAGGTATAAAAATTTGTAGACAACGCTTGAACCATCGCTGATGACATCGCATTAACACGTTAAGTACGGTGAGACATCAACGCAATGTCTCACTGTCCGGTAAACTTAGGCCGGCGTGACACCAATAGACGTCTCATGTCAAACAGAAAATAAGACTCACTGTAAAGTCACACGATAATGATAAATTTATGGGAGGCGATAAATAGCCGTCTATAGAAACATCTAATGTGAACCGGTCTGGAATTTTTAGACACATTCAGTACTTACAGTCAACTGAGTGTCATCAATGAGGAGATATTGTATTTCAAAAATAAAATGCATATAAAGTAAACAAAACATTTATTAGCAAAAACTCAGTTACAAAATAAAGACATAGTTTTATATAAATGAAAAAAAATCGCATTACTTTGATTTTGTAGCAGAATGCGTTTCAAAAAAACATGGAACACAAAAACTCTTTTTACAAGATGTGCACTGCCATTTCGTTCTTGGAGTTTTGCTTTGTGCTTCTTGCCGTCCTAAAGTTTCTTTTTTTAAAGCATAGCACACAACACATCGACCTCTAGCGTGCTCTTGTAATACATGACGCTCATCATTTTGGATGTTCTTGGCCGATACAAGCTCATGAGTTACATCTAAAAGTGTCAAGGCAAGATGCTCTCTGAATTCAGTAATCTGCATTTTATTTTTCGTTATTTCCTTATAACACAAGTATGCATTCACTAAAGCAGAACCTAAAATTAACTCGATTGCTAACTTTCGGTACCATTTCGTTCCCTTTCTAAGAGAATGCGAATATGCTTTCAATTGATCCGAAAGATCAATATAAGCTTTGGCTTTGTTATAATCCGCGATGGCTTTTGGTTTTTCTATCTCTTTTCCACGTTGTCTCACTCCCACTACCTCATCGGTGTGTTTGGTGGTCAATAGCAGCACATCTCTCGTATCTTTCCATTTCATCATAACGACACCTGTACCACTTTCCTGGGCAAATACTTCATGTCTTTTTAGTTTTTTTGCCACAACTTCTTTCGCGTTCAGTTTTCTGTTCGTCCTTACAGTTCCAACAAGATGTGTTTTTCTGTTCAATAATTTAGATGCTAAATCCACACTAGTATAGTAGTTATCCGTATGGAGGGTTCGACCTTTGTCCAAAAATTGTCCATCAAACTGATGACTACATTCGCTGTTGCATTACCGATACCATCAGTTCCACAATACACTTGTAGATTATAGGTATATCCACCAGTTGTACCAAGTTTGTACAATTTGATTCCAAATTTGTTCTTTTTGTTTTTAATGTACTGTTTAAATTTTAAACGACCTCTAAAAGGAACAAGAGTTTCGTCAATACATACATCTGGTCCTGGCACAAGAACGTACTGAAATCTTTCTATCAACTTATTGATCAGTGGGGTCAACTTTCTAAGTTTATCATTTGCAAAGTTCACATCCTCGTTATTGTTGAAATGCCACATTTGAAGGAGTTGTTCGAATCTGTTTCTTGGCATGAGATCTTTTACCTTGTTAGCGTATAAAAAATTAGTGCTCCAATAAGCTTTTAGACGTGGTAGCTGAACTAAACCCATCCAAATAATTACACCAAGAAATATTTCCATTTCTGTGTTATCAGTGGGAACCCATTCCTTTACGTGGCCTTTTGGCTTCTGCTTCTCTCTCAACACTTGCTCGGCATAAAGATTGGTTTGGTACACCATATGGTCAATAATCTCATTTGTAATAAATAGTTTGAAAAAGTCGTATGGAGTCTGCTCATATCTATCGTAGAATTCAGCTTTAATTCCAATATCAACACTAGAGAAATCAAACGTTCTTAGTGAAGTACCATCAACGGGTCCCCATACTATTTGAGTATCCTGGGTAGTGTTATTTTCTTCATCGGCGTCTTCGGATATATTTCGAGCTATCACATCTTCAATAGTTTGATCAATCTGTAACAAAATAACTGCTGTGATCCAAAAATTTTTCAATTGATTTATAATAGCAATGTCGCCAACAAAAAAGAAAGATCTGAACTAAGCTTACTCACCATACTGTTGTCGTGTTCAGTTGTAAGTTCACTGATACATTCAACTGACGTGGATGGAGCAAGTTCTCTTTCAACATTGATCGCCTCAGTGGTTTCAAATTTTTTTGCACGTTTTGTAGGAATTTCTTCATCACTACAGGTTGCGTCACTACTATCAGGTACATACTCATCGGATAAATAAACGTCCTCAAATTCACTTATTTTATCGTCTTCATCAGATAACAATTCATCCCACAATGTTTGCAGCCTACGTTGCTCTTGTTCATAATCACCGTTAGCCATGCTGCTCTCTTGATGTTTCGACTTAGAATGATGAAATGTGCGTAGTCAATGAAATCAGAAACACAAACCAACTTGTTGACATGCGCAAAGTGTGACATCACATTCATGTCTCGCCGTCTCTGTAGGCCGATATATTCGGAAAGACGGCGAGACATTAATGTGATGTCACGAGAAAAATGATAAAAAAATACGTAAAATTTTGCAATATTAGAACTGAACTATATGTCAGTTATACATATTGAGCATTCTATTTAACAAAAAATAAAAAAAGAAACTCCCGTCCATGCGGAACTTTTTTTACTTAGTACACCCGTGCTTAACGTGTTAATAACCGATAAAGAAGAAGAATTATTTGAAATGATGATGAAAGAACTGGACGTAGAAGCTGGAAAGATAGACCTTAATATGAATTACAGCAAGACCAAAATCATAACAAATACAGATGAAGAGATCAAAATGAGGATCGGACAAGATGAAATAGAACAAGTTCAGGATTATATATATCTGGGTCAAACTATAAAACTTAATAAAGAAAACCAAACAGCAGAGATAAAAAGACGAGTTATACTGGCATGGGCGGCATTTGGCAAACTAAGCTACATTCTTAAAAACACAAGATATCCACAGCATCTTAAAACCAAAGTATACAATCAATGCATACTCCCTGTTCTTACTTATGGTTTCCAAACGTTGACATTTACAAAAGCAAATATGGACAAAATCATAAAAACCCAAAGAGCAATGGAAAGACAAATGTTGCACATAAGATTAATGGATAAAAAGATAAACGAGTGGATAAGAGAGAAAACAAAAGTGAGGGATGTAAGACAAGAAGTTGCAAAATTAAAATGTAGATTTGCAGGACACAATATAAGACAAAAAGAAGACCGATGGAACAAAATTCTTCTAAGTTGGAGACCGGGGGAAAATAAACGAAGCAGAGGAAGGCCTCAAATGAGATAGGCAGATGATATCAAGAAGCACGTGGGCTCTAGGTGGATGACTATAACGACAGACAGAGAAGAATGGAAAAGGGTTGGGGAGGTCTATGTCTAAATATGGACCTTCTTCTTCTTCTTCTCGTGCCACTCCTATCGGAGATTGGAAATCATCATGGCCACTGCGACTTTGTTAGCAGCGCGCCTAAAAAGTTCAATCGAACTACACCCGAACCATTCACGTAGATTACGAAGCCACGATATTTTTCTTCTTCCCACACTTCTTTTGCCCTTAATTTTGCCCTGCATGATATTTCTTAAAAGTTCGTACTTTTCACCTCTCACAATGTGCCCCAAGTATTCCATCTTTCTAGTTTTTATCTCATTTAGAATTTCGCATCTTTTGTCTAAAGTTTGGAGTACTTGCGTGTTAGTGACGCGGTCCATCCATGATATTCTGAGAATGCGCCTATAGCACCACATCTCGAAAGCTTCGATGTTTTTTGTGGTCAACTGTTTTAGTGTCCAAGCCTCTACTCCATACAACAGGGTAGAAAAGACATAACACCGCAGCATTCGTATTCGTAACTTTATATTGATATCACGATTGCAAAAGAGTTTGCGCATTCTATTAAAGACTGATCTAGCGATTTCTATTCTACATCTAATCTCTTTTGTTTGATCAGTATCGTCTGTGATCCAAGCACCTAGATATTTATAACAGGACACACGCTCAATCGTTGTATTGTCTATTACAAGATTAGCTCTGATGTTCTTTGATTTCGTGATTACCATAAATTTAGTTTTTTTCAAATTAATTTTCAAGCCGTAACTGTTACAGTATATATTGAGACTTTGAACGAGATGTTGTAGTTCTACTAGCGTTCCCGTTAGGAGAACCGTATCGTCAGCATACCTTATATTGTTGATCGTCTCACCATTTATTATCAGACCAAGATCTTCTTCCTCGAGTGCTTGTTCACAAATAGCTTCACTATACAGATTAAATAAAAGTGGCGACAAGATGCATCCCTGCCGGACTCCTCGACGGATTTGAATTTCTTCTGTTAGCCTACCCTCAACCTTCACATTTGCTGTTTGATTCCAATATAGGTTGCATATAATTCGAATATCTCGGCTGTCTATATTTTTCTTTATTAGAATTTGTCTTAGTGGTTCATGTTGTACTTTGTCAAAGGCCTTTTCGAAATCAATAAAGCAGGTGTAAATTTCTTGGTTCATGTCTAAGCATCTCTGTGAGAGAACGTTCATTGCAAACAGAGCCTCCCTTGTACCCAGCCCTTTTCTGAATCCCATCTGAGTGTTACTAATGTCTGCGTCTAATTTCCTATAGATCCTATTATGGATTATTTTCAGGAACAGTTTTAGAGCATGACTCATCAAAGCTATCGTACGATATTCGCTGCATTCCCTTGTATTTGCCTTTTTTGGCAGTAGTATAAAGGTCGAACGGAGCCATTCCCTAGGTATTATTCCAGTTCTATATATTGTGTTAAATAGATCTAGGAGTATTTTAATAGATTCATCGTCCATAAGTTTGAGCAGTTCTACGGGAATTTCATCAGGACCGGGGGCCTTACCACTTTTCGCTTGTTTGATTGCATAATCTATTTCTTCTCTGATTATATCAGGCCCTGTATCATCTGTATATTCGTTTGAGATTTCTTGTCTATCTTTGTCATCAAAAAGTTGTGATATGTATTCTGTCCATCGATTCATTTTTTGTTGTAAATCTGTTATGAGTATACCATCTGTATCTTTGATCTGTCCTATCTGTGTTGTTCTTCTCCTTCCTGTCATTTCTTTAATCTTTTTGTGTACATTAAAAAAGTCATATTTTCGCTCCAGTTGTTCCAACTCCTGGCATTGCTCACTTAGCCATCTTTCTCTAGCTTCTCTTATTTTCTTTTTTATCAGTTTATCTGTTTCTTTGTATCTTATCGGGTTATTTGTTTTGTGTACCCTTCTTTCACACATCAACTGTAGTATTTCCTCATTCATCCATTCTTTATGTTTCCTTTCTTTCGGTGTTAAGTTTTCTCTCCCTGCCAGCATTACGGCATGTTTAATATTCTCCCATTTTTGGTCAATGTTATCAGTATTTCTATTCAGTTTCTCTATATTTTGTAAATTTTCTTTGATGTTCACTATTGTTTTCTCTTTTATATGTTGTTCACTCAGTCTTCTCACGTCAATTTGTTTCTGTATGTGTTTTTGAATTATCTTTAGTTTTATTCTTAATGTGACTACTACAGGATTGTGATCCGAGCCTATATCTGCTCCTGGGTAGGTTTTAGCTGAGAGTATAGAGTTGCGGAATCTTTGTCTTACAAGGACAAAGTCAATTTGATTTCTGACTACTCTACCTTTGGTGTCACTCGGAGATTTCCATGTGTACAGTCGTCTGTTAGGTAACTTGAAAAGAGTGTTAGCAACTACTAACTCCTCCGCTTGACAAAATTGTATCATACGGTCTCCTCGTTCGTTTCGTTCTCCTAATCCATAGTCACCCACATAACCGTCCACACATCCATGTCCAATTTTGGCATTAAAATCGCCCATTACTACTGTAGTAATGGAATAGTAATATGGACCGAAGAAGGCTAATTAGATGAAGATAGAGATAGAACATCGAAGAAAAATGGGAAAAACTCAAAACTAATGTAATTCACGCAGTAACAGAATCACTTGGAGAGAGAAAAGTAGCGAACACTAACATATCAATAAAGACAACACCATAGTTTAGAGATGAAGTAAAGAAAAAATGTGAAGAAAAGAAGAAAGATTTTTTACAATGCAGAACGTAATAAATACAACAGGCATACAACCACTATAAACGAATTAAAAATGAAACGAATACTTTAGTTAGACAAATAAAAAGAGAACACTGGCAGAGCTTCTCTAAACAGATGGAACACGACATCTACGGAATACAAAAAGAAATATGGAGAATGATCAGAGGACAAGGAAAAAAGATGAACGAACTAATAAAAACGAAACACATTCAGAAGAAAACATGGGTAGACTAGTTTTGATCCCTATTTGCTTAAGGTGACTTTAATGAATCACCAACACCAGAGGTGACGACAAACCAAGAAATAAATATTGAGGAAAAAGAGGTAAAGGAAGCATTAAGAAAATTAAAAAATAGAAAATCACTAGGAGAGGACAGAATACTGAACGAACTCTTAAAATACGCAGGACTAGATCTGACTAAGTAACTCTTAAAACTAATCCAAAAAATAATAGAACAAAACAGAATTCCTCAATAATGGAAATTAAGCATCCTAATACCTCTCTTCAAAAAGGGAGACAAATCAGACCCGGAAAATTACAGAGGAATTAATTTATTAAACAGCAAATTAAAATAAACAACCAAAGTGATAACAAATTATCTGAATGAAATTATAACACTAGCAGAAGAACAACAAGGTTTTAGGTCGGGAAGATCATGCATCGACGCTATATTAATGAGGCAAATGCAAGACAAGTTATTAGAATACAACAAACCGGCATATCTATGTTTCGTGGACCTTAATAAGGCATTTCATCGGGTCAAATTGAAAGACGTTATCCACTTACTGTACGCAATAGACATACTTCTAGGAATAATCAAAACAATCGAAAATATCTACCAAAAAAAACACAATAAAAGCAAAAGTAGAAGAAGAACTAACCGATCCTATTGAAGCTGGCAATGGGATAAGACAGGAAGATTCCCTGAGTCCTCTATTGTTCAACCTGATTATGGATAAAATAATAAAAAAAGGAAGAACTAAAAAAGGATACCAAATGGGAGAAAAACAATTTAAAATAATCTGCTATGCAGACGACGCAATACTACTCTCTCAAAATGAAAATAATTTACAACGTATGCTGCACCAATTTAACATAACCGCCAGAAAATTTAACATGTTAATTTCCCTAAAAAAGACAAAATGCATGATTACAACAGCAAATTTACCAAGATCTAAATTGGAGCTGGAAGGTCAGATAATAGAACAAGTGATGGAGTTTAAATATCTAGGCATCACATTATCTAGCTACGGAAAACTCGAAACGGAAGTGGAAAATCAAGTGAATAGAGCAAACAGAACCGCAGGCTGCCTGAATGAAACAATATGGAGAAATAAAAATATCGGGAAAGAAACGAAAGGGAGATTTTACAAAACAGTCATCAGACCAGTAATGACATAAGCGGCAGAAACAAGACCTGACACAGGGAGGACAAAAAGGATGTTAGAAACAGCAGAGATGAAAACACGTAGAAAAATTAATGGTAAGACACTATGGGACAGAGCTAGAAATACAGATATACGACGTAGATGCAAGGTGAAGAATACCAAGAACTAAGTAAGAAATAGGAGAGTAGAATGAAACGATCATATAAGCCGAATGACAAATAATTTTGTAGAAAAGAAAAAACGTATCAAATAGTTTTATAAAACTTTTCCGTAAAACAATAATAATAATATAATAATATATAAATTAATGTATATATTTACAGCAGTAAATTTGCATTTAAAATAGCGAAAGTGCGGTAAGAATTAAGATCTCAAAAAATCAATATTGAAATAATTACTGAAATTCGTTTTTAGTACAAATAAACTCTGTAATTATATAAGTTATAAAAGTTGCTGGTGCTTGAAGTACCTACATTTTTCTGTACAGGCCTAGTTGCCTACGGCAATTACTGTATTATCATATAAGCCAATGTATTGTTGCCCCTATAGTATATTTGAAGAATAAGCTGGAGTAAATTCTCAGAATACTCATCTTCGAACCTCAAAATACATAGGCGTGCACATCTTCTAACTAAAACGTAATCTTAAAAGAAAAGTTTGCGTTAAATTGATTTGGATATTAGGATATTTGGATAAAGAAATTAATCCAATCCAATACTGGTTTAAAATAAAAAAAAAACACATACAAAGAATAAAAATTCTATTATTTGTGAAACATACAGTTAATATAAAATAATAAAATACAATAAATTATACTGAAACGTAAAATACATACACAAAAACTGTAAGTTTTTTTTTATATTCCTATTAATAAATAATAATATTCTTAGTACTAATAATATTGGAAATAAGAATGAAAATTATATTAGCAATAAAAAATAAATAAAAAATAAACAATGAAGTTGACGGTAATTAGTTCAAATGTAAAATAAACTTCTGAGCTACAGTTTAAAGTTAAGCTTCCTCATATTCTGTTTCAGACGAAGTGTTATCCGATCCGGGATGAATTATTATAGGTCCTATACTTGCTATCTATTACATGATCAAGCTCCCACATATTTTTCTCAATATTTATAACGTGATTAATACATTTTTGCCAATGTTCAGTCGTTACTTCGGATATTGATTTATGAAAAAGAATAGTAATATCTGACAATTTAAAAGTTGTATTATTTCGAGCAACATTACCGTTAACTTCGGCCCATACTAATTCAATCGGATTTAGCTCGCAATGATACGGTGGTAGGCGAAGTATTTCAATTCGTCGTTTTTTGGCTATCTCCTCAATTTTAGCAATCTCTAATAATTCCGCTTTTGTCATTGTATCGTCAAAGATTAAATTCTTAGAAGTTAACCACATTGCTTCCTCCATTGAGTAGTTGGTAAACGTTCAACTAATCTAGAGTGGTAACTTGCATTGTCCATCACAATAACTAAATTTTTAGGTATGAATTCAATCATCTGTTCGAAATATTCTTCAAACACGTCTCCGTTCATCTCTTTGTGATAATCATAGGTCTTTTTTGATTCAAACAAAAGTAAACCCTCCTTAAGAAATCCATTCATACTACCTATATGGGTAACAACTAATCGTCTACCTTTATCTGTTGGTTCCTTGAAACCAGTTGAATATCCTTCCAGAAATGCTTGTCGACATTTTTTTATAGTTTTGTCTTTCCAAACTCTCCCTACAAATGCAAAACTTTCCAAAGTTTGTCTCTACTTATTGTGGGTAAATCGGGATCGTCGCTAATGGCTTGTAAAACTTTATCTAAAGTTGGTATTTGTTAAAAAAAATGAGTGGACCATTCTACGAATTGCATTTTTGAAAAATTCATCCACATTCACTTTCGACAATTTTGGTCTTCCAGGTCTCGGTTTGGGTGGCGGTATAACAGCTGATTTTTCCTCTTTTAAAATGTTGTATACAGTTGATTTTGAATTATCCTATTACTTTAAACGAAATTTCAACTATACTATCAACAGTATTGGAAGGATTGTGTTACTTAAAATAATTGTAGACATTAAGGATAACACTCTTTTCGTTAAGCGATAAATAATTCAACTTTTTTTTAACTGGTGTATAATCACACGTATATAAACTCAGTATTCACTCTTGCAAAAAACAACTGTGTTAGATCTCTTCACTCGCTTATAATAGACTGAACAAAAATTTTCTGATATTAATGAATGACTATTTAAAGACCATTAACCATTTTATTAATCATTGGTTTTCCAAACAAAATCGAAATTTATACTATTTAAGATAGCGTTCACATTTATCAGAAACCATCTTTCGCTAATCGACTTTTTCTATCTAAACTATCAAAAGACCATTAACTAAATACCTATGTATTTTAAGAGTTTCTTTCTTTTCTTGTTATTTAATGGGTCATTATCATAACGACAAAAATAACCATAAATAACGTTACTAAAATAAGCAGATATATATATATATATATATATATATATATATATATATATATATATATATATATATATATATATATATATATATATATATATATAATATACTTTGAAAATGGTTTATATATCTAACAAACCGAAACGAATAATGTAATACCCTTAAAGTACGTCTATGACCAGCTGAATCATCCCTAGCCTACACAGTTCTAACAATAGCAGGTATTTAAATTTTACGATAGTCCATGTGACATGGAAAAATTTCTATTTAAGTAGTCAAACCCAACGTAAAATAAGCTAAAATATTGACGTTGTACGAAAAGCACACGTACTAAAATATGCTTAACAATTCAGTTTTTTTTTCTGAGAATTTACTCCAGCTTATTCTTCAAATATACTATAGGTGACACGTTCTTTATTTTAAGTTAACGCTATTTATAACTAAATTTTATGGCATCTATTGAAAAGTGACTGACATGTAAATGTTAACCAGAAAATATCAAATAAAAGCATTGTTCGAATTTTTTATTTTAAATTCATTTCATTATTTTGATTGTAAAATAAATTCTATGTAATAAATGTTTGAAAAAGTTAGTTTATCTGTCAGTTTAAATAGAAAATATTATTACAAAACTTTTTGTTGGTCAATAAAATACGAAATTTTAATATTTTACCATTATTTCAAAGGATTAATTTACATAAAACAAAAACGATGAATATGAGTAACATTTTAATTGCAAATATAATTGTTTCTATGGCTTATATCCTTAAAATAATTTTAATAATTTTATTTTAGTATATATATATATATATATATATATATATATATATATATATATATATATATATATAGATCTAGCGGTTAATGTGGGCCCCGTACTAAAACGGTATTATACTAACTCCAGGAGAATATACACCGTGTATATTATTATCTGGGTAGCGCTTTATGTAGACTCCGACCAACACGTAGGATTAAATGAACTCCGTAATAGGGTAAAACACTTTTGGGATCCGTATGTATTCTTCCCCGTACACAACTAAACTCCTCCGATGTTGCCAATAATTTGATTAGTCGTAGATTTTTAAATTTTACAGCAGGTACGTTTTGGAACTTGAAATTTATTTAAATATCAATCAATTTAGTCATCCCGAAATTTCACAAATACTTGGTTAATGTAGTTAAATATTTTATGGTGGTAATTTATATTACTTGCTTTAATTATTTTTAAACTTAAGTTAGTGTCTGTTATAAGCTTGGAAAAGGCAATTTTTATGTATTAGTATTTTTTTAATGCATTGACACTGAAAAATTTATTACATAAATGTACGTTCCGATGTTTCGATTGCTACGTTTTATGATGTACAATATTTGTTTCATAAAGTAGTAAAATTTAAATTATAATAATTTGTAAATCAATCTTAAAATTATAATTTTTTACTGTCTAATTTTAATTTTTAAATGTAGGGAATTCAATATCTCACTATAATACTTTAGTATGTAACTTGTAACAGATACTAAAATAATAAGTAGGCATAACACCTAATTTCGCTTTTAACTATAAATGTATCGTATAACGTAACGTAGCAATCAGTAGTGAGTCATTACTCAGATAAAATATTTCGGTGACTTTATGTTAATTTGATTATAGCCAACATATCTATTACAATTATTACATATAACATGTTTGGTTGTTTTAAAAAATACTTTGTCGCTTGTAAATTTTGTATCTTTCGTTATCAGGCATACGAGTATTTTATTTTTAATTTAGAAGTAAATGTATATATAATATTCTTTTTTCTGTCACTTATTTTAAATATGGTTCACTTATATTCTTCTTGCTTATTTATTTTTATTCGTTATACTTATAACGTACGTAATAACGTACCCGTTGTTGCAAAAAGCAACAACGGGTACGAAAGATATCAGGTATCAGGGGTGGTATTTGTCAATCTAAATGCCGCCTACGACACATTAAATTAGAGGACATTTCTCGAAAAACTGTATGACAAACTGTAAACATCGTTTTATCCGCGTATATCTACAGAACAGAAGATTTTTCGTATCATTCAATGGTAATATGGAGAACGCAGACAAACGGTCTCGCTTGGGGTAGCGTAATGGCACCTACACTGTATTACATTTACACAAATGATCAACAGATACCAGTAGATACTAGGATTTTCATGTAGAGCATACATTGCACAACCAAAAACTTTTGTTGCTGGAGTGGAAAAAAATCTAATAGATGCCTTAAATATAATAAAAATGAACTACGATTTAATTTTAAGCCAAACCCCGAAAATCTTAGGAACGCTCCTTCAATTTTCCCAACACAGGCGCTTTCACAAAACTGAACATCCAATAGTGTGATGAAATCCTTGAACTCTGAATTTCCTATAAATACCTTGTAGATAGTTTATATCGCACGTTGTCAATCACAGAATCTTGTTTAAAACTAAAAGGTAAACTAAGGACCAGAAATAGTATGCTCCGCAAGCTTGTCAGCTAAAAATGGGGCGCACATCCTTTCACCCTTAAAACGTAAATGCTTGCACTTTTCTTCTTGCTTAGCTGTCTTTTTCCTTTTATTCCGATATACTCTGTACGAGTACTAGAAACCAATTCGTTAAGGATTTTTGCTTAGTTGAGGAGATATGTTGTGGAATGCAATGTTTAGATTTCTCATGTCTCTAATAACAGTTTTATCAACGTCTGTTTTTCCTTGCAATTCTTAGAAGGCACAGATTAAAGCAAAATACTGAATTTGGTTTCAAAAATTAGTTTACGTTTTTTAACCAAGTTTAACATCTTGGCGTCTATGCATGTGTCCGATCTACCTTAAGCGATTTATTTTCCTAAACAATATATTTATAAGAGCTTTCTTTATTTAGTATGTGTTCTTATTCTATACGGATTTGTAGCAATATGATAATGAGGTTAAAAAAGTTTTCTCATTATTTTTCTTTCAAATATTCGGAGTTCTTCCTTATTTGTTTTAGTCATTGTCCATGATTCGCATTCATGTATTAAAATAGGTCTTAAGTGAATTATGCTCTGTATTGAATTGCTTTCTTCTGTTGATTCGCTTGTATTTGGTTTTTATTTTGTTGATTTTAAGTAAAACATTTTTCGTGCTCTCTTCACTTTGTTGAAGATGTCGTTTGCGGAGAGAGTTTCTTATAAGATCAACATCATTAGCAGATGCTTTGTACCTTGAGCCATTAATGAATTGCATTTTAAATAGACGTTATTTCTATTTTAGTAAGCTGTTTATTAAATTTTTCAATATTTGAATCGAGAATCTGTATTTTATTCAACTGTTTTATAACACAGAGTTTCTTGGCGCCTATCTTCATCTCTGTTTTTTTTTGTTTAGCGTATCATTATTTTTCTTCCTATGCCGTCCCCATTAACGGAGGTTGGCGACCACATTTCTAAAAGTATCTCTGTCTTTTGCAAAGTGGAATAATTCGTCTAAATTTAAATTCGTCCCATTTAAATAGTTGTTATGATAATGGAGTTAAATAAAAATTTCTGATTATTTTCCTTTCAAATATTCGGAGTGTTTCCTTATTTGTTTTAGTCATTCTCCATGACTCACATCCATGTATTAAAATAGGTCTGAAGTTTGAATTATGCTCTGTATTTCTTTAGTGGCATTATTATTAACCGTGATTAGTGATCTAAGATATTTAAAGTGTTCCATACTTTCGAAATTGTAGTTGTTGACTTTAATGTTTTTTTCTGAATTTATTGAATTGGTTGATTGGTTTTCTGTTGATTCGCTTGTATTTGGTTTTCATTTCGTTGATTTTAAGTCAAACATTTTTTGTGCTCTCTTCACTTTATTGAAGTTTGTGGACCGAAGAGTTTCTCATTAGAGTTATGAGTTCTATATCATTAGCATATGCTAGGAGTGCTTTGTCCCTTGGGCCGTTAATGGATTACATCTTAAATAGGCGTTATTTCTATTTTAGTAAGCTGTTCATTAATTTTTTGATTATTGGAATCGAGAATCTGTATTTTATTCGACTGTTTTATAACACAGAGTTTCTTGGAACATATTTTCATCTTTGGTTTCCAGTATCATTATTACAAGGATTTTGCTGGATATGGAGTATGTACATGATGTTTTCATAACCAACGTTCAAACATTTTTCTTACTGTAAATTTATGATTATTTTACTAGGAAATATAGTGTCGTTTAATAATAATAAAGTTCAAGCAACAATTCCTATATGCATTAACTCGGTAATGATAATTCTGCTCCCCGATACCAGGTAGCAGTCCCGAAAACATTAAAACTGCTACACTCATGCTTCTCATTATCCAACAATTAGCCAGTCCAGAACTATAAGCCTTATTATGGCACTGATATTGCTGTTGCTCCTCATAAGTGAATAGAATATGCAAGGAAGGTTTTGACAATTTAATAGGATTTTGTGTGTTAGAATATTATTTCTCCGAGAAAGTGAAGAATATCTATTTGCTATCCGGATTTAATCCATAAATTAAATAATAGAATGCTCTAAAATAATGCTAGTAGCAGCAAAAAAAAGCGGTCTAATAGTCATCATCATCATCATCAATCAGCCCTGAGTTGTCCATTGTTGAACATAGGCCTCCTCTAGACTTTTCCATCTGCTTCTGTTCTGCGCCTCTGCTATCCAATTGGTCACGATTCTTTTGAGGTCGTCGGTCCATCGCTTTGGGGGTCTTCCTCGGCTTCGCTTGTCAGCCCGTGATCTCCACTCAAGCAATTTTTGTTGTCCAACTGTTGTCTTTCATTCTTGCAACATGTCCTGCCCATCTCCATTTTTTTTTTGTAATATGTTCGATAATGTCTTCCACTCCGGTTCGTCTACGAACTGCCCCGTTTCTTATTCTATTGCTTAAGTTTATTCCAAGCATTGATCTCTCCATCTTTCGTTGTATCCTTCTCAATTTTTCGGCAGATGTTTTTGTGCGAGTTAAGGTTTCTGCTCCGTATGTGAGGACTGGTAGAACGCACTGGTTAAAAGCTTTTCTTTTTAAATGGATCGGTATATTTGTTTTAAATACGTCTCTTATTTTTCCTAATGCAGCCCAACCCAGACTTATTCTTCTGAGTAGCTCGCATGTTTGGTTATCTCGCGTTAACCTTATTTCGTGACCCAAATACACATATTTTTCCACAAGTTCTATGGGCGACTTTTCGATTTCTATTAGCTCATTGGGGACGAGATTGGTCATCATTTTTGTTTTTCCATAGTTTATTTTTAAACCGACTTTCTGGGTTACTTGCTGTAGTTGTTGTAGCATAACTCTGGCTTCTCCTAAGTTGTCTGTTATGAGAACAATATCATCGGCATATCTGAGATGATTGAATATCTTTCCATCGATTCTAATACCCTTTGATTCAAACTCTAGCCTTTTAAATGCGTACTCCATAACTGTTATAAATAGTTTTGGCGACAAGGTATCTCCCTGCCGCATCCCTCTGCCAATTTTTATCTTCTCAGTGCAATGGAGGTTAACGGTTGTTGTCGCATTTTCGTATATATTTCGAATAATATTTGCATACCTGTGATCTATTCTGCATTCTGATAGTGCTTTTAAGATAGCAACTGTTTCGACTGTGTCAAATGCTTTGTGGAAGTCGACAAAGATAAGAGCAAGGGGTCTGTTATATTCGATAGACTTTTCAACTAGAGTTTTAAGGCATTGCAAATGGTCGTTTGTTCCGTGTCCCGCTCGAAATCCTGCCTGTTCTTCTGATTGATAGAAATCGAGTTTTGCTTCTAATCTGTTTGTCAGTATTCGAGTAAAGAGCTTGTATAGGTAGTTAAGCAAACTAATTGGCCTATAGTTTTCGAGATCTGATTTATCCCCTTTTTTGTGGAGGAGGATTGTAACCGAATTTTTCCATTTACTTGGAATGTTTTCACTATGCAGACATAGATTAAAAAGTGTTTGGATTCGGGACATCAAAAGTGGACCTCCTAGTTTAATTGTCTCAATGACTACACCATCTTCCCCCGGAGCTCTATTATTTTTCATATTTTTGAGGGCATGTTGAACCTTACCTCAGCGACTCCAACAATGTCCCAATTGATTTTATCAAGTTCAGATTCCATTTCTATGAATTTTTCTTCTGATAGCAGGGTTCTTGCATCGAAAGTTGCAATTTTTAGAGATATATATCTGTTAGATGGTTTTCTAAAATATGTCAGAATTTTGCCCCCCCAGAATCCGTGGGACTGACTGATAGTCTGACTGATAGTCTAACTGATGGTCTAATAGTCACTAATGAGAAAATCAAATAAATGTTCTTTAACATACAAAAGAGAGGATCGAGAGTAGGGCATAACGGAACAATAAAGCCATATAATTTTGAAAGATTGCAGCGTCTTAGATGCCGTAGGTAATGTTGTTACATAAAAAATAAAAGGGAATATTTAGGTAGCTAACTGATGTTTATGTATATATAACCCTCTTTTAAATCCAGAAGTCTAATTCGAATCTCTAAAATCAGGATATATAAAATAGTGATCAAACCAGTGCTAATGTGTGGATACGTGACGAGAACGTATTAATTAGACCAGGATTGCTAGAAAAGCCATCAGAGGTATTTTCCGACTTACAGAGGTCCGAGTACTAAACAATACCGAACAGAGCTAATTCCAAGGTCAAACACACATATATAAAGATAGCAACGTCGTACAAGAAACTAAATCTCAGTGCTAAAGTTGCGCTGGCTTTATCCAAAGACTCTAGAATAACTGCATTGCCAAGTTAAATTGGGAGGATGCCCCAAGAGAAAAAAAAAGCCTTTAAGACTTCCACAAATGAAGGAGGAGGTAACATATGGTCAGATTTAGTAATAATGAGACTATCTACCGACCCATTATATTTATCAACACCTGCTATCCTACCTACAATCAATACTTATCTGTTGTGGAATATCAAATCAATTACATGTAATCAAACGAACTAGGCTTAAAAAAATTATCGAAGGAAAGGCACTTCAGAAATATTGACATATATTTTAAAAACGTCATTTACCTGGCTGTATTTTCAATAGGAAAGAGAAGACAAAAAGAAGAAAAGGCAATAGAATCTTGTTCCGTTCTGACTATACGATGACGATGATCTTTATATAACATATAGGAAGAAAGAGAGAATAATGTTTATGTTTAATTTAGAAGTCGCTGGTTTTCTCCCTTTTGAATTGGGTATGTATATGTATTACCATAGAAAATAAAAGCAAGAGAACTAAAATTTATAAAACGAAAAGATTACGAAATGAAAAGATTATATAAATCCCTTATATTTACACAGACTGTTTTACAAAAGGTGAAAGTATGAGCATAAAAGGACAGCTGTTTTACAAACTTAATATTATTAGACGCATTTAGGATCAATTTCACTCAAAATATGATATGCTAAAATATGATCCGACAGGAAAAAGGCAATGACTTTTACAGCTGATTGCCACATAAATATATCAATGTAACCCAAGTATGACGATTTTTGCCACAGCAAATTTAAAGTGTTCCATACTTCCGAAATTGTAGTTGTTGACTTAAATGTTTTTTTTAAATTTATTAAATTGGTCTCTTCTGTTGATTCGCTTGTATTCGGTTTTCATTTCGTTGATTTTAAGTGAAACATTTTTCGTGCACTTTGTTAAAGATGTTTGCGGACCGGAGAGAGTTTCTTATGAGATCCATATCATTAGCATATGCCAGGAGTGCTTTGTACCTTGGCCCGTTAATGGATTACATCTTAAATAGGCGTTATTTCTATTTTACTAAGCTGTTTATTGATTTTTTGACTATTTGAATCAAGAATCTGTAGTTTATTCGACTGTTGAATAAAACAGACTTTCTTGGTGCATATTTTTATCTCTGGATTTTTGTTTGCCGTCTTCTTATTACAACGATTTTGCTGGATATCGACATAGGGAACCTGGTGGTATGTACATGATGTTTCCATAACACCTACCACTACCATTGGGTAAAAGCTATGACTAGGAAAGTAATAGCGTAATGTAATTTTTTCAATGGTAGGATGAGTTTCCAAAATCATTTTCAGAATCAAAACTATTTTAATGCTGCGGTTTTGGCCGCCACAAGAGTCTGACCACAAAATTACATGTTTTGCAGAAGTAACATTTTCTTCAATGTGTTTCTTAAGACAAATGCCTACGTCCTGGGCTCCCCGACCAGCTTCACCTTCTATCCAAATATAACAATGACCTTTTTTATCCTTGGCGCTATGGATACCAAGGTTGTAAATACATAATTGACGCTTATAATATACAATATTTATTAGAATTCTCGAAAGGGGAAGAGTTTTTCTTTAAATCAAAACAAAAGGTTTCCACTTATGGTTGATCGTTGCTTATCTTCATGTCTAGCTTTCTTTCTTCTAAGTGCACATTTTTTCTTTTTTTAACGCTTAATTGTTCGTTATCTGCGCAATTTTTAATTTCTAATTCGAAACAATCACATCTACTACAAGTATCTTTTTTCAACTTTTTTCTTTGAAGATTAAATCGTGTTAAAAACATTTTTTTGTAAAACGAAAATTTAACAAGGTCATTGTCTGCTTCTTTAATATACAATTCATACATTTTACTTAATGTTATGTCTTTTGTTAAGTATTCTCTTTCTGTGTTAGCTCTTCTGTAATGTGACTATTATAGAAAAATTTAAGCAATAACTGAAACTACTTCTTAACCTAAACGCCTCAACAAGTTGCCAACGTCACCATTGTTAACCACGTTTATGTACATATGTTGCCAAATATTCGATTTACAATCATTAAAATGCTCGCAAGAGGCGCTTGGTCCAAAACTAATACACAAAAATTAGTCGCTTGCTCTAGTTATGCAAAATTCAAAATCCAAAATAAAAAGAAAGGTACTTAATCTTTTTAAATATATCTGGTTATCCGTTACTAACAGGTTAATGGGATTTATTACGTAGATAGTTTATGCTTTTTTCTATCTTCTTCTTTAAGTTCCATCTTCTATCGAAGGTTGGAAATCATCATGGCTATACGGACTCTGTTGACTGCCGCTCTATAAAGTTCTGCACTACTACATTCAAACCATTCCCTTAAGTTTTTAAGCCAGAATATTCTTCGTCTTCCCACATTTCGCTTTCCTCGGATTTTGCCTTGCATAATAAGTTGTAATAATGCGTATTTTTGCCCTCTCATCACATGTCCTAAGTACTCAAGTTTTCGTCTTTTGATAGTTAATAATATTTCCGCCCCATTTCCTATCATTCTAGTTACTTCCACGTTTAACATTCTTTGAATCCATGATATTCATAGGATTCTTCTGTAACACCAAAATTCAAAGGCGGCCAACTTATTCAGATGGACTTGTTTTAGTGTTCACGCTTCCAAGCCATAAAGAAAAGTAGAGAACACGTAACATCGAAGCATTCTCAGGCTCTAACTTTATATCCCGAAAACAAAGAAACTTTTTAAGTTTAAAAAATAATGCACGTGCTATTTCAATGCGTGTCCTAATTTCTTTTGTTTGGTCTACATCTGATGTTATCCTGTTGTTCCTCTTTTCCACCAGAAAGCGCCATAATCCACAATTTAAGGAAATGGGGCTGGGTCTAGTGATGCATAACGCCGTTCATATAGCAATTTGTTGTCACATGTTTATAGTTTTTCAAAAAATGAACTCCGATTTAAAGATTAAAACGTAAAACAAAATATAAAAACCTACTGAACCTTATTCAGAAAATTTCAGAAAAGAATAACTTTTGTGAAAGATTGTGGGACACAGTCATATTTTAAGATAAAAACTTCAATTCAGAGAGTGGACATTCTTAATAAATGTATAATCTAATATGGAAGCAGATTTATGTTTTACAGACTTAGAAAGCACTGAGCACACAAGTATTAATTTTTTTATGTACTAGGTCGTAAAATAAGTATACTCAAAACAAATAAATATTATCTACCAAGTATTCTACTCCACTTTATTATCAATGCATCAGATATATTATAAAGATTTCGTCGTAGTTGTAAATTAATAGGAGATAAAACCAAATGTAGAGCATATAGTGAAATCTGAATATCTTAGAATAACTATATCGAGCGGGAACATTATTGATGAGCAAAAGGGAGACCCATCGCTGAGAAAGTGACAAAGCAATTGGCAAAAGCAAAGGGTACTTTGTACTAAAGTACCCATACTCTAAAGCATAAGCAGGTCTTTTCGTACTCTTTTAGTAAGTGATAGATTCGACCGTTACTTGATGGAAATTCATTTTATTTAACAATTAAACAGGTATGCGTTTACACGTCATATTTTGTAACTGAATAAGTTGAGGAGGGGATAACTGTTTGTCTCAAGTTGGTCATTCAGAATTATGTCTGTATTTTTTAATTTGCTAATTTCCATAGATTCTAATATTCATGGAATATACAGATAGCTTAAGGCCTTTATTATAAATACACTTTTTTAGTAATAAAAATATATAAATAGAACCTAGAATACGCCTGTAAAAGTATGTAACCTTTGATCTCTGGGATAAACCCATCTCCTGAACAATGGTGCCGATATATGTAGGTAAAATTTTCTACACCTATTTTAACCTGTTTATTTCCTCATTATCAATATATTTGAGTTGTAACCGATACCACAAACTCATTTACTTATAGAGACTATATATTGACTATAGTTATTACTATACAAATCTGACTCGAAATATCGTCTTAAAATAACAGTAACAGAAAAGTGAAAGATTAGTCATTTTTTATGAAGTTTAAAGTAGAAGCGTTCACGAAAATTGAAGTACTAATAAGACCACCGCAATCGGGCGTACCCTGGGTAATGTTCAATTCACACTTAAATCACCCGTTCAATATGTTTTTTGTCAAATCGGTCCTTTAGACACAGTTTTATACTCCAAAGAGTATATCTAGAGATAAAGACACTCCACTTTACATATGCGCTTAACAAAATGCAGGAAGCACATAGATGGCCAATCCTATGGTATTTGGTATTAAGCTAATCGCTGAAAATTACATATTAAATGCAGGCAAAGAAGCAAAGAAAAACTTATAATGAGAGAAAACAAAACCAGTCAGCTGAGACAACCTTTCAACGATGTTGAGCTTGGATCCGCTATCCACGTATATAATGAACAATATACGGCTCCTGGCTGAAGATCTGAGCACAAAACTAACTATAAAATTTGAACTAAAAATACAACAATGGCTAATATCCAAAGTCTTTAGACAAGCAAAGCAAAGACAAAGTTGTTGCCTTGCTTAAACCTGGCAAAAACTCCAACGACCACAAAAGCTATCGGCCAATATATCTATTTATTTTGTCAGCTATACAGAATACTTCTGTACATGATCCTTAATATAAACCGATAATAGAAGAAAAACTCAAATTAAAAGACAAAAGTGGCTATATATGACAGGTTAGATCCTATATGTCACAAATACTAAATCTTGCCCAACACAGCGAAAAGAAGTACGAAAAATATCAGGTATGAGGAGTGGTATTTGTTAATCTAAATGCCGCTTATAAATAGTTATTTAAATAACTTATAAAATATTTAGTTATAAATTAGTCAGCCAAATTCAGGGAATATTAAGACTCACATCCATACATAAGCTCTACAATATCGTAGCTATCAATCCACCTAATATCCGAAGATAAGTAGCTAGAGAGCAAAAAAAAACAAAGTCCAGATTCGTGACATCCACTTCACGAATACCAGCCCATTTCATGACTAGAATCAAGGAAAAACTGGCTATATCAACACATCTGCAAGATATACAAACAAAAATAAGCTGCTCCTCGCCATCTGATCCCTCGAACGGAACTTCCTTATGGTAGTTATCTTCCTTAAATCTGCCAGGAGGACTCTTGCCTGCAAACACCGGTTAACTTGTGTGCATGTGGGGTGGTACAAGACTTATCACACTTTCTTAGTTAACTTTACCGTTCAAATCGCTCTTTTTGAAGGGACAAGGTTTATTTATGTGAACTGAACACGTAAAATACAGTCAGTAAGCTATTACTTATAAAGATCATTGCAAATTTGACACTAACTCCACTTATATTGAATACATATTACCCTTAAATACGGGATAAAACATTCAGAAATATGTAATATTGGTGAAGTGGTATAATTCATGTTAGAAAAATTAATCATTCTTCCCTTTTTTGTGCACTACTACCCATTTTAACAAAAAAATATCTACTCGTATTTTAGCACTTAAATATTTATTTTGAGATAACCTTCTGTCCAGAATTAAAAAATAGAATAATGAGAAATAGAATCCAGAAAAATATAAAATAATAAAATAGAAGAAATAAAATAATAAAAAAGCTGTATATAAGATATCATGAAACAATGGATGAAATAAAAGAAGTTCTTATTAACCGGATTCTTAAATAAAACGTATAAAGACATACTCACGTTAACAAAATACATTAGGAAATTTTCGCATATGAAAAAACACATCCAACTTGGTAATGAAATCCTTTTGTATCTATAAATCTATTTTTAGAAAAGCACGTACCTACCAAAAACAGGTATTTGGTAGTACACATATCTGTTACATACTGTAATGCGTATGAATGATAACAAAAGTAAGGAGTCTATATGAACCGTTTAGAATATACGCTGGAAATAAACGCTTAATCCCATAGTTGCCAAACTATCAGAGCTTACTTAAACCGATATACGTATGGTTCCAATATACACGGAACAAGATCTGAACGACCCCTATAATATATACACGTGAACTAAGCGATATACATTCATGATACAGGGGTACTTAGGGGCTCCACAAAATTTTTAAAAATTGTGAAACTATACATGTTGACGAATCGACAGAGCCAATATTATGGAATGGTCAAGTGAGCTCCGTATATCGGTGGCCACTTGACCACGGAGCTCACTTGAACCTGAATTTTAACATGGGCGGAGTCCACTTTATGCCGTAGATATATATATATATATACATTTATATATATATATATATATATATACATTTATATATATATATATATATATATATATATATATATATATATATATATATATATATATATATATATAAATATTTATATACAGGGTGGTCCTTAAGTAATTGTACAAATAGAAACCGTCGATTCTGCACTTTAAAATATTATGATTTAAGCCAACTTGCTTTAATAAAATGTTGATATTAAGAAAGATACAGGGTGTTAAAGTGGAAATGTAAAATTTTATTTTTCGCTATAACTTTTATGTTTGTAAATGTTTTTGGACAAAAATTTACAGTTGAATGCTTTTAAGTAGGATAAATTAAAATGTTATACTTACTTTACTGTAACTAATAGAGGGCGCCACACATGCCACATCTGTGGCATAAATTTGCGCTTAACTTTTTTGCTTTTTAAGTTAGCTCTACTTATCTTAAAAAATATCAAAGATACATTATTTTTACAAAGAAAAGGTATACTTGTTAGTAGCCTGAAAATTCAACCATTTTCAAGATAAATGCATTTTATAAGTCAGCTGCACAATAATTCTTAGTTTGATATTTGTGCAGTAAAACACTGAATACCTGTAGATAAGCATAATTCATAGTTTATTCTTATTAAAACAACTCAAAGATGATAATCTAACATCACAAAATGCTTTGTTATGGGTGGTAAATGTCTTATTGGAGAAAATATATTTCATCTTCTTCTTTAGGTGCAGTATTCAGACGTTGGCCGTCATCATGTTTACAATTTCCCTTTGCTATCGCTTTTTAAGTTTCTATAATGGCGTTGTATTACTTTTTCTATATTGTAAAATGCTAAAAACCCAAAATATGTGGTTTATGCAAGATGGTACACCACCACATTCTAGAGAGAAGGTAGTTAGAACATACTTAAATACAACTTTTCTGAACGTTGGATTGATCGTGGTAGTCATATTCCTTGACACTATGGTGAGATATTGATATAATTATTTAATTCATAAAAAATCCGAAAAGAATACTTATTATTAACTACGTAAATTGTTCACCCATTTTTATTAGGACAAATAGAAACTAGAGCACAGGTATTGAATAACACATATGTGTCCTGTTTCATAATACTTTTGCTACAAATCTAACCTGAAAGACCCAGCATTTTTACAAAAACATCATCTTTGTCCTAATAACCTATATTGTTATAAATATAGTATACACACAGGCAATTTAGTTCAGCCTAATATTAGTTTGTTAGTAAATTATAATAGTGCATTTGTTCGAGATGTAATTATAGTTACTCGTAAGCTGTAACGTAATCATATAAATAAGTAATGTCATCGATAGGTTATTCCGTGTGTATATAAGTAACCAATGAACGAGATACATCACAGTTTAATACATTATTTAACTTCTGCCACAAATAAGATATAGTTCCATAATATAGCATAAGATTTGGATATGTGTCCAAAATAATATATTCATCCACTATACATTATAGCCACCACGTAGCCCCGAATTTAATCCGCTTGATTTTGGTGTATGGGGCGCATTAAAAACAACATGTCTATAAGAATGCCATAAACATTCGCAACCAACTACGGGAAGAAATAAATACTGCAGCAGTTTCTTTAGAACCAATGATGCTATTTAATATGAGACGATCTTTTATGGAATATATTGACAAATGAATTAAAGAAAATGGAGGACATATCGATCACTTACTTTAGGAAAAAGTTATGTTATTTAGTTTAACTATTTCTTAATTTGGTTTGTAAACAAAATGTTTTGATTATGACTTTAATTTAACATAAAACGTAAAATGTTTGGTGTAAAATCCTATTATTCTGTTATTTTGTCAAATCCTATTATTAATTATCCTGCTGATATATTTATTTTATTTAATATTTCGTTAACAATTAACTTTAGTTAAAGGTATTTTATACCAAAATTCAGAAGTATTGATGTTTTTGTCTATTTTTTCTTCTTTGCCTGGAGTAATTGCCTTAGATCAGAATTATGCAGATGATTTTTAAATGCGATTATCTCAAAAACTGTTAAGTTTTAAAGTTATTAACAAGTATACCTTTTTTCTGTTAAAATAATGTATCTTTAATATTTTTTATTCCAAATACAGGTAACTTAAAGAGCAAAAAAGTTAAGTGCAAATTTATACCACATATGTGGCATAAGTGGCGCCCTCTATCAGTTACATTAAAGTGTGCATCAAATTATAATTTCTCATATTTAAAAGTACCCAGTTGTAAATTTTTATACATAAATGTTTACAAACATGAAAGTTATAGCGAAAAATAAAACTTTAAATTTGCACTTTAACACTCTGTATCTTTCTTAATATCAACATTTTATTAAAGCAATTTGGCTTAAATCGTAATATTTTAAAGTGTAGAATCTACTGTTTCTTTTTGTACAATTACTTAAGGACCACCCTGTATGTATATTTACATAAGAAATACTGGATATTAGTGACTGTCGATATAAACAAACACAGTTTATTAGGGTTGTAGACAGAAAATTATCCGGGATGTTAATGAAACACTCTTTTGACTTTTTGTCTAGCTTTCGGAATGGTTTTATTCCTTTTTCAAGACACTGTAATAAGAAAAATATGTAAATATTTATAAAATATCACAATTCTTCAGTGCAACTTACTAGTCGTTGAGATTATTTATAAAAGCATTGACACTCACCATTAATAACACATATGTATAAATATAAAATAATGGATAAAATACATTCTAAAATTTTTAAAATTTAGGTAAAGAGAGTAAAACTTAGTTTATGGCATCTTTTACTAGTGTGTTTTAACTTTGACACATAGAGAACAGAAAGTAAAAACCCTATGATTAAAAAGTAATTAGGTGTACTTAACATTATATTTCTTTTTAAGAAATACTAGAGGCCCATCTTGGATGATGATTAAATAGTAAAAGTAAATAGTATAAAAAGTAAAATTACTATGGTTTCCATGTCTCTTTTATTTTTTAGATTCATTTTAGGTTAGTTTGACAGAGGAAGTGTATATGTTGCAAATGTTTATTGCAAATTTTGACATAATATGTAAAATTGTTTCATTTACACTTACTAAACAAGCAACAGGGTTTATGTTACTAAGCAATTAAAAAGGGAAAAATAAAACATAAATAAAAAATAAATTTTATCTTATTTGAACTTGGAATTATCCCTTTAATCTATGCAACTTTTAAAGAACTTTTATATAGTTGTTGTTCTTTTCTTTAAAACAATATTACTGTACATATTATATAGCACTCAGATCTTCAATGTTTTCTCTTCTATTTAAGGTGTTTTGTGTAGTTTAATTAAACACATTTCCAGTCTTTGTTGCAGTCTTTTGTCGTAATTTTTTCCCTTCTCAATATTTCTGCTTGATCATAGTTAGGCATGTGGCCCATCGTGATAGAATGTTCACTTAATGCACAGGCTTGTTCTTAATATAGAGTAATGTCACTCTTGTGCTATGTTAATTTTCCAGACAAATTTTTTGAGCTTTCTCCAATATATATCCTATTGCAATTATTACTGTAATAAAATATTTTTGCCTACCACATGGGGCATTATTGTAAGGGATAGAAAAATGGGGACAGAAATTATTGGGGCGGAGATAGGGCAAGGAAAATAATCGATACTTGTGCGAACGGCACTCAGGGTTTGTTTCGAGAGCTGAGGTCGTGGATAAGTGTTTAAGATTCGTTTAGGGCAAACAGAATCCAGGTTCGAACAAAAGTAGCATTTTCCAACTATTGCAACAATACATCATGACTTCAGTAACTCAAACAAAACATAAAAAAAATCTTTTTTCTTTGAAAAAATATAAATCATTTCTTTGGAAGTCTTAAACACTTTTCTACAGTTATTTTGTCATTTTACAGTGTCATTGTTTTTTGTATCACTTACGCTTAAAGGATTGTTGACTACTACACTTTCTCTACTTCTACTTGGGTTTATACACAAATAGACAGTTTCAAAAAAAGAAACAACAAAAAATACTACAATTATTATAACTACTTACAACAAAATTTCAACACAACCCAAAATTAAAGCAATGCACAATTCACATATACATATATCTATAAACAAGCTGGTTGCAAAGATACAACTATACTTAAAATTTTTTGCAAGTTCAGTGCTTTAGATAAGGCTTTTTACAACCGGATTACTTATCGTAAATCAGTCAGTTTAAAACTTGAGAATAATTGATACTTAGCATTAGTACAGTTAAAATTGTTAGACGGTTATATTTAGACGAAAAAATATTAAGCAATATAATTGAAACTTTTTTCTACTTTTAAGGACAAAAAAGCAAGTTCATTAGCGGAACGTAATTCAAAATTATTCTGCACATTATATTTGAAGCATTATTTGGTTAAAACATCTCATTTTTGGTGGTAAAAATTTATTAAATGCATATATTAATTCTTCTGGACTAAAGGTGGTAAAATATGGTCTGGAAGTTATATTTTTGTTTGAATTTGCCGACGGACGATAGATATGTAGATGGTGTTAACTTTAGCATTTTAATTAACGTAGATAAGTCTCGAGTTTTATTCGTAAATCAAATGGGAGTTTTTTGATTTTTTCCTAAGATTTCCTGACCTGTTCTGTTTTCGATCTTATTTCTAGATCACAATTTAGCTTTGTATTGATCTAACATCATAAGTACATTAACTTGTTGATCTATTCTAAAATGTGCTTGTCTATTGTGCAAAATTGAGGTAATATTTTTTTCGAATTCCTATAACTTTGGATTTCTTATTGTTTATTTTTGTATCGATGATTTGTCTATTTTCTACTGCTGCATACGATAACATAATGCAGTTTTCGAATTAAAACTACGTAAAATGTAACCAACTATGCACTTTTTCACCTGTTTATGATTATAATTAGCGTATTTAATATCACGGAAATATTAAACCATCTCGTTGGTATAGTTATTTATTGATTTGTTATATAAAACGGTAATGAAAAATTAATAATTAATTCGCAATATGTATAACCAATGCATGGTTCATTGAGTTTATATACGCTAATAATGTTATAGTTTTAATTAAAATCATTTTGTAAAAAAATGTAAGTTATTAAAGTCGTATTATTGGAACAAAATACTTATAGAGATTACTTATTCAGTCTATAATATTTTGTTAACCAAACTCTCAACACAAAAGATATAGACTAATAGGTTTGAATATCAGCATATCTACAATGGACGCAATTGTACAATAGCCATTCAAAAAAACTAAAAAAAATGAATTAAAATGGCAAGGACGGGATGTGTCAATATAAAAAACTGCTATTTACCCGAATTTAGACATCTACGTAAGACTACAAACACTAAAATGTTACATCTGGTACGGTTTCCCTTACGGATGTAAAACATAGTTTTTTTCTTTTATGTACGTTCAAAGTTATATCAATTTATAATCGGGCTTCCTTACTCTAATCAACTAATCAACGATAAATATTCTACATCATTCACTCCACAACCTGGAGTGCCTCAGGGCTTAATTTTAGCACCAATCCTATACACAGTTTAGACCAGCGACTTCCCCTGCTCCTATAATCAAAACGAAACCACTTTCCTTTATGCCGACAATACAGCACTGCTTGCCTCAGGCACAGTAGATGGGACAATGAGGAACCGCTCTTTATTCAGTAGGTCTCAAAATTGTCAAATGGTGCAACAAATGGAGAGTCACTCTTAACCCAACCAAGACACAAGCCATCCTCTTCAGGTATCCGGGAAACTCTCGGTTTAAAGACAAGGGCAACCTGATAGAGCTTTATAGAGCCAGACTCCCGTTTCGAAGTTCAGTTAACTACTTGAGTATTCAATTTCTAAGGAACCTCAATTGGGATACTGAACTAAATCTTACCCTAAACAGGGTGAGAAAGAGGGCTAGACTACTGGGTGCCCTATCAGGCAAATCTTCAGGTACACAGAGCAAGACTCTCCTACACGCTTTAAAACCTACATTAGACCTATTATTAAGTACAGGGCTGTTTTTTACTCCTTACTGAACAACCCCCAAATAAACGCCATCTATCCGCATTAATACACCAACTGGCGAACATACCAACCATAGAGAGTAGATTCCGAACTCTCGGCACAAGGTACGTCCTTCGCACCGTAACAAGCTTCATCAGAGCAAAGGAGGTTCTTAAAATATCTTGCCACCTACTAGGACACATGCCCACCAGGCACCCCGCTAAGAAAGTTCCCATCCTCCCAGCCAAACTTGTCAATTTGGCTGGAAATGAACTTCCTGATGGATATTTTAACACCCTAGAAGCGATGCCAATAAGATATCGCAGATTGTAACAATCTTCAAGCCAAAAATGCTCAATCGAGAAGAGTCATTTCCAAAGTATAGCTGGTAACAAGTGAAAGTACCCCCGCAGAACGGCATGACTAGCAACCTTCCTCACCACACACCATGCACCACAAACGATACAACATATACACACTGACTAACTACTGCTTTTTAGCAAGCCACTCGTCTTGCCACTCCCTATTTTTCCTTAACAAACACAAACAGCAATCGCAGACTGACAACTGCTCTTACCAACTCTCTCCCTGGCAAGGGAGTCCACAGCTTGAAGAGCCGGCCAGCCTAAACGAGGGATAAATAACGTCACCCTCCTTCTGTGTTTCGGCATGTGAAGGAGGTTATATATGCTGAGAAACGTTCATCACCATCAGCCGTTTTAAGTCCACTGCTGGACATAGGCCTCCCGTAAATAATTCCAATGAATTATATTTTGAGCACTCTGAATCCAGTTGTACTGAATGCGCTCGATGTCATCTGACCACCTTGTTGGAGGACGTCCTCGATTACGATAAGCATCGTGTCTAGGTTTCCGTTCCAGAATTTTCTTCGTCCACCTTTCATCTTTGAATCTGGAAACATTCCCCGCCCAGTTCTATTTCAATGTTGTAATCCTTTGAACTGCGTCAGTAACACCAGTTTTTCTCCTAATTATTATATTTGATACTCTGTCTCTGAGGGATATATTCAGCATTGACCCCTCCATCGCTCACTGTGCCACTTTATTGATTACTTTTCTGGTAAGGGTCAATGTTTCTGCTCCATACGTTAGAACTGGAAGTACACATTGATCAAAGACCTTCCTTTTCAAGCACATGGGAATATCTGATCTAAAGACTTCTCTCAGTTTTCCGTAAGCCGCCCATGCCAGTCCTATTCTCCTGTTCAGCTCCGTTGTTTGATTATCTCTTCCTAATTTAATCTCGTGGCCCAGATATTTATAGCTATACACCTGTTATTTGCGTGCCGTTAGTTGAGATGTTTTTCGCCAGTACTAGGTTGGTCATTGTGTTTTGGAGAAATTAATTTTAAGTCCAACTAGTGTACACGAGCTCTGAAGGTCTTGAAGAAGCTGGCAGGCATGATCTATTCGATCTGCAATAAGTAGAAACGTTAATTTAGTTTTAAAGTGAAAATTTAAATTGTAAATTAAGTGAATTTTTAATATTTAAAGATAAAGGTGTAGCGTATGGAAAACTGCTGTTTACTCTTATCTGCGAGTAGGCGTGAAGGTATTATTTAAAATCTGACTATAGACTATAATTGTTAGATTTTACTGTTTTTTTTTGTTTATCGTTGAAGCTTTTTGTGCTCCTTGGTGAAACATTAATACATTTTAAGTCACCTTTCGCTTTACGCTAATTTTACAGACAACCAATAATATGACATGGTGTATTGTTGCTATCTAGATACTACTTGTCAATAATTACAATAATTATGGATGGTCCTAAACCGGTTGCTTTTGACTACAAGGGCAACAAATTTTAACAAACTACTTTAACCGTAATAAAATCAATAATGGTAACGAATGACGGAGAAAACAAAACACCTACAACTCTTTACGTTGCTACAGCTAAAAGAAGAACCTATTTTTCCAAAAAAAATCGGTTGCCTGTAAAGTCGGTTTTACGGGCGAAGATTTTACGTGACAACGTCTTTTTCTCGGTAGAATATTTATTGATATGAATATTATTAAATTGCACAATAGGAACAAGGAATTGAATGAAAATAAGAATTGCACAAATTTTAACTATAGAAATATATTTTGTTTACTAAAACATTGTACATGTAAACTTAAACTTAACTAATTTCTATTTGAGTGATTTTGTTGAGGATAGGACGATGATAGGAGAATTATGAAATGAAAGGAAGTGTTTCTGCTGTAATGTGTCTTGAACGCCAAGAACGCTCGAGAAAGACAGAGACACAAGCACGGAAACACGCACCGATTCAACGCGCCTAATTCTCTAGTGCTGCGCGCGCAGTGGACCGATCATGTTTGAGTGGGAGAGAGACGCAAGGCATTCGCCGGTCCGGCGGGCCTCTCTCTCGTTCGGTGACTCACTGTAACAGACGTGAGCGGGCGTTACACTTTTTCATGAATGACTCCGAGCCACAAGATAATTTAAGACGTTGTCACGTCAAAAAAACGAGCAATTATCTTACATTTTCATTTTATTCTTGTGTTACTAGACTAAATTAAAGCAATCGGAAACACGGTTAATCCCAAAAATGTTTGTTTTGCATCAAAATTCTCAAACAATCGAGTGTGTATCTACGTATCAAGAACCGAGCTTGTAGACCAGCTTATGTTAGAGCATTTTACTGTAACTGTAAATTCTGTTGAGCTGAGTATAAGAAAACTAATTTCTTTAGCTAAGATAATATTGATATAAAATGTTGGTCTATTCATACCTAATGAGGTCATAGAACATGCACTCAAAGATGAACTTCAAATGGATTCGCCCATATCATTATTAAAGGCAGGTATCCCAGGAGATGAGTACTCGCATATTGATTAAGTACTTGACTTAAGACGTCAAAACTACGTTACCTTAACTACTGAGAACTACGAGCTTCAAACGACACTTTTAATACAGAATATAGAATATTCTTGTCCACAGATTGTATGGAGTGTTTCCTTTGTTAACAGTCTGAACATACAGCAAACAAATGTCCTAACACAGACACGCAAACTACTTCTAATACTGCCGTAATTAAATAATCTATCATTAACATTGCTAATGCTCCAATAGTTGATACAAATTCTGAGCATCTTCAAATAACTATAATATTACCATCACCAGGTTCCAGAAGACTGCATTCATCAACTAATGACACAAATTCTCTTGAAGACCAGGCATCCGACGTTGATGTAATGGCAACTTCAGAGCACTCCTCCAACACTGAACGATTATACAATGATTATACGTTAACAGATCCGCTAACGGTAGAGTTACTAGAACAACAAAAAAGTTTCTTTAATCACGGATAATAGCAACGCTGAAGTATCACAATCATCCACTGAGCACGATTATCTCTCAGATACATTACAAAAGTCTTATAAATCTACCTTTTAATTAGTTAGTCACATTGACATTAATTCAATGGAATTGTGACGGATTCTATCCGCGATATGAAAGAATCCAACAATTAATCGCAGCAACAGAGGCAGATTTTATATGTTTACAAGAGACAAACTTTAAAGATACCAAAGTGAGACAACTTAAAAATTACGAAGGTTATTATTGTTTAAGAAAGGACTACCTGAGAGCCAGTGGCGGCACCTCAGTTTTTTTTTTCAGAGATCTGTTTTCTACACATCACATACTCACTACTCAGTACCTAGCAATCGGAGTCTCCATCTGGTGCCCCAGCAAAATTACGGTGTGTAGCATTTACGTACCACTCAATTACAAACTTTCATAAGAGGAACTGTATGATCTAATTAATCAACTCCCCACTCCCTATCTTCTTGCGGATGACTTCAATGCACAAAATATTTTGTAGGATTCCGATAAAATATATTGTGTATTGTTTTGGTGATAAATGGTAGGCAATTGGAAATTTTTGGCCCAAAAATCAATATTGTTCTAAATTTTTTTTTCTTGTGATAAAGTAATTACTATTTTAATGGGAATAAGCCACAATTTAAGTTTTAGATAAGTTTATTGACGTTTCAATTTTCACGTTTCAATTCAATTCAATTTTCATGTTCTATTTTCAAGACATTCCTTTCTGTTGTTATAGGTTCGTTATTTAAAGGATTAGCAGCCATAGGTATACGGAACATGTTTCATATTATAAGTTTAAAAGTAAATACCAAAGATAATTATGGTTTTAATTAGGATCAATCGGAAATGTAAATGCGTTATTTAAACACGAAACAAGAAATACGTATTTATTTAGCAAACTCCACAAACCGAATATTTGTTGAAGTGGACTTTCGCCCTTGTTTTCGTAAATAATATTTTGCACAGTAGGCAGTTACCAATAGCATTATGAAGGGATGTTTATTTATCTAAATATATTAACCTCGCGAAAACAAGAGCAGAATCAAAAGTGAGATATTGACACACTCTAACCCTCTCAATTCGGCGACCTTTCGTCAGATTGCACGCTTGTGAAACATTATGAAAACCTTCTACGTATTTCCTTTGTTTATGTTCCCAGTATGAGCAATTTTGGTGTGTTGCTGCATATTCGTTAACAATAATAAACAAAATGTTTTATGAACAGAATGCCAGCACAAACGAGATGTAAACGTAAATTATTTTGGTTTTAACGGAATGCAGTATAAACGAAATAATATTTTGCAAATTGTTTGTTGGGCAGCTAAACTTGATTTTTATTTTTTAAATATATATTTTTCATTTCTTAGATAAAGATACAGAGAATTTATTGAAATCAATAAATATATTGGGAAGAATCCTCTTATATTTTAACAATTTGAAATGTATGATTCAATAATTATTGAAATAAGATTCGTTCGTTTTAATTTAATCACTTCAAAGTATTAAAAGACCGAATACCGCTAGACAAAAATCTATTGATCGACCGCCGATGGCGCCGATCGAACCAAAACAAAATCGCACAGCCAATACTCTCATTACTTTCGGTCCTCGGTCCTCAGTCGTTCCTCACTTGCGACGAGGACCGATATATGCCATGCGGCTAAATGATTGCGTTTGTTTGAACGATTGAAAACTGAAAATACTAGATATTGAATTAAGAATTGGGTGCAAGGCAGCTACAGACCGGGAGTATTGGTGTTGGAAAATATTCTATCGGGTCCAAGCTATTGCTTTCACGTGTGTTGTTAATAGTTAAAATAAAGTTAAAATCATTAAATATGGCAAAATTAAAATTTGCGAAATGACAGTAAATATTTATATTTGGATGCAGTACATATTTCCATATAAATTTATAATTATTTCTGAGTTACACTAAGAACCTAAAAACAAAAACATAATAAATTCTAGCTTCTCGAATATTTCTTCGGGAATCTAAACTAAGCCCTAAGCCCTACTCGCACTAACATAAACGTATGAAGGATAATGACGGTGAATACACATATATGAAATACGGTAAGCAATACTACTGGTGTTTAGTCGATTCAGCTCAATCAATCGGTTACTTGTTATTTGTTTTAAACCGCAACGAAAAGTATTGAAACGAATGAACGATTGAAATGATTCGATCGTTTTCAGAGTCGGTCACTGATTGATTCGGTCCTTGTAAAATTAACGTATGTAATTTTGTAATCTTAATGCTGCCAATTCAATGTAATGTCATTTTTTCTTTTACCGAAAAAAACTTTCTGTAAAAGAAGTTTCACATTGTATCCAGCAATAAAGCTTTAAAAATTTTCTAATACAAGAATATAAAGTTTTTTTAGTGTCCTGTGATAATGTTATAGTTATTTATTTCTTAAACCAATGTTTGTTTTTTTTAAATAAATTGTAACTCCACTTAACTTGGTGATATGTTAGTTTTTTTGGCCGGCAATCTCAAATTTGTAAGTTAAATCTTTGCTTATATATAATGTAACTCATCATAAACTTTTTAGCTATCACTGATGTTAGTATAAAGCATTCCGAAGTATATATGATTACAGAAAAAAGAGTAGCTGCATACCCATTAATCCCTTCGTTTATATATATATATATATATATATATATATATATATATATATATATATATATATATATATTAAATAATTTTGGAGACAGTATACATCCTTGTCTGACGTCTTGTTTTGGATGGAATTCGTTTGAGAAGAGTGTGTCAAGCACTTTAACTGCTCCAGTAGTGTGTTCATAAAATTCAGTTATAAGCGAAATTAAGTTTTGTAGTACTTCTACTTCTTTTAGTATGTGCCATTTGATCCTGTCGAACGCTTTGCGATAATCTATAAAACCAACGTATAGTGGGATATTGAATTCCCTAGATTTTTCTTTTATTTGTCTTATGCTCGGAAGATATTTTTCATTACCTCAAGAAGACAAGTAAATTTAGTCAATCGACTGCTTAAAGGTCACAAGTGCAATGCGCAAGCGTTACTAGCGAATAACTAGTTAAATAAAGCTATACCGAGGAAGTCACTAATGCAATAGGCCATTTAAAAGGCAGAAGGTCTCTAAGAACCAGATAAAAAATCCAATGGACTATTAAAATATGGTTGAGTGTCACTGATAGAGAAAATCACAAAATTATTGCTTTTTTAATGAAAATTATTATTGTTTATTCCCTATTACATAATATACATTATAAGAAGATTTTTATCGACGTTTTACAAATATTATTGGCTTCTAATTTATCTATACGTCTTCTTTTCTATCCTGTAATCTTGTTATAAAAGATAATTTTACAAGATATTGTATAAAATAGTTCAATAGACAAAGTTTAAGACAAAACTAAGGATGAAATAATACCTGCAATAAATCTGCCAAAATATAATAAAACTGCGTGGCCTAACACAATTCCAACTGAAATAATTAAATTTATATCAGAAGATCATATCAATCTATTACTAGACTTATATACTACCATATATAATACGGGTATTATTCCGAGAGATTGGCTCAAATCAACATTTATTACATTACCAAAAAAACCTAATGCAAAGAAATGCAATGACAACCGTATAATTAGTCTAATGTCAAAAGTGAAAATAGCTGTGATGATTACCAACCTCCTTAGAGGAGACGGTACCTAAAGAAAAAGAAGACAAAGTTTCTCTAAAAATACTTCTTATTAGAAGTAGGACATAGTTCTGTCTATTTTATTATCCCATATCTTGTTATATTAATATTCAGCTGTCATACTACCTTTTCGGGGGTCTTCCTGGTAGTTTTTTGATATTGTGCGTACTCATGTACCCATGTCACCATATTCTGAACTCTAGTTTCTCTTAATACATCCCCATTCCTTATTCTATCACTGATTTAAGTTGGTCATATAGTGATTAATACTTTTATTACTATCGTTCTTATCAATGGCGTAGTACATATGTCTTATATATCCGGATCTTAATCTACGCGTTCATATATTATCTGTTCTTTCATATGATATACCTCAAGTATCCCGATATTTTAGCTGCCTTGTTGACTTGATTTTTTTTACTTACTCTGCAGTATATTCTATAGTACGGTGCATCTATTCTAAGGTAGTTAAAATTCATAACTTCTTCTATGACGTGGTCGTTAATTATTAATTTATACCTGATGGGGCTCTTGGCTTCAACCATTGACTGGGTCTTTTCATGGGATATTAACTTGTGTTATGGTAAAAGAAATGTAAATAAAAATAAATCGTTCCCATGGCGAACAACTCCATGGTTTTGTACAGAAGTGAAGGAAAAATGTTAGAAAAATGTTAGGAAAAGAAAAAAGCTTACCTGAAATACATGTCAATCATAACACAAGAGGCATACCATAATTACAAGACAATTAGAAAAGAAACACATGCACTTGTAAGAAAAATATAAAATGATCACTGGGAACGCTTTTCGAAAGACATGGAACATGATTTTTACGGTCTGCGAAATAAAATGTGACGCTTCATAAGAGATCAAAGAACGGAGGTGAAGGAACTAATAGAACCAAAACACATAGAAAGAGATACGTGGATTGACTAGCTATGTTCTATGCAGAGGAAGAACAAACGACGCTAGAACCGGAAACACCAGAAATTTTCACAAATAACAACTTAATATAAATGTACAGGAAGTTCGGAAAATACTTGAAAAGCTAAAGAACAGAAAAGCAGCAAGTAAAGACGGGATACCAAACGAATTAATGAAATATTGTGAAGCAGCAATACAGAACAATTAACAACATTAATTAATAAAATCATAAAACGCAACAACATCCTGGAAGAATGGAGAACGAGCTAACTAATTCTACTATTCAAATGTTCTGATTCAAATGTCCTGATGCAATATTCCTTATAAAGCAAATTACTGAGAAATCACTAGAGTATAGTAGACCAGAATGTCGGTATCGGATTGATCTAAAGAAAGCGTTTGACAGAGTAAGACTCAAATATGTAATCCATTTTCTGTATAATAGAAGTTCTCCTAAACATTATAAAAACTCATGTCATGAATGTGTTGCTTGTGTGAGTCCATTTCAAAAGGTAAAAGAAATAATAAATTAGACTTACTCACAATCAATTTAATTTAACTATCCAGACGACCGGTTTCGCTTTCTCCAATATGCAAAGCATCTTCAGGTCTCGATACAAAGTTAAATAAATGCTGAAATAATAAACCCATATTAATGTGTTTTCTAATAAAGATAAAACAAAGGTAGATGATATAAATTACAGTAATTATGCCAATATTACATGTCTGTGGTTTTTCAAAATGAATAAAATGTTTAAGCAGACAAGGTAAGACCCACAAAACTACAAAATTATAAAAACTAATAAAAACATCTACCAAAACAACATAATGGAAGTCAGAATAGATGGACAACTTACAGACCCTATCGAAATAGGTAGGGGAATAAGACCCATTGAGCCCCATGCTCTTCAATTTAATCATGGATGAAATAATTAAAAGCGCTAACAACAAAGGAAGAGGATACAGAGTGGGAAACAAAGCAATAAAAATACTCTGTTAAGCAGACGACGCAATATTGATAGCCCAAGATAAAAATAGTCTGCAAAGACTGGTCCATAGATTTAACATAAGAGCAAAATAATTTAATACGACAATCTCATCTCAGAAATCCAAAACAATAGTAGTCAGCAAAGAACCAACCAGATGTAAAATAGAAATTGATGGCATTAGTATTGAACAAGTAATGGAAATAAAATACCGGGGAATAACACTCTCTAGCTAAGGATACCTAAACAAAGAAGTGAGAGATCAAGTACAAAAAGCCAATAGACTGACAGGTTGCACTAATAACACTTTATGGCGAAATAAACACATTAACACTGAGATGAAATGAAGAATTTATAAAGCCAGTGTAAGACCAATAACTACATATTCCTCAGAAACAAGACCCGACACAGCCACTACGCAAAAGCTATTGGAAATGGTAGAGACGAGAGTACTGAGAAGAATTACAGGTAATACGCTAAGAGTTAGAAAGAGAAATGGAGATATTAGAAGAAAATGTAACATACAGAACATACAATACATACATAACAAAATAGAATAAAATAATGGAATGACCTTATAAGCAGAAGGGAGGAGACCCGTGTCGTTAAAATAGCAAGTCACCAATCGGTAAAAGAAGTATCGGACGACCGCGCAAAAGATGGAGTGACAACCTTCTACCGACAATGAACAGGCAGAATTGTTTATAAAGAGCAAGAAGAAGAAGAACCTGTGTTAGAAATACTTTTATCAGAATATTTGTCCCATAGACTTAGTGTAGCTGTACGCTATTCTATACGGTATACGCCGGCAATTTACAAAAGACCCATGTAAGTACACTAAGTAAAAATCTACTGTAAAAAACTTTATTTACTGTGTATGTAGCATCATCATCATAAGTGGCTCGATAATCCGTTGTGGATCTTGGCCTGCTCACGAAGAAGTCGCCACTCCTGTCGATTCCTGGCAACTTCCCTCCATCTTCTAACCCCTAGAATCTGTAGGTCTTCTTCCACATCATCAATCCATCTCATTCGTGGTCGTCCTCAGCTTCTTGTGCCCGCTGGTTTTAAAAATGTTAATCTCTCGGTGTATTCGTGATCTGACATCCTAGCAATGTGTCCAGCTCATCTAAGTCTCTGCACTTTAACGAATTTCACAATATCTGGATCGGTGTATAACTGATATAGTTCAAAGTTGTATCTTCGACGCCATAGCCCATTTTCATTTACGGCCCCAAAAATCTTTCTAAGAATTTTTCTCTCAAAAATACCAAGAAGTCTTTTATCATTTTAAGATAAGATCCACGTTTCAGCCCCATATATCAAAACTGGTCTTATTAAGGTCCTGTATATATTAAGCTTTAGTGCACGTTTTATATTTTTATTTTTTAAATGTTTCTGGAGGCCGTGAACAGTTCTGTTTGCTATTGCTATGCGTCTTTTTTCGTCGCTTGTCGTGTTTGTTGCGTTTACTAGCGATCCAAGATATGCAAATTCTTTGACTTGATCAAAGGTATGGTTGTTAATTTGAATTCTTTGCTGGATATTTCGAGGGTTTTTAGAAACCAACATATATTTGGTTTTTTACTCGTTTACCACAAGTCCTAATTCACTTACTGCGTCCGCAAGCCTTGTAAAACACTGCACCATGTCTCTCATACTTCTGCCCACTATAACTATATCTTCAGCGAATGCGAGAATTTGCGTCGATCTATTAAAAATAGTTCCATTCATTCTAATATTTAATTGTCTGATTGCCTTTTCCAAGGCAATATTAAAGAGCAGACACGCCAACGAGTCCCCCTGTCTTAGACCATTATTAATGTCAAAGAACGCAGAGTTTTCTCCTTCAATTCTAACGCATGAGCTTACGTTTTTCATTGATAGTTGGGTCAACTTAACTAACTTAGGTGGGATCCCAAAGTCTATCATTGCATTATATAATGCAGTTCTTTTCACACTGTCATAGACTGCTTTGAAGTCAATGAAGAGATGGTGTGTTTCTATGTTATATTCTAGTGACTTTTCTAGAATCTGTCTATGTGCTTGAATTTGATGTGTAGTTGACTTTCCAGCAGTAAATCCGCATTGATATTGACCAACAATATCCTTTGTAAAATGTTTAAGTCTTTCAAATAATACATTGCCAAAGATTTTATACGCAGATGCTAACAGAGTAATGCCTCTATAGTTCTTACACTCCAGTTGATCACCCTTTTTATGCAATGGACATATTATTCCCTTCAGCCACTCTTCTGGTACCCATTGATTCTGCCATATAAGTACTGTTAGTTTATGGATTGCTGCAAAAAGTTGATCACCACCCTTTTTATACATTTCCGAACAGATTTCATCGATTCCTGGGGCTTTATTGTCTTTGAGTTTTAGGATCGCATTTGACACTTCTTCTCTTGTTGGGTCTTCACTGTGTAGTTGACGTTGTATATTTTGTTCATTTTCTATGTTGTACTCTCCTTCAATATCGTTTATATTTAGATCGCTGAAATGTTGTGCCCATCTGTTAAGAACTTAGTTTCTATCATGTAGAATTTTACCGTTAGTGTCTTTGTGTATGTAGCATCAACGCCTTTTAATATTTATTACCTTATCTTCTATCTTAAAAAAAAAACACAATTTCAAATATATGATATTTGTATGATATTATGTATTGTAATTTTAAAAGAATTGAGGGTCTCATTAGTAGTATAATAAGGACTACGAGGTGTCAAAAGCTTGTGCAATAGTTTTTAGTTCTGCATCACTTAATGATACTCGACTTTACATATTTCAATCTAGAATCATATTATCAACAAGTTCAGAACGGAGCAATGATGGATTTTTATTTTTTGCACAATCGTGTTATACATAATAATACGCAATATGAAATACAAAAAGCATATTTCAGAAATATTTTGTATATCAGGTAAATCATTATCGTGTCATATTTAAATAAATATTAAAACAAGAGTGACTATTAAAATATAAAATCAACACGTAAATTCAGTTAATAATATGAACATTTTTTAATAAATATTATATTTCAGCGAAATAGAATTTTATTAGTGTCAAATAGAACCGAATAGTGCAATATTATTAATCTAGGACTATTGATTTCATCCACAATGTTGGATTTCCCAACAAATACACTGTTTTACATTTTTTGTGCCTACGGACTATTGTGTTTGCTTTCTTAATGCTCCGTACAGTCTTCTTACACTTCTACATGTCCACAGTTTTCGTACATTTAAAGATAAAAACATATGAGATTGCAACACACTGGAAGAATCTTTGTCGATCTGTCCCAGTTTTCTCGGTATCGACAAAACCCTCTCACGTGGTGGTCCAGAATGGGCGTACCGTAATAAATTAAAGCCTCTGTATCATCATGATTTTGGCTCTACAACTTCTCTCCAGTCGTCCCTATCCATCACTTTCCAACGCCAAGCACATATTCCCATATTTCTCATGTCTTCATTGATGTTATCAAGGAACCTTGTTCTGAGTCTTCCTCTTCTTCTTTGTCCAACAGGTCTATCAAGAAGCATTTTTCTAGTTGAGTCATTTTACTCCATTCGCATTACATGGCTATCCACCTCAGACGTCTTATCTCATATGTTTTACGACATTTGGTTCCTAGTATCTATAATATAAAAATTAATCGCAAAATGTATTGGTAAGAGCATAACTCAACAACGCATGGACCAATCTTAACAATTCTTTTTTAAAATGTTTCTTGAAGTCTAAAGATGGTTTTTACGGCGAGAAAAATTCGAGTAATTTCCGGGAAAACCCTAAAACAGCCCTTTTCTTTTTCCCATACAAATATTTTCCAACTAAATGTAGAGTCAATTTGAACTTTATTGCTATTCAATAAAGTTTATATTAAATTACAAGCCTTACTGTGGTCTTAACAATGTAGGTGTGTTCCTAACGTTGAAGTTAGTTAGTTGAATTTTCGCTTTATTGTCGCTGCACAAAGTTCAAATTCAATCAAATGTATGTGAGTGCGCGTTCGTGTGTGTGCGTGTTCGCGTTGGAGGATCTAATGCGTTCACACAAAAGTGGTAATATCGTGAACCCGACCAGATTGAAAAGTCAAAAAATGTAAGAGCTATAGATTTGGTTGGCCTCGCAATATTCTTTCTCTTGTTTTAGTTTCGGAACGCGACATAAATTGCATCAGTTTTCACGTCGTTGCATCTGTCAAACAAACCGCGTTAAAAAGCGTTTATTATCTTTAATAATTAATTTTTTATTCATTTTATATATTCTATATAAAACCGCGTAACCGCGGTTAGCGATAAAAAAATTATTGAACAACGTGATAGAAGCAATTATACTGAAAGGGAAGTATAAAGGAGAAGACGTTTTGATACCACGCATACCAATGATTTCGACTGATGTACCATTTGAATTTAAACGACTACAGTTTTCAATGCGGCTTGCTTTTGCTGTGACCATAAATAAGTCCCAGGGGCAATCATTAGGTGTTTGTGGTATTAATTTAGAAAACCCATGTTTCTCATATGGTCAATTGTATGTTGCCTGTTCCCGGTTTGGAAAACCATCAGATTTGTTTGTATGTTCGCCACGTAATAAAAAAAAACATTGTATATTATAAAGCACTACAATAAAAATAAAACAGATTTTTGTTAATAATTATGATTCACTTGATTTACAATAAAGCGATTACTGAAAATACTTATATACGTGTTATTTTATTATTCTTTATTACATCGGTTATTAACCCTATGTTAATAATAATAATAATAAATAATTAGGCCAGAATTTGCATTGATTTGTTATATATTGAATCAATGGTTGTGATTTGTGACATACGTATTACTTTTTCCATAGCCTGATTGAACAGTATACTACGAAAACCGGATATGTATATGTAGAACTTTATAGATTTGAAATAACGAAATGATTTTCATATTTTGTTTGTTTAGGCCAAAATAAATTTCTTGAGAAAAACGAATTCGGTCTCCGACTGTTATTGACTAAATACCCGAGATCATCACAAAATGCAATCATTTAGATACGGTTTCAAGAAATTTGATATTTTAAAAGCTTTTGTGCTTTCGGAAGAATTACCAACACGACTGGTGTACTTGGCGAATAATCGTCACTTGCATATATTTGCCATATCGTGTAAGTGGGTGACCCGTACAATTATTTGTCACTCGATGCCACTCGTTGGTTTTCCATCTGTTGTGGGTAAAAATGTCCCGAGTCACAGGGATTACGAATATTTGTATACTTACGAAGTACATACTTGACGATACTTGCAGAGGCGCTCAAACGAAATATAAAAATAATTGGCAGTTACTGCGACTATTCATTTAGTTTTCAAAGACTTCAGGAGCGTACAAAAGTTTCATTTGTGTGTGTGTTCAAAACAAAGAGAACATAAAAATCGTAATGCAGTTAGTGATGCCCTTAGTTTATTATAAATGAAATGAAGAAAAAAAAAAGATTCGCTAATGACCACTTGTCCTAAAGGTTCTTGTTAGAGATCCTGCAACATATGGGTATATATGTATATATATATATATATATATATATATATATATATATATATATATATATATGTATATGTATATATATATATATATATATATATATATATATATATATATTTAGTGGATTTTCTTGGGCTTAGGTTCATAAAAAAATTTTGATTTGATACTAAGACATTTTCATATATTTTTTTCGACGTTTCGGCAGGAAATCCATTCCCTTTTCAAGAAGTAATATTGACTAAAAAAACATTTTATGACAGACATAATGCGGTTTAAAAGTTAAACTTTTGACTTACCAAGCATGTAAAAATTCGGTACTAACAAGTAGACGTCACAATTAAAATAATATTAAAAACATAGGACATACCCACTAAGTCACATCCACTACGTACACCACTAAGTACATGTAAAATGTATTTTAAATCTAATGTGTTGTTTATTGATGTTAGTTTATCGTTTAAACAATCAGTTATTTTAACATCATAGGCGTTCTGAGATTGTTTTTTTATGTGTTTTTAAATTAAGTTAAAATATATTTTGTTCAAATTTTTGACATCTTTTTTATCATTTATTGCATTATTATTTTTTTTATTTGTATAGACTCTAGAAGCTCTCTCTTCTTCCTGTTTCTTCTTTTTTTTTGTCATATTTGTGGAAACGTATTCTTGAGTTAAGTAGCTGACTGGTTTGTCCAATATAAACTCCATCACAATTCGAGCAGGGAATTTCATATACAACATGCGAGGGGTTTATAGAGCAACATGCATTTTTTATAGAGGGGTTTTTGTTTTTAATCTTGTAAAATTCTTTTTCAAAAGATTGTGCGCTTTATGAGCAACCGTAATATTATGTTTGGACAGAAGATTTGCAATTTGTTCTGATAATCCTTTTATATAGGGAAGAGACATAGTTTTTCTTTACCGTGTTGGTTTCATTGTTATTATTGTTATTGTAAAATTTATGCAGTCGCGATTTGAAAGTGTTGTCGATAAGGTGGTGTGGGTATGAATTAAGTGTTAGTGCTGTTTTTGCTTTTATAATGGCCTGAGGTCTATTGATAGGATCGGATAATCTAATAGCTCTATCGGCGAGTCCGATAACTACTGATTTCTTTTGAGACAGGGGATGATGAGAGTTGAAATTCAGATATCTCGACGACCAGGTTTTTTTGGTGTACCATGAAGTAGTTATAGTACTGTTTTCTCTATGTAAGGTCAGGTACAGAAAATTAATTTGATAATTTTTTTCAATTTCTAATGTGAATTCTAGTTTTTGGTGAAAGTTATTAAATTCATTTAGTAAAATATCCATTTTATCCTCTGGTGCTGCGCTCAAGCAGTCATCTATATAGCAGTCATCTATAATTAGTTTTAGAGCATCTAGAGGAAATTGTTTTAAATAAAATAGATTTTGATATACCTTTTTTCTACCGCTAGGCATGGATAATGTCTTTTATCTAATTTTTTTATGAACCTAAGCCCAAGAAAATCCACTAAAAAAAGATATATTAAGGTTCAAGAACTAAACTCAAACTATATATATATATATATATATATATATATATATATATATATATATATATATATATATATATATATATATATATATATATATATATATATATATATATATATATATATATATATATATATATTGTGACGATTGGGGTTTATAAAAAATTAATTTGTAAGTTATATACTAGATAATTTTAGATATAACAAGTATTTGGTTATTTTAAGAAGTTAAATACTAGAGAATTTAATAAAAATATATTTATGTGAGGGCATTTTTAATAAATTAGCATATAATAATTGTAAAAAGTTGTATTTTAATATTGTAAATATATATAAGTGAGCCATGTGCTTAGGCAACCAAAAATACTCTCGGAGATTGACAGATATTTACACTCTGAAGTGACGTTTAAGAATATTTACGAATATAAAGTGGGTTATAATAATATATTGTTTGAAATGTGTATTTTATTAAATTAGAGTGTTAGTTACTAATTTAATTATATATTCTGATCTGAAAAGCCTAAATGTAAACAAAATTATTAATAGAAAAGAATGGAATTCTCTGGATCTCCGGAGATGGCCATGTTTGCGAAATGGTTTGTTCCAGAAAATTCATACAAGTATGAAATAGAACAAATTGGAACATGATCTCTTACCAGATGGTTCTAGAAATCCAAAAACATATAAATACCCGTGATTTGGATTCAAGAGGGCAGTTTTTGAAAGTTTTTAGTCAGAAAAGTTTTAGATAGTGCAGTCAGAAGAGTTTTGAAGTTTTTAGTTAGAAGTCAAGCAGTTTATTATGAAAGTTAGTAGAAGATAGACACAATTAATTAGTGAAGTCAATTGTTCACAGTTTTAGTAAATCAGTCAAGCAGTTTTATAAGAAATATGAAAGTTAGTTGGAGATAGTCCAATTGTTTAATATAGTGAGTTAAATGAAGATTAAAAATTATGCATATAATTTAATGCACATTTATAATTATACACAAATAATTATTGAAGATTAAAAAAAGTATATTGGAAGAAATTAAATTATGTTATGGTTGGAGATTAGTATAAATCAACTTAAAATAATTGGATATTGGTATATTGAAAAGAAGAATAAATATAAATGGTGTTTGCTGGTTAGCTTGGTGGTGTATAAATGCTGGTGAAGAAAACTATATCTTAAATTGGTAGAAGCTGATAATTGAAAAAAGTAATTTCACAAAAAACAAGGATAACTGAAGTACGAAGACATTCAGTGGTGATTAGAATCTCTATAGTAGAAAACAGTTCATTTAGGCATTCAGTGAAAGAAAGGTACAAAATTTTGTTAATATAATTTAGTTAGTGTCATAACAATTTCAATTTTGAAGATAGTTTTGTTTAAATTGTAGATTGTCTATAGGATTTAATTAGTTTTATAAGAACATCAATTTAAAGATAGTTTATTTTAAATTTACATTGGCTAAGTTAGATATATATGTGTGTTTCATAATAGTTATAATAAAGATAATTTAAAAAAGTACTTACAAGCTAATTCTTTGAGAACCGCGATAAAAACCCTATATTATTAAAAATACTCATTGCTCATCATTCAAACAAAAAAAACACATCATAACAATATATATATATATATATATATATATATATATATATATATATATATATATATATATATATATTCAGGGATTCTACAGTATTCACTGCCTTCCCTCGCTCAACCGTTTCCATCTCTCTCTCTGTTGTTCCATTCTCCATCGTTTAGGCCTCTCTTACTCATGGCGTGGTCTACTTCGTTCCTCCAGGATTTTCGGGGTCGTCCTCTTTTCCTCCTTCCTATGGGGCTCCATTCGGTTATTCTCTTTATCCATCTGTTGTCACTAGTTCTTCTTACATGTCCATACCGCTTTAGTCTTTTTTGTTCTATGTATGTTAGTATGTCTGTTTCTATTGGTGTTCTTTGCTTTATTTCGTCATTACTTCTCCTATCCATTCTTGTTACTCAACAGCATCTTCGCAGGTATTGCATCTCTGTTGCTACTATCTTACTGCTGTTTTTCTTGTTTATGATCCAATTTTCAGCCCCATATGTTATAATACTTCGCACTAATATCTAGACCAGCCTTGATATATTTTTCTTGTAGATTCTTCATCATGTAGCTGAGGTCGTCTTGGTCTTGTGCAATCACTACTTTATCGTCTGCAAAGCTTAACGTATATAGGTATTCGTTCCGTACCGGTACTCCCATGCCTTCGCATTTTCTTTTCCATGTAGTCAAGGCTTTCTCTAAGTATATTTTAAATAGGGTTGGAGATGTGGAACAACTCTGCAGGAGTCCTTTTGTTGTGGTAAACTCTCCTATGATTCTTGTTCCCATTTTAATGGACACTTTATTTTTTTTATACAGAGCTTTTGTAGCTTCTATGAGTTTTGTCTGTATTTCTAATTTGTACATTGCCTCCCATAGTTCTGACCTTGGTACAGAGTCATACACATTTCTCAGGTCCACAAATGCCAAATGTATATCTCTATTTTTTGCTTTTTTTTCAACAGTTGTTCCAGTGTGTATATGTGGTCTATGCATGATCTTCCTGCCGTGAAGCCTGCCTGATCCTCCCCGATTTTGCCTTTTATCGCTTGCTCTATCTTTTATCGCAGTATCTTCCCATATAATCTTCCTGTTGATGATATTACGCTTATTCCTCTGTAGTTTTCGTATCGTTTTCTGTCTCCTTTCTTAAATATAGATGTCATATATGCCTCCGTCCATTCCTTTGGGAGCTGTTCTCCATTTATGGCTTTCTGAAATATTCATTGTATCATCCGGTGTAATTTTTTTGATCCGTATTTTATAAGCTCAGGTGAGGTGCCTCCAGGTCCCGGTGCTTTCTTATTTTTGATTGTTTTTATTATCCGTTCTCATTTCCCTATCTGTTATTTCTATTTCTTGTTGTGGGGATCTGCTTCGTCTTCGCCTGTTTTCTTTTCCAATGAATTGTGGTCTTTGTTCTGTTAACCGTTCCTTGTAATAGTCCTTCCATTCTTTGTCCTGTATATTTCCCAATTTATTTTTTTCTCTTGAGTTACTTACTTACTTGCCTGTTTTAACTTTTATTTAATGATGACATTCTCCATCTTCTCCTCTTTTTTCATTTAATTAAATAAGCAGAGCTCATCTCAACAAACGCTGGGGAAGCAATAACGAGATTTTCCGGAAGACCTCTATCTATATTGACTGACACACCACTGATTCAGTTGTTAAGGTTTTCAAGAATACTTACGTGTACTTGCCACGTCTATTCACGTCTACGTCGTGTAACAGATATTTGCAATATTTTTATTACCTTGCAGTGGTATATTCGATTTTAGGCTTTCATATAAAATGATATGACTAATAGTAGGGTGCCACTGTTTTTATATTAATTTTAATATTTTATTTAAACGTCCAATTTAGTGCTTTTATCGTCCCATTTTGTACCAAAACTATCCGTGAAAATTGACCAATTAATTAATTTTTACACGGTCCGATTTTTCATGCTGTATAATGTATTTAATCCACAAATTCATTGTAGCGCAATGAAATTCAGCAACCAAACAGGAAATTACGCACAAACAAACAATATTAATTCCAATAATGATTCTAACAGGATATTAATAGGCCGCTTTTGATATAACACACGGCTTACTCTGTATGGTCGAATAACAATTTCAAAAGATCATTATTAGCGGGTTGGTTAGTTTATAGTTATTAATTTTGCACGCATGGCTGAAAAAATAAATCAAAGGGCATTAGTTAAAAGGTACAAGTATTGCAAATCCAGTAAATACCGTATTTGAATTTCTATATTATTTTACACTGTTTTTATATTCTCAAAGGTTTATAACTATATTACGTATACTTGAATTTTTCATTGAAACATACATACATAGATACTACGCTGTAGTTTGATTTTCTGTTTCAAAGGAAATTAAATATATTCCACGTAAATAATTCTTAGAGTGTGATGTAATGGTATGTTACGAACAATGACCAAAAACTATTTTTATGTAATTAGTATATATATCAGGGATGAGCAAACTGTGGCTCTTTAATTATATGTAGCTCTTAATAAAATGTACCGGAGTTCTTTTTCATTTTTGTGTTATTATATTTTAAAAAAATATCGTCGTTCCTTGTGTGTTTTAAAATGTCTTTAAAATTAATGAAAGAATAAGTGTAACGTTGTAACAAATTCTATTTACCTCCAAGTTAAGAATGATATAATATTTCGAAAGCTGCGCGAAGAACATAAGCAATGGCGTGATATAAAAGTCAGTAATCGAACGAATCCAGACCCATTTGAATCACTCTTGCCACGGATAAAAAGTTTTTGTTTATAACTATCGACTATTTAAAGTGCGTAAAAATTTATTTGATACGCCCCTGGCTAGTACGTAATAACAATCTGAAGTTTTGTTTACCCAGATGTATATGCGAGACATCTAAGAAAATATTATCTGCGTAGAGTCTATTTTCAGTAGTAATATCCCTAGGCCACTGATAACAGACGAGATAATTTCATGACAATCGAAAGCTCGTTCCTTGGTAACAGCACGAAGCCGGAGGCTGAGTGCTGTTACCAAGCAACGAGCTTGAGAAATTTGTCATGAAATTATGAGGCAAATTTGAATGGTTGTTAGAACAGTCGAAAAATTATCGTCTTAATTAAATACATTCCCACAAAATATTTGAAGGCCCAGCACTCTTAAGGTCAATTATCGAATCAAAAGCGTAATTAAAAAGAGTTCCGATTGACCGGCAGTTAGAAACTATATCGGGACAGACAGAGAGATGGCTTACAGCGAAAGGTTTGTGGGGGTGGAAGGTCGAAAGAATCAGAGAGAATGAATTGGGGTCTGAACGATAAAAGATTATTCTCGGTGGTTAGTTTCAAAAACGGGTGAATTTTGGCTTAATTTGAATGAGTTTTGGTTAAACTGTAGGTGATTAGGCTCAAATGCTATGTGTCAGTCGTTGTGAAGCAAAATAATCACCGGTTTATTGTTGTATTCCGTTTCACGGAATTTGATAAACAGCGTGTCTGACGGCTAAGTGAGGTCCACATGGTTTTAAGTGAAAATTAAGTTGCCGAGTTTTGAAGAATACATATTGTTATCTAGGACAGCGGTTCTCAACCTTTTTTACTCAGCGGCGCACTAATGTACTCCTTACAGATTCGCGACACCCTTATATGTACAAATTTTTGCTAGTGGTAGGTAAGTACAGATGAATATATTACACATATTATTTTTTATTTCGTAAGAACATAACAATCAAAAAACAAAACAGAAAGAATACATAAAATTAGTGTGAAATTTGACCCTGATGACTTTTGCAAAGTATATCTATCCAAGGACGAATTGTAGAAAGACACACTCTCATCTCGCTGTCCACATCAAGTAGTCGAGACCGGTAGCTAGATTTTATATTTTTCATCGCAGAAAATGCAGATTCACATAATTATGAGGTCGAAAACGGCAGTAAAAGGGATACTGCTTTCTTTGCTAATTCTGGATATTCATTCTTAACTGAAATCCAAATAGCATCCGGAGCTACTTCTCTAAATTTTGATTTTAAAACTGTGTCAGAATACACTTTAATAAATTGTTCCTTTTCAGAACTGATTATTTCTGCCTTTCTTACGTTGTTCTCGTCAAATCCAATGTTCTCGGTTCTCGGTTCTTCGTCACAGTTGGCACTCAAGGCAGAGGGAAAGTATTTAGTTATCCCTAAAGTTATAGAGGTTTCGGAAAAAAGTAGTCAAATCGTTTTTTTCTATAACCGAGTTCCAGAATGTAAGTTTTTTGGAGAACACAATTATTTTATTAGTTGATGATATTATGGTTTCCTTTCGTCCTTGCATAGTTGCATTCAAAGAATTTAGCTTATTAAAAATGTCAGAAAAGTAAGCCAACTTAGCACACCAAAGAAGGTTTTTACAAAAACCACTTTGGCCATCTTCTGTTTTAAAAAATTCGAGTAGTTCGTCTTTAAGTTCTGAAACTCTGTTTAGTATTCTTCCTTTCGAAAGCCAATGAATTTTACTATGAAATAACAAGACTTTATGATCTGCGCCCATGTCTTTAAAAAGTTTCTTAAACACCCTTGATTTCACCGGACAAGTTTTGATATAGTTGATTATAGAAACAACACTATGAATAACTTCACCCAGTTTACTTCCATCCGTAGTTTTTACTACCAGAGCTTCTCGATGTAAAAAGCAATGAGTAATTAATATTAACTGCTTTTTCTTTTGTGCAAAACTTAAAAATCCTTTGACATTTCCCGTCACTGCAGCAGCACCATCTGTACATATCGAAATACAATCCGTTGTCACCTCAGGGGAACAAATAAGGGTCTAACCAGCTCTGTCGAGAGCTCCCCTACTTAAGTCCATTTTCGGGTTATGGACTTTATCTTCGGTGTCTTGCCTTGAAAAAGGCAAGATATTTCTTATATGACAATTTCTTCGTCGAAATAAAACACTAAGTTAAGTTGAAACAATTCTCAGCCACAGAGTATGGTAAATAAATGCAGGAAGCAGAGCCCCGAGATCACCAAGCTCTCGGAGAGCCCGTGAGGGACTGACCTGGTTGACCTGAAAATCGCCAATATTTATATGCGCGGTTCGAGCGATAAATAGGGATTTCCAGGTCAAGAGCCAATGGGAAAATTCGAGGCGGGGCGATGCGCATCGAAATGCGTACTTGTCCAGACTATGGCATTCGATGACATCCCCCCTCATCTGACGACTATGCGGCTGGGAAAAATATTTATTGAATAAAAATACACGTGAAAATACACAAAAAAATATGCATAAAAATACAAGTAAAAATGTTCAAAACAATCCACACAACACTGCAATACTTACGGGGGGGAGGTCGGTGGTGATGACGGCATCTCAAGCTTCTACAGGTCCATCCTCGGTCGGTGTGCCAACTCCTCCAACGGGTTCGTCTTCTTCTCAGTCGTCCGGATCACATCTGCCATATCCAACGGGGTTTCGTAGGGTACCAGTGTGCCGAAGCCTACGTGGTCGTCCAACCACTTTCGGTAGGGGGGCGATGACTGGATCTACTCCGGAACTTTCATCGGCATCTGGGGCTTCTAACTTCGAATAAGCCTGGCTCGTCAAAGGTGTCTGCACGTCGAAGGCATCAGGTCTGCAGAAGGTCTGGATGTCGGAGTGTTAGAGTATTGCTTTCTAACACTACGTGGTTCTCCCCATTCTTCTCTTGACTTCAACCCATGTTGAAGTCAATGGTGTGTTGCCTTCTGTAAAGCGAACTGGGTCGCAGGTTCGGAATAATCCACGTTGTCGGGCGCCATGTCACCTCGGGGGAACAAATAAGGGTCTAACCACCTTCTGTTGTCTCCGGGTGCTCTGTAGAGGGCTTCGAATATACTGTCGAGAGCTCCCCTACTTAAGTCTATTTTCGGTTTATGGACTTTATCTTCGGTGTCTTACCTTGAAAAAGGCAAGATATTTCTCACATGACAATTTCTTCGTCGAAATAAAACACTAAGTTAAGTTGAAACAATTCTCAACCACAGAGTATGGTAAATAAATGCAGGAAGCAGAGCCCCGAGATCACTAAGCTCTCGGAGAGCCCGTGAGGGACTGACCTGGTTGACCTGAAAATGTTCAATAATTTCCGGTCCGTACACAAATCTTACAAAAGATATCAATTGGGCCTTTCCCGAAATGTCCGTGCTTTCGTCCAGTTGTAAAGCAAATTGTGTATTTGGCAATAACCCCCTAACATTACTTTGAATATCGATTGGCATATCTAATATACGTCGATGGACTGTGTCATTTGATAAAGGTACCTTTGATATTTGTTCAACAGCTTCCGGGCCTAACATTGTAGCAACTAATTCTTTACATGTCGGTAAAATAAGCTCATCACCAATAGTATGGGCTTTCTGTTTTTTGGCAATCAATTCAGAAACTTTATATGATGCTAAAAGTGTCGTATCTGGGAGTGTTATTCGTTTTTCGCTTAAATGAAATGTCTCAAGTAAGAAAAACAACCAGGTAATGAAAAACCTGTACACGTGTTTCTAAATGAAGACCAAAAAATTGATCAAAACTAAGAAAGACATAACAACTAAATTAACCAACTGACCACATTACATGTTTTTCATTTACGTAAAACAAAATCATTTTATTCAATTAAAAAGCAATCAAATCTTTTAAGTCGTAAATCCAATGTAAAAGAGTCAATCTGTATAGACTTTGGTAAAAATTTTCCAATTCCCAAAATTCCTATTAATGATGTATACTACAAGAGGCAGCTGTCCATTTATATGTTCAACGTCCAGGTTCTCTCTGACTCAAGAAGTATCTTTTATGTGTACCCAGAAACCATTGCTAAAAAAGGTAGTGATGATGTTGCTTCTCTACTGAATCATTTCATATATAACTATTGTGATTCAAACATAACAGAACTGGAATTTTTTTTGTGACTCCTGCGGTGGGCAAAACAAGAATTGCACCATTTTCCGCTATTTGCATAATCTTGTTCACCATCAAAAAAGGTTTGATTCTATTAGAGTAACTTTTCCTATTAGAGGTCATTCTTATATGGAGAATGATAAGAATATGAAAATCATTAATCAGAAAGCCAGAATTGAAACAGTGAAGGAATTATGCGATCTCGTTCAATCTTCCAGGCACAAACCTTTACCCTTTGTTGTGGAACATATTTCAGAAGACAATCAACATATTTTTCGAAAGTGGACCGAATATCGAAGACGATAGGAATGGCACCATCACACAAAATAAAAATGACGATACCGGACCACCTATTCTCGAAGCGGAAGTAGAAGCTGCTATAAACAACATTAAGGAGGGAAAAGCCTCAGACCAGACGAGTTCTACTCAGAATTTATAAAAATTATGGATAAAGACGAAGTAAAAAGACTTACCTTGATCTTCACCAAAGTGGAAAAATACCCCAACAGTGGCTAAGATCAACGTTTATAACAATGCCTAAAAAACCCAATGCCAAAAAATGTAAAGATTATCGAATAATAAGCCTTGTGAGCAATCTCCTGAAAAGTTTTTTAAAAATTATACATAAAAGAATATATAAAAAGTGTGAAGAACACATGACAAACACACAATTTGGCTTCAGGGATGCATTGGGTATTCGAGAGGCACTTTTCGCAATACAAGTTCTCTTTCAAAGATGTAGAGACGTGAATTGTGATATATATATATATATATATATATATATATATATATATATATATATATATATATATATATATATGTTTCTTCTTTCCCAACCAAAGAAAAAGAAATAAAAGTGATATATATGATATATATAAATAAAAGAAAGATTTAGTGTAGATAAGAGTAGAAATTTGTTTGGCAAACGACCTTTTCCGTTTCAAACAAAATTATCAAAAAACCTTTGTTTAGAATTAGAAGACATTTTACCTGTAAGTTAATCTTTTTATTGTTTGTATAGTCGAGTATTAAATGACCATATTTTAATCTTTTGAAATATGTATAAATGATGTATTGAAAAAAAACCAATTTTAAAGTAAGCTATTTAGTTTTCTCTGAAACCGAAATTAGGCTTTTCCAAAATCATGGTAAACACAATTTAAGCTTTTTGATTGGACGGTCGTTTTTAAATGGGAATTTGGTGAGTCGATCATGAGAGAGGAGAAGTTAGTCATATTTTGGTCATCGAAAGGAAACAGTCGTTTGTCTCAAGATAGGGTGTGGTTCGTGAGTTTGGATACCGGCGTAACGAAAAGAAGTGAATAGTTTGAAGAAGGAGATCACAAGTAGATTAAAAGAGGTCCTTGTATCTACCGTGGGCATTTTATAAAGTATATGTGAAAGTATTCTTACGGCATCAAGTTGACAAAAGGAGGTCCTGGTGTCATAAATAAGTAGCGGAGTTTGGAGAAGTGAATCAGGTGTTTTTTGTGTAGTCTGCAGGAGGTTTTGCAGAGACGTAAAGAAGGAGCCGAGGTGCCAAAGAGGGAAGATCACATCTTTGAGGAGACTGGATTTTTCTGGGTATGTTCCAACATACAACTCAAGAAGAAAATAAACTGTAAGTGTTTGTACAATTGAATTTTATATCTGTGAAGGATCGTTTCGACATCATGGTCATTAGCATTCAAATTTAAGAACTGAGGGTTTTTTTAGGCTAATCAAAAGTTTAAAGTTTTGTGGTTTCTTTTTTTAAGTAAAGAAAATTTTAAGTAAAATTGGTTTTTCACGTAATATAAATGTATGTAGCTTTATAATCTTATTATCATAATAATTTGATTTGTTTTCTTGTATGCTGATTGATAAGATAACGACAGAATTTAATAATTGTTTTATTCGTTCATATAAAATAAAGAAACGTAAATCTTTGTAATATAATATATTTTTATTCTTATCCTTTCTTCTCTATTCCGATAAAAGACAACTAGAAAATCTTTTGAATCCATCGAACACAGGCAATATAAGGATTATTTTACTTTTGATAACAAATAAGATATAATTCTTTTTTATTGGCTCAATAAACTAAGTTTGAACTCAAAATAAACAATCATAACAATATATACGTATATATATATATATATATATATATATATATATATATATATATATATATATATATATATATATATATATGTTTTGCTGATTACCAAAAAGCGTTCGATAGAATAAAACATGACGAACTGATGAAAATATTAAATTCAATTGGTCTAGACAGCAGAGATCGCCGTATAATAAACAATATCTATTACGAACAAACTGCAGCTGATAGAGTTGGGGATCAGTTAACAGACGACATAAAGATAAAAGAGGTGTGCGACAGGTATGTATATTGTCCCCATTATTGTTCAATACATTTTCAGAGCACATTATGAACCTAGCGCTAACGGACATAGACGAGGGAATACTTATAAACGGAGAACGATTGAACAACATAAGATACGCTGATGATACTGTCATTTTCGCAGACAGTCTTAAAGGTCTGCAGACACTTGTCTCCAGGGTGGCAGAAGTAAGTAGCAAATTTGGGTTTGATTTTAACATAAAAAAAAAACCAAATACATGGTTATAAGCAAAAATAGGATACCACCTGGTCAATTACTAGTTAACCAACAACCTATAACACAAATCACCAACTTTTGTTATCTGGGTGCAAACTTAAATGAACAGTGGGACCAATCGACGGAAATTAAGATAAGGATCGAGAAGGCAAGATCAGCTTTCGTCAAAATGAAAAAAATTTTTAACAGCCACGATATAAAATTGGAAATAAAAGTTCGTTTACTAAAATGCTACGTATTCTCCGTTCTTTTATATGGCGTGGAGTCATGGACCTTTACTGAAGCATCAATGAAGAGACTCAAAGCATTTGAGATGTGGTGCTATAGACGCATGTTGAGGATTTCCTGGATAGACAAAGTTACCAACGAAGAAGTACTACATAGAATGGGTAAAGAGCGCGAACTAGTCATAACCATAAAACGTCGCAAAATAGAATACCTGGGCCATATAATGCGCAATGAACAACGATACAACCTACTTCGGACAATACTTCAAGGTAAAGTGCATGGGAAAAGAGGTCCAGGACGAAGAAGAATATCCTGGCTGCATAACCTGCGAAAATGGTTTAACTTAACCACTACCGGACTTTTCAGGGCAGCAGTCAACAAAGTCAGAATAGCCATGTTAGTGTCCAACATCCGTAACGGATAGGCACCATAAGAAGAAGGACCGAATATGTTAATAAACTTTACAAGAAAACACAATTAAAAGTTTCAAAAGAACATCCTAGGTTAATCGAGTATAAAGACACATATAATGGGGCATGGAACTCAGCAGTTGTAATCGATAGAAAACCTACCTTTACCAAAAATTTGGAGAGTAACAATCAATTTCTTCTTCCTGAAATATTTTACTCAGGTAAAGTTGTATTCATAGACTGTTATGTAGTTTCACTAACTTTTTTTGCTTCAGGTCAAATACCAATTTTGGCGCAAAACTTGCAAACTTTAAAAAAGTTCTGTGGAAAAGAAGCTCAGGATTATTTTACCTCACTGGTGAACAATTAATTAAGAATATGGGAAACATTTTTTTTTGTTCGATGAAAAATCCTTTTAAAATAATCGAAACAATCTTGTTATTTTCTTATAATAATGGATCTAATAATTTTTTAGTTTAACTATTTTTGTAGACGTAAAATTGTTTGTACAATAAAAATATACTTAAAAAAAACAAAATTGTTATACATTCAGAGAAAAAATGGGCTAAGTCAGAACCAACTTTGAATAACTTCTTGATTTTTCTATTAAAAAATTTTTTTAATGCTTTCAGTTTTTAACCTAAGGATCTCAGATAGTTTAAAAACATAATGGTAAAAAAAAACAAATTCTGACTTCAAAAAGTTTAGTGTTTATAGCGTTTTGAACTTTAAAATTGCTTTATCTTAAAATCATAAAATGTTACTTAGCCTATTTTCCCCCTGTACCCTTCAATTTTTATTATGGTATCTTAATTTTCTTGAATGAATTAAAATTTAAGTTTACAAAAAATCTCTTTTTTATATACACATGTATTTATCGAAAATAAAAAATAATAATAAATATATTTTTATATCTTGTACACAATAGTAGTTTTGTGGGTGTAAATACACGATAGTAGTTCAGGGTTAAGGATACAGCAAAATATAAAAATACTAAATGTATGTATGTAATAAATGTGTTTTAATATAATTTAATTACGTTTTATCCATGTCAAAGTTGATAAACTTCAAATCTTGACAGATATATCCAAAATATGTTTCAAAGAAAGTAAAACAGCGTGTTTACTCCAAGGTATGCATTATAAATCCCCTTAAATGTCAATCCCATTTTTTAGATTAAAAATATCGAACAATGAAAATACTTGACATTTCTCTGTCTAATACTGTAATATCTTTGAGAACAAAACCCGGCATCCCAAAGGATACTGCAGACAGTGGATTCCAACTTTTTGTGTATTTGGATAAGAAATCACCCTAATCACCGCGCCGTGCTTTCTTCCTTTGTCAGTTGCGACCCATTCAATATTGAATAAAGGCGTATCTGTAAAGAATTTCGTTGGAACGATGCCCTGTAAGAGGAACGCGTAACAAAACGACTGAGACACATAAAGAATTTTTTAAAGGTTAATGAGCCTTAAAAATTTTCCTTATTACCTCTAACTAACCACAATGGCCTGGTAAAGTTTTCGATTTCTTACAGTTTGCTCATTTATATTAAAAATATTACGCTACTTAAAAATGACATTTTTATAACAAAAAAGAAAACATCTTAATAGGATAAGAAATTTTTGATATGAGTTCCTCATTTTTCTAACAAATATACTGGATGTTTATTAGAATAAAAAACTAAACAATGCTAAACTAACACAACAGCACAAAATTTGGGAAATTTTTTTATGCATTTTCTTTGCTGCTATTCGATTGTTTTACTGAAATGCGCAGTATCTTTTTATAAATATAGAAAAATACATAAAAAGTGTATTTTCTACTGCGTATCTAACGATATTAGTGGTTATTGGATTAGCCTGTTTTCCAAACCTACTGTGTTATGAATAAGGAAGAAAGCATGTGGAAGTAAACTTCTAGTCAATAGTTTATTTTTATCCAAAGTACAAAATTTCTTACAAATTATGTGTATATATTTATATTATATATTTTCTAAACTTCTGTTTAGTAAAGTTTGTCTGGGTCCGCATCATCAATATGATTATTTTCTGCAGCACTCTCGTTATTATTTTTCTGTACGCCAGTCTCTATTATTTTATAAAATGTGAGATCCGGGTGGTCTCCAATTTTTACCAAATTGGTTTCTATGGAGTGTCTATGGACGATTTATCTTCTTTCAATGAACATCCAATCTATTGTAACTTAGGTTTCAATAAAGAAATCTTTTTCCCTTTTCTTATTATAGACTTGATGAACCCTATGTCACAACGATAAAATATTTACCCCCTTACTGTGTCCCATATGATCTTTGTCTTTAGAAACTATAAATCTTTTCGATGCACTACATTTAAAATGCCACTAGGAAGATTTTTTAACAACAACGTTACTAGTCTTTCTCCAGTCTAATATTTACCAGTCTTTACCAAGTCTCAGCAACTTTAAATGTTTTCTAATTAAGTCTTCGTATTCTTTTCTGTTTATTACAACACGCTTTTTATCTCCCTCTCCATCATACACAAAAACTTATCTGGTGGCAAAAAGGAATGACCAACAACAGGAAACGTTAACTCCACTTCCTTGGTGTGACCAGGTGCTTCATAAATCAACCAGTAGATTATCATAGACATCATCGTGCTATTTTTGTTGTGTCCACTATATCCATCTGGAAATAGGTAAACTTTTTCGATTATGATTTTTAAAGTTGAATTTTGTGATAGTATCATGTACAGCAGAGGCAACAGTGCAAGCTAGATGTATGTTCTGTTTGCAGGCTTCACATTGAAGTTGTTTTGATGAATCTCGATCATCGATTGACTTTGAACAGTTAGCGCAGATCGACATGCGGTGGGAGCAGCAGTGGGAGTGAATCGCCGTAAATAGATATAAACAAAATAAAAAGACTGACCTTGCAATCCGTAGATAATCCAAAATACGGGGTCTTTGATGCACTTTATGACGAAATAAAAACACCACTGGCAATAGAAAATTCTTCTGTTTAAGCTGATATAAAAATGATGGTTAAACTCAATAAGACAATATTAAAAGATAAAGGAGTTGATAGTCAAGACATACGATTCATGGAAAAGTTATACTGGTGTCAAACAGCGACAGCTCGCATAAACGGAAAATCAACAGAAATATGTAAAATACAAAGAGGTGTCAGACAGGGTTGTATACTATCCCCACTGTTATTTAATTTATATTCAGATAGAATATTTAAAGAAGCGCTGCATAATTTGGAATGGGGCGTGAAAGTTAATGGAATTCTGGTAAATACAATCAGATATGCAGACGATACAGTTATTAAAGTGATGACATGAATGGATTACAATGCCTTTTAAATGCCGTTGATACAGTGGGAAGAGAGTTTGGTCCAAACATAAACTGTTCAAAAACAAAACACATGGTGTTTAGCCGTTTAGCACATCAAGATGCACGATTATATGTTGATGGTCATATAATTCAAAGAGTGTCCAGTTTTAATTATCTTGGTTGCCATATTACTGAACAACTAGATCCAGATCAAGAGATAAAAAGTAGATTCGAGATAGCCCGCACGACATTTTTAAAAATGAAGTCATTCTTCTGTAATGATAACTTGCAACTTCAACTTCGAAAGCGCATGGTTAAATGCTACATTTAGTCAGTCCTCTTATACGGTGTCGAAGCATGGACATTAAAATATCCACCATTAATCGTCTGGAGGCCTTTGAAATGTGGCTGCACAGACGTATGCTAAAAATTCCATGGACGGCAATGCTAACAAATGTGGCAGTCCTTGAGAGAGCAAATGCTGCTCGCGAGCTGCTTGATAACATCAAATGTAGAAAGATGGCCTATTTTGAACACGTAGTAAGGGGAGACCGATATAATATTCTTCAACTTAATATGATGGGTAAAATCGAAGGACGCAGAGGAATTGGTAGAAAGCAGGCCTCTTGGTTGAAGAATATCAGGGAGTGGACAGGAATGAGGAAAGCTGAGCAACTCTTTAGAATAGCTCAAGACAGAGACAGTTTCGCCATGTTAATCGCCAACGTCAAGGGGACTTGGTAGGGCACGTTAAGAAGAAGAAGGTTAAACTCAAACAATAACCAACTGTAATTTGTAATAATTCACTGGGAAACGTAAATGCTGCTACACACACTACTATGCTTCGAATTAATTAACTCAATTATTATTGTACTTTTTTAGGTATTCACCACGGAGTGAATACTAACTGTGTCACTTTCTTAACACTTACATGTTATTGTTTATTGTTTTTTGTAAAATAAATCACAATAAAATTGATGTTAAACAAAAATATATATTTACCTTGCACCACCGACTTTAGTTTTCTTAACACTTGCCAAGAACGACTAATAGTACCATCTTTACTAATAGGACTAAAATCCATGCGCTGCTACTCTCTAAAAATAAAAACTTTCATATAACCTCACTTTTTAATCAAACTGAAATAGGATTGTTTAAAAATGTAAAATTAAATATTGCTTACAACATTTTATATCACTATTTAAAAAGAAATAGAACAAATAATTACTTACTTCCCTAACTGTTTCAAACGGAAGTAATAAAGATTGATGATCACGTTCTGTCTCAAACTATGAAATTAAAGAAATGACCATTTTTTGGGCACAACTTCCTAAACCTTTAGGCATTTTTGAAAATTTATAAAAGTTTATTAGTTCCGAGAAGGACCTTTTTAGTTTAATTTACAGCAAAAATTTAAACGAAAAAAATAAATAATCAACACGACCTAACCCCAGAATATTGTTTTCTATTCTGTGACCTAACCTTCACTACAGAACAAATCACAATTATTTTCCTCCTTCCTTATTTGCCTTCAGTTCACAAACACAATAACAAAAAGCCGTGAGAAATACACTGGCAATATTGCAATATTTTGCCAACCGATAATTCACTAAAAGTCACTGGAATTTATTAGAATCTATAGGGATAGGGACGTAGGGAGTTTGCTGTATGGTTAGACATTTAAAAGTTACTAGAATGTCATAATTTCATTCTAATCGTAAAAAAACCATAAATAACTGACAGCCGCAAGTAAACAATCCAGAAACGCCACAAATTGTACGTAAAATCTGAAAACTTCTATAAGCGTCTTTTTGTACCTATCTCTTTTCGATGTACTTAGTCTAGAGCGTTCATAAAAATAACATGTGCCTTTACTTAATAATAGGCGGTACCTGGTTTGTCTCTAGTTTCATACGTGGAAGAAAATTATGCTAAATAAAAAGTATGTGTTTTTTCGCCAGGTATTAATGACGCACGGGTAAAGAACCATGGACTCAACTGTATGCAAAAACTCGTTTATCTGAATAAGCTTAACTTAATAATACCTTTTGATATAATTTCATATGAAATACGTTCATTTTGATGTTTTATGATTATTACCAAAAACGACTTTAGAAGAATTTTAATACCTACATATGTAGGTATTATATTCCTACATATGTATGTATAAATTAACACCATATGTAGCCCTCAATAAGTTTGTCACCTGTATGTAGGTATTTTGTTCTAAAACAAATATTATCAATTACATAAAAAAGTATATAAGACATAAAACGATTTTTCTATTTATTTGTGTTGTACCTATTTCCTTTCCTAAAACACTCTATCATTTATCGATCATCTTCACATTTATTTTGAGTTATTTTAGAAAGTTATAAGTAACTTCAACCTGTCGTATTTTCCCAAATACCACAGATTGAACTTCGACTATTACCAACCAACCGGTCGCAAAAACACATTTTTATCTCCCTCACACATTTCTCCAAGCTTCTTCGTCAAATTAAAAACCAATAAACCTTATGTTTGTTTCAGTTCTCCGAGCAGAACAATCAAAGCCTGAGCATTTTGACGTTTGTGCCTGTGATCGATGACGACGGCAAATACTTGACTTGTCGAGCAGAGAACCCGTCCATCCCTGAGAGCGCCCTGGAGGACAAGTGGAGATTAAACGTCCATTGTAAGTTATATTTCTCTCTTACGAGAATTGTTGTACCGGAACATAGAGACACAAACCAGATATTAATGAGAAACGAGTTCGTAAATGGCGCAGACGGTAGAATCGTACTTCTTAGAATTTTAATATATCTCGCCTTGTCACAATTAACACAACAACAATTTTTCTAGTGAAAATGAAATGGGTGTTGAAAAATATAAGAATAGTTTTATTTTACTTTTCCTATTGCATTCTTTTTAATTTGACTTTAATATTTTCATATAGAAATTGTTTAGACATAAAAAGAATTCTTTTGGGAATTTTTATTTAGACATTTGATCTGTTTAACAAATGTTGACGAGTCGAAAATTTATTTATTATTTAACTCATTGACTGTTTTTAATGGCAAATATATTAGGAAGAAAAAATTGTTTATTTTATATTCGCTATTTAAGTTTTGTAATTGAATCTGCACGTGTACTGTTTGTATTATATTCTTTTTCACATAAGCGAACAGGAACAAGTTTTTCAAAATGCATATAGGCGAAACCTTAGATTAATGAAACGAAAGATATAACATTCAGGTAACAAACTGATGCGCTAAGGCTGCCAATTATTTCTTATAGTTACGACAAATTAGTGGGAGGTGTGACAGGTACGTATTCAGGATAATTTGGGAATAATAAAATAACCACGATTTAGAGTATTTAATTATTAACCCCTTAACGTACACATTTTGAAGTTACGATCAAAAAATGATCGAATTTTTTTTTTTTTAGTGAAAATGTTTGGTTTTGGTTATAATTGAATAAAAAAAATATTTCCAGTTGCGGAGAAACTTTTCTTTTCCTGGGGGGTCAGGCGAAATATTTTTTTTTCATCATCATCATCATCATTGGTGCTACAGCCCTATAAAAGAGCCTCGACCTTCCCAAGTCTATTACGCCAGTCAGTTCTATCCATTGCCATCTGTTGCCAGTTTGCTGCGCCTATTTGTCTACCATCCTCATCTACACCATCCCTCCATCTGAGTTTTGGTCTACCCCTATTTCTACTTCCCACAGGTTGTGACATAAGGATTCTTCTAGGAGGGTTGTTCTGCTGTGATCTTGCCAGATGTCCTGCCCATCTTAGTCTTCCTATTTTTATAAAGGATACTACGTTTTACCACCAAATATATGTTTATATCTGTGATATATCTCGTAGTTGTACCTTCTTCTCCAAACACCATTTTCACAGATGCCACCAAATATTCTTCTCAGGATCCTTCGTTCAAATATAAGCAGGATATTTTCATCTGCCTTGGAAATGGTCCATGTCTCCGACCCATATGTCAACACTGGTTGTATAAGGGTTTTGTATATGGTTATTTTTGTTTTTTGGCTTAAGTTTCTGCTTCTCATATGTCTACTCAGTCCAAAATAGCATTTGTTTGCTAGGATTATTCTTAGCTTGATTTCTTCCGTCATGACGTTCTCCTTGGTGATCAGGGGGCCTAAGTATGTGAATTTGTCCACCACTTCAAAGGTAGAATTATCAACCATGAATTGGTGGCCGATGTTTCTGTTTTATCTTAGTTTTATTTTTATTTTGTCATCATTGACAAGGTGGTATACATTTCTTCTAGCTTGCGTGTTGTTCGGGCAACTAGATCAACATCATCTGCATATGCCAAAATTTGGGATGATTTATTAAAAATGTTTCCTCTGCTGTCTATTTGGGCATCCCTGACCGCGTTTTCCAAAGCTATGTTGAAAAGGAGACACGCCAGCTCATCTCCCTGTCGCAGCCCAAAATGCCTTTCAAATGCCTGTGATTGTTTGCCCTGTATTTCGACTTTGCAAACAACTTTACGCATTGTAGCCTTAACCAATCTTATCAGTTTATCGGGGATGTGGAATTCATCCATGGTTTCATACAATTTATTTCTTATAACACTATCATAGGCTGATTTAAAATCTACGAAAAGATGGTATGTGTCGATATTGAATTCATAGGTTTTTTCCAGTATTTGCCTAAGCACAAAGATCTGGTCTGTTGTTGATCGACCAGGCCTAAAACCACTTTGATATTCGCCAAGAAGCTCCTCTGAATATTCACTCAGGCGACCATATAAAATACTCGAAAATATTTATTTTTTTTTTTTCATACATATACTAATAGTATACGCATATTATATAATATATATATATATATATATATATATATATATATATATATATATATATATATATACATATATATATATATATATATGTATATGCCATTGGTCTTACAAATTACTATATATTACAGTGGCGCACTCTTTTTCAAATCCGATGAAATTAAAAAAAAATGTGCAGAGGAAATACTGTGAATAGGTAAATAATATGATTTTAATGAAAAATACAAATAATCCAAAATATTTTATTGACACATAAACACATATAAAAAAATTAAAATTAAAGAGTTAATTGTGTGTGGTAAAATACGTTTTACACCATAAAATACGGCAAAGCACATAATCTCACATTACAATTTTCTACACAAAAGTATTTGGTTTCTTTTCGCTTTTTCTTTCCTTTTTCGTCTCTTTTGTCCCTACTTACTGCACAATACTTACATGGATTAGCCTTTTTCTCAGTTGGTGGAACATATTCTGGAAAGTGCCTCTCAGTTAGATGCAAAAGTCCAGGTTGTTTGCTACGTCTTCCAGCTTTGTTTTTCTAAATTCCAAATTTCTTTTTTGGCCCCCATTTTTTTAATACAACACAAATTCGTTCCATACCGAAATATCCAATAAATGAAAAATATCTTTTTGTAGTAATTTTTTTCCCTTTTTTTTGTTGTTGGGTAGTCAAGAAGATGTTAATCTAGCCAATTAACACCTCCCATTGTATCATTGTAGTCGATGACTACATTCGGTTTAAAAATGTGATTTCCTTCTCCATCTCTTTTTCTTGTAATTTTAATTTGTGGGTTGTGAACTTTTCAGCACTTTTGAAACGCGATCGTTTCTCCCTTATTCAACTTTTTCCATTGCAATTCTATGGGAACACATCTGTTTTCTTTTTGATTAGTATATCTGCCAACTGAGGAGTTTAAAAATTATCTGTTGTTAGGTAATAACCCATACCTAACAGTGGTTTAATTAGGGAGAGTACCACTTGGGAAGACTAAATCTTTGTATTCTTCACTTACATTTGTACCTTTCCCTGTATATATTATGTTAGAGTATAAATATCTTGATCTTGACTCGCGACTAGAGACAATAAAGTTTGATGCCAAATCAAGCCCTTTTCATTGGGATCTATTGCACCCAACCAAGACGTCCTTTGAAAAAAAAAAACGGGTGTGGCAGTCCAGTGGGACTGCTGGTGGAAGTTACACTTCTATACACGCATTCGCCGTTATAAATTTATTTGGGAGTCAATCTGCACAATCATTACATATGTAATTTTATAGATAAGACATAGCAGAAAGAAAAACAGAATTAATAACAACTTACTAACAATGAAGGATTGAATCAATATTTTGATGAAAATGTATATTTTTATTTTCATATATGTATGAAAGGAGTTGAATGCAAAATTTTTTTACACATACTCTGCAGTAAAATTCATTGTTTATTTTGTTATTAATATAATAATACAATACAAATTAAACTGCAATATTCATAAGTATTTAAAAATGACAATAATATACATAAAAAAATACACTACAATACAGTGCAACATAATTCCATATATAATAATACAATACAAATTAAAATGCAATATCCATAAGTATTTAAAAATGACAATAATGTAATAACATTAATAAAAAAGTCCTCCCCGACTGGGAATCGAACCCCGGTCTCCCGCGTGACGGGCGGGGATACTAACTACTACACTACCGAGGACATAACACAAATGTATTTCAAAATTGACAGTTCTGGATCATACAGTGATTTATTGAGATTATTATTTTAAAATACAAAACAATAATATAATTATGAACATTTAATAAATAATACAAAACATATCACATAAATAATAATATTAATAAATATTTTATTATATGTATAATATTATATGTATATATATCTTTATATAATATGTATAATAATAAATTATATATACAAAAGGAACATTTTTATATTCGAGAGAGGAAGAGAGAGAAAATATATCTTCATTCTCTCTCTTACTCATTATCTTACATATGTAATGGTTTCACAGATTCACTCCCATACAAATTTCCAACGTGGAGCGCGCGTATAGAAGTATAACTTCAAAAAAAACTAATGGCGATAGAATAAAATTACGAATAATAATGTCATGAATGTGTTTACAATAATTAAGTGTTGTGGATGTGAAGTAATTTTTGAATTTTAAACATAGAAATAGGTTTTTTATATTGAACAAAGATGACAGACTGTGATAAATTTTATCAAAATTACATAACATCGTTGATGATACAACCTCATTAAGTTATAAAGTTTCTCCCTGATGAAGGAGATAACCAATGTCCGAAAGCTTGGAATAAAAATTTACAAGAGTACACGCTTCATTTTTTATTGTTGCAAACCTAATATTTAATGTTTACTTTCTTACGTTGTCAGCAAATACTTCTGGTTGATTATAATATATAAATATATATATATATATATATATATATATATATATATATATATATATATATATATATAATATAAAGGAAACTGTTTTACATTTTTATCCTGAAAATGATGCCAAACTATCCTGCAATAAGGCAATATTTTTAAAACGAAAACGACACACTCTGTACCATTTCGAAGAGCCCTCTACCGCAGAGCTCTTTATAACGATTACTTTGGCGTAACATTTTATGGGATATAAGTTAAGGAGATATATCCGAAAAGGACATTATGAGTGTAATGAGTTAAAAAGAGATTTACTTTGGGATCTAAACGTATATCTCGTTACAACGTATGACCCTTTGGATGTCGTCTTCTTTTGCTATCAACTTCTAAAAGTTTTTATAGACGCAAGCATAATAAAAAAGTTTTCGGTATTTAGAAACCTAAAGTTCCTAATAAATTTGAAAATTTAAAATTACGGATTTAAAATTGTTATGAAATCAAATAATATACACCTTCAAATCATGACTTTACTATATTTAAGATGGATTTTGTTAAATCCATTAGCGCCGAGATTAATAAGTTATTGATTTTATATTATATTTTGCAATATTATTAATAAACTGCTGGTAAGTATTAAAAAACTTTTAAAAATGTATTTTCTAGCATATTTAATGTCTGAATTATTAACTGTTGCCTTAAAGTAATGTTAGGCATTTAACACTACCTAGTTTTTATTAAAAATAGTATAAAAAATAAAAGGTTCTGGGATATAGTAAAGAAGGCAATAATACAAAAATGGAGATTTATTTAAAAAAAATGTAATACTGTGTGATTGATTATTTTACAATATCGAGAGTGAAACGGTATAAAACAAGAAATTAATAGTCCAATATTAAATTTTAAACACATTGTTCTAACAATAAAATAACATGTAATAAACACACATCACATCTTCTGTTTTTTTCATCTGAAATGTATTGTATTAAATAATTGTACAGTACACTTAACTTCGCTAGATATACAATACAATCTCTCTTGTAAAATTTAACTGTTATACATTTTTTCTGCCAGTTGTGTTATACAATATCCGACTGTTTCATAATGCAACATCGGGTGTCCATGTAAAAATTGGCCATTACCATTTTTTCCCCGAATACAGATCCGGTAGCAACTTACACTCTGATCAATTTGATCACTTCCTCCCATAAATGTATTATATTTAACGATCAATTTCGCTCTAGAAACAAGTAGCTTTCGTTTTTTTGAGAAAACCTTCTTACTTGACCTTCTTTTTGAATGCTTCTGGAGAATAAAATCATTGTTGCCACTGCATCATCCATCCACCGGACATATAAATGCCCATCACTTCATTGAATAGCTATTTCAAAATATCATCGATCATTTTTTAGAAACTCCTTTTTAGAAGTTAACGGACATCTGGGAACTCGATTTTTGCAAACTATTTCAGAAAACAAATTATCCATATAAATATTATATTTTAGATTAGTTTTCTCGGCTAGCCGATTGTCGAATAGTAATAATAAAAGACTAGCAGCTTATTCAAATAAGTCAAAGTTAACTAAATATCCCTTTTTGTGTTGATACACCACATTTTATACCAAATCGAACTGGCATTCGTCGAATAAACTGCTTGCAGCTATGTGAGCCAAAATATTTTATCATATTTTCATCGTAAGATAAATTTTTTTTGGGTACAAAATTTTCAGCAAAACTTTTTTTAAGCATGTCCATAAGAGGTCTTATTTTTCACGCCTTGTCGCCATTTCACACATTTTCATTAATTTTGGTATAATCCGAACAGTGCAAAAACCGGCCAATCTATAAACATCTAATGCATTTAAATGCTATATTTAAAAATTGTTTAAATATTTTCATTGCAGACATTTTTTCATATTTGGAATAGTCGGGTTTTGGAAATTAACCGTCGATTCTATTCGTCGTTGCTACGTAACGTGACGTCAGCAAAATAGTATTCTACTCATCGTCATTACACCACTGTTTACTTCGATAGCAAAACAACTGAATACCTGTGTAGCCGACTTTGACCGACTATCGCGGTTTTAGAGAGGTGTAACTATTACCTTCTAAACTAAAATTATTATTTATTGTAATTAATTCAAATTTATAAAACAATAATAAAAAGTAATGGGTTGTACAGCGATGTAGTATATCTTTTCTAAGTAAAAATATTAAGATAATAAAAGTTTTGATTCTAAAAGTATCAGGAGATTCTAAAAGTATCAGAAGGAGATAAAAAAAAATGAACGTATTAAACGAGCACTGAAAGATGTATGTAGCGCCCTTCATCATTTTTAGTGGCGAATTTTGATTTCTCGTCCCAAAAAACTCCAGCTTACCAAGTTTCGTGTTGTTATCCCATGCCTATCACGAAATATTTAAAAAAAGTTTAACTTTGACCCCCTTTATTTTGGTTATTATCAACTTTCGTACTAAAGTAAGTTAGTTTAAATCGGCCTATTTTAATCTCAGGAATCTAAGATTAAGTTATGGCCATTCGTTACCAAACACCATGTATATTATATTAATATATATAATAACCCAAATGTCAACAATAATCATATTAAAATTAACATAATTATAAATAGGTAATTTCTTATGTTATTTTTCGTACGCCATTGGAAGACCTACAATAGCAATGAACCATCACTATTACTTCCAAGAATTTACTGCCTAGATTTCTGGATTCTGACTATAGTTGAAACTACGCAATTAAAGCTATAAAGTGATATTAAAAACGAAAAATATTAAAAATTGGACTTAGCACTTTTCCTGTGATCTTCATAATATGTCATGACTCTATAGACGTAAATTTCACCAGTGGACAGGAATTCACCGTTCTGTGCTATAATTTGCAATGCTGCTTCGTGAGCACTTCTGACCATATAATTGTTAAATTCTTTATTTATTTTACCCACATGCTTGTTTAACAAGTTTTAGGGTAATTTACAATGTACCAACCATACGGTATTTAAGTTCAGACACTCCTATAAATGAATTTATCATTATATGGAGAATTACTACCATAATACCGCGGATTACAGAAATAACTTTAGGTACTATCGTAAAACGAATTAATTGTAAATAAAATGAAACCGTAATCCATTCTTTTATGACATAATTGGTTACAGAGGCGCCATCAGTAATGACTATCAAATCTTATTACCCCATCTAATGTTTCTTTAGCGGAAAACAATTTGGTAATGGGATCATTAAAACCAGAATAAGTGCTTGATATTACTGGTGGTCTGGAGCGACAATACTATTTGATGAAGTATAAATCTGTGGAATTGAAGCTTGATTTATTTGGATTTTAGGATTAATTTCAAATAATGTTACATTAATATACCGTAACTAGAAGACGTCATTTTAATTAGGTAATCAACCAATTATTTATAAAATGAAATGATGAGAACAGGAACAAGAAAATGTTATTTCGCCAAACTTTGAGTAACAAGACGACATAACATTTTTCTATATACAGGGTGTTTTTTTAGAGGTATAGAAATGTAAGTTGGTAATACTTTTTTAAGTGTCGGTTATTTTGATTTCTCCTTCTTCAAGTACCCTGTCCGTTGCGAACGTTGGCTATTAACATGGCAATTCTGATCTTGTTTGCGGCGCTTCTGAATAGTTCGACCGATGTCAGCCCGAACCACTACCGCAGATTTTAGAGCCACGAGTGTCTTCTCCTGCCTGGCCCTCGCTTACTGTCTATTTTCCCCTGGGCAATCAATTGCAGTAGACAGTACTTATCGTATCTCAATATAATGGCCTAGATATTCATGCTTTATTTGTTTGATTGTGCTCACGATTTCTTTCTCCCTCACGAAGGATATACGAAGAATGCGTCGGTACACCCACATTTCCAATGCTTCTAGTTTTCTCGTGAGCCTCTCTGTCAGCGTCCAAGCCTCCATACCATATAGTAAGATCGGAAAAATGTAGCATTTAACTAGACGTAGTTTTAGGAGAGGGACAAATCCTTGCTTATGAGGAGCTTTTTCATATTGTTAAATGCTGCTCTAGCTCGTTCTATTCTCGCCTTAATTTCTGTGGCCTGTTCCCATTTTGCATTTACGGTGATGCCATTAGATTAGTGAGATGTTATGTGTATTCTACTCTTTTTTATGGTGTCGAAGGTTGGACTTTGACGGATACAGTTCTCAAGAAACTGAAAGCCTTTGAAATCTGGGTGTATCGGAGAATCCTACGAATAAGTTGGGTAGATAGATTTCGTAACGAAGCTGTTTTGCATCGGATGGGAAAAGTTACGGAAGTCGTCAAAACAGTTAAAAATCGCAATCTTGAATATTTTGGCCATGTTAGCGCCACCTAGAGAGATAGATCGAAGGTCGGCCAGGTCGAAGAAGAACGTCATGGATTAGAAACCTGAGAGATTGGTTTAACAGATCCTCTACGTCTCTTTTCCGAGCTGCCGTCAACAAAATTACTATAGCCAATTTGATAGCCAACGCTTGATAATCGAGCTCGGCAAATGAAGAGGAAGAATACTCTCTCAAAAATTAAATTCTTTTGTGAACCACACTATTCCTTTTGCATAAAAGTAACCTATTATTTTCTTTTTTAAATTTAAATTCTAAATCTCTCAACTCTTTCCAAATCTAGTCCTCTTAATTTCAGAAACTTGTCTTTCTTTTATTTTGGCCAGTAAAGTATCTAAACAGACATGTTGATTGTTTTCAGGCATTCGATACAAAATAGATCATGCACCAATGCTATATTTATAATGAGGCAAATGCAAGAGAAATCATTAGAACAACAAACTGGCATATCTATGCTTCGTGGAACTTAAGAAGGCATTTGACCGGGTAAAATTAAAAGACGTTATCTACTTACTGTACGCAAGAGAGATACCTCAAGGAATAATCAAAATGATCAAAAATATCTACCAAAACAATAAAATAAAAGTAAAAGTAAAAGAAGACCTAACCGACCCTATTGAAGCTGGCAATGGGATAAGATAGGGAGATTCACTAAGTCCTCTATTATTCAACCTGATTATGGATGGAATATTAAAAAAGTAATGATTAAAAAAAAAAGGATACCAAATGGGAGAAAAACAACTAAAAATAATCTGTTTTGCAGACGACGCAATACTGCTCTCTCAAAGTGAAGATAATTTACAACGTACGCTGCGCCAATTTAATATAACCGCTAGAAAATTTCCCCAAAAAAGATAAAATGCATGGTTACAACAGCAAATTTACTAAGACGTAAATTGGAGCTGGAAGGTCAGATAATAGAACAAGTGATGGAGTTTAAATATCTAGGCATCACATTATCTAGCCACGGACAGTTCAAAACGAAAGTGGAAGATCAAGTGAATAGAGCAAACAGAGCCGCAGGCTGCCTGAATGAAAAATATTGGGAAAAAAACAAAAGGCAGAATTTACAAAACAGTCATCAGACCAATAATGACACACGCGGCAGAAACAAGTTTTGACACAGAGAGGACAAAAAGGATGTTAGAAACAGCAAAGATAAAAACACTTAGAAAAATTTATGAGGGAGAGAGATAAAGACACTATGGGACAGAGCTAGAAGTACAGGTATACGACGTCGATACAAGGTGGAGAACATCAAGAACTGGGTAAGAAATAGAAATGTAGAGTTGAACGATCATATAAGCCGAATGACAACAAATAGAGTAGTAAAGACGGCAAGAGATGGATCCCCAATGGGAAGACGATCAGTAGGAAGACCACGAAAACGATGGAACAACAACTTACTAGAGGCACATTGAAAAACAGACACAGTAATGTCTATATAAAAAGAAGAAGAAGGAGAGGAGTTTTTATTATACAGATTTCTTATTAGGTTATACCTCTTATGAAAGACCAAATAAAAAATCTACACAGTCCTACTAAAGCAACAGATACACACGCAAGTAAAAAAAATGAACTTGGGAATAACTGAAGCAATGGACAAGCATATTCTTAGGAGCCGTACACGGTGGTGTACGGCTACGGGTAAAACATCGAGATAGAAACAAACTAAGATGCCTGAAATAACATTGTTTATAAAAGCACAGAGAATAAGATTGCTGAATAAGAGAATAATTTAACTTTTTTTTGGCAATCTGTTATATACCTATAATTTCTACAGAAGTTCTTTTTCATACCTATTTTTCTTTATTTTTTATAGTTTTCAGTTTACTAATAAAGATCAATATTACTCTGATTATATTGTATTCTAAAAGTTATTTTCTAAATTTGCAAAATATTGTCACTCAAAAACATTATCAGATAAGCATTTTATTAAAATATGTAGGATATATACGTTCAGATGCTTCTCTATCAACAAAAGACAGAGGACGAGAAGTCTGCACACTCTTCCCAAAGTAAACGGATAGGAGAGGAAAATTACATTCAATAATATACCGTCGTCATATTCCAAATTGTGTGTATTTAATACCCAGGCTGTTCACACAAATGTCCTTAAAAGAGACACATCGTCCTCTGTAGGTCATTACTCGCTTGGGGATTAAACCGCTTTCAACATTAAAATGAATTTTACCCCTGCACAATAAACCTAATCCGTACCTGCGATCCTATTACTGCTTAAATCAACAAAACGAATGTTTTCGTTATACGGACATTATTTTCCTTTCATTTGCAATTTCCAATGACGATATTGTATGTATATATATATATGCTTTACTGATATATATGGAATTTACATACTATTTACTTTAATTGATTAACAAGCGAACCAATAGTAATAAAAATATAAAATTGGCGTCAAGCGCTTACACATGCTTTGTTTGTTACACACCTGTGACTGTATTTGTTTACCTTTGATGGTAATGTGTAAAAATGTTGAATAACCTGTTAAAAATAAACAGAGTCGACCGGACTCTGAAAGCCTATCGTATTTGATGAAAGTACAACTTTGCATCGAGCAGATGAATGTACACAAATTTTATAAATATTACATTCGTGTGCAAATATTCATAAACTTTTGTTGGTTTGGCTTTGGCTTTGGGTTTGACCTCTTTGTATAAGGGTATTTATTGGATTTTTGAGATTTATTATTTTGATTTAATAAAAAGTTTTTTCATATTAACTTATATGCTTGTTTTGTATGTATTTTATCGGATGATTGTTTTCACTAATATTTCAGAAACAACAATATTTATACTAGGGGAGAACGGGTGACTTCCGCGCGAGTAAGAACAAATGACCCATTTCGCTCATGCATTTTTGTTTTTAAAGATAAATATTTGAAATTAGGTATACATATTAGATATATATATATATATATATATATATATATATATATATATATATATATATATATATATATATATATAAGAGGTTCCTACAGCCTTTGCCGCTTCTCACATTTCGACCGCCATCGTTTTCTGTCCATCCATTCGTCTTCTTTGATGGCTCTATCTCTCATAATGTGCCGTACATTTTCTTCTCAGGCAACTGAAGGCCTTCCCCTTCTTCTTTTTTGTTGTTGTATGTAATTTAAAGCTTTCTTTGGCCATCTATCTTCATTCATTCATGTGACCATACCACACTAGTTGTCTCGTTTCACTTCTGTCTACACTGGAATATACACTATTTGTCCTCCTTCTAATATCTTTATTCCTGATATGATCTTTTTGGATACACCACACGGTCTCCTTAGAAAATCCATTTCTACCACTTCTATTTTTTTTCTATCTTTTTTCGTGATATGCCAAACTTCCGCCCCATAAGTTATAATAGGCTCTACCAAGGTTCGATAGATTGTCAATTTCGTTTCTTGTCTAATATCTTTTGATCATTGTAGAGAGTTTAGAATGTTTACCGCTTTTTTTCCCGACTACGTTCCGTTTTCGATGTCTATTTTGGTAGTGCTTTCTTAAGATATTAAAGATCCAAGATATTTATATTCATTACATGTTTTTGTGTTTCTTATTTTCTAACTCTGGATCTTCTTCATCATCTCCTATTTTAAGACACGCTGTCTTTGACATATTCATATTGAGGCCCCATTTTTCATATTCTTTCTTTAGTTTTCTAAATATGTAGTCCATGTCTTTCTCATCATTCGCTACGACTACCTGATCATCTGCAAAAAATAAAGCTGTTAGACATTTACCACCGCCTATTTATATTCTAATTCCGGATAGTTGTTTCCTCTACTGCTCTAGCGATGCTTGAATATATATTTTAAATAAGGTCGGAGATAGACAACATCCTTGCTTAAGCCCCTTTCTTATTGAAAACGATTTAGATGTAAAGTTTCCTTCTTTAACGACACTTCTTGCATTATTGTATATATTTGCGATAGCATCCACATACTCTCTACTGAGGCCTACTTTCGTCAATGTTTGAAACAGTTTTTTCAAAGGTACCGTATCGTATGCTATCTCCAAATCTACAAACAATAGGTGAGTAGATAGATTCCTTGCCTATCGTTTTTCGATTTAGTGCTGCAGAACTAATATACCATCAGTGCTCGATCTTCCTGCACGAAATCCATTTTGTTCTTCTATGTCTTCGTATTCTGATTCTATTCTTTCTTTTATTATTCGACCGTACAACCTCTTCACTGAGGTGATAACAGTTATTCCCCTATAATTAGAGCATTTGCGTTAATCCCCTTTCTTCAATATTGAGCTGATGTATCCAACACTCCAATCATCAGGGATATTTTGTCCTTTTAAGCATTTGTTAAATAGTTGAACCAACACCTCATTTTATTGGTAATATTTTTGGTCCATACTTTACCAACTCAATTGGGATGTCTCCAGGTCCTGCTCCTTTACCGTTTTTCGATCTTTTGAGGGCATCGCTTAACTCCCCGGTTGTTATCTCAATTAAAAAATGCTTTTAATATTGCTTGGAAAATAATATACTACGTAGATTATTCGAATAAAACGTACGGGGAAACTGTCTATTGTTTTATAACAAATTTTTTAAATAGCAGATTCTTCCAAGATAAAGTTTTAAAAACCTTTTCAAAAATCCATTACTCAGAAAATGGAGTAACTTAAGGATCTGTCAGCAGTCCTACACTTTTTCAAGTAGTCACCAACATTTTAATAAACTTAGGATAACATAATAATTTTTGTAAAGCTGTGAACACTGGCTTTGAATTTTCTACTTCCAAAACCAAAGGCCTTATTTTCTCAAAAACAAATACAAATATCAACACAAAATATTACTATATATTAAAAATCTATAGAATTCTGTTCTCATTTAAAATTCTTAGGAATGCATTTGGACAACACACTGTCATGGAAGAATACCGCGAAAGAAATGTGCCCCTAATGACTTGAAAGTGTTTTTCAAGCAAGGTATGTGTTAAATGACTGGCTCAAGGAATAGCAAAATTTAAATTCAAAACTCAGGCAAATTAAAAACATAGTAAAAACATAAAAACAGTTAATAAAAGTTGTTATGAGCAAACAGTATTCAACCGCCTACGACTAGGCCATACCAGTCTTACTCACTCATATTTGTTCTCAAGAACTGGACGACCTATTTGTGAGTCGTGTAACAAACAAATAACTGCCAGACTTATTATTTTTATTGAAATCATGAATGTGTTGCTTGTATGAGTCCATTTCAAAAGGTAAAAGAAATAATAAATTAGACTTACTCACAATCAATTTTTTCTATTTCAGACGTACCAATTGTTACTCTCAGAATGGGTATATCATTAAATCCTGACGATATTAAAGAAGGTGACGATGTTTACTTTGAATGCTTAGTCCAGGCCAATCCCAAAGTTCACAAGCTGTCTTGGTTTCATAATGTAAGTACTGGTTTGTATTTTAAAGTCCATACAATAGGTAAAAGTTAGTAGAACAAATAGTCTATGCAATAGTTAAAAATTAATTAAGTCCGAGCTTATGGCAGTTATGAAAGGCAACCCTATATATGTATTTCTGACTATTGGTCGTCTTCAGTACGGTGCAGCCAAGTTAGAAAAGGAGTATGTTAACTTGGGAAAGGATCACTACAGGAGCAATGCAAACAATTTATGACATTAGAGTTAGAAGACCCTGATGGTTTCCAGGGCAACAACTAACAATAACCATGGAGGAAGCTACATCTACCTGGGGAAAGGAATGCTAAACGTTGAAACGTAGTTTGTTAGGATAGTTATTGAGATAATTAGAGTACTGTGGCAGCCGTAGCTCAGTGGCTATATTACTAGCTTAACAAGCCCTCGGTCCCGGCTACGAAAGTAGTCGTTAAGTCATGATAGGGACGCTTGCGCGACTTGAAAACCCTTAGCCAGAAGGTTACACGAACTTGTCAATGTCACGAACTCAATGTCTTCTTGGTTAATTTGTTATTTATAAAAACGGATGGGGGCTATGCTTTGAAATTTTAAAAATCGGTATGTTGGGAGATTGGTGTGGGCTCAAACTGAATCGGAATTAAAAAGTGAAATTAAATTTTCATATATTTGCTTTTGGATGCTTCCATTAGTTTTGTTTACAATCGTGAATACTCTGTATGGGGAATTTTATAAACTTCGTGTTTAGGGGGAAAAATACGTAATACTCGTGAAGCGACTATGTATGAGTAAGCGTAAACGAAAGCAAAAACTTTTGTTGAATTGACCAAAAGTTTTTTAGTAAAGGTTGGTTTGCATTAAGGATCTTGAATTCTACCTCTTCAATATTATTATCGATGTTCTGATGGAGAAGATAAGGGGAGAGGCTCCTGTGTCAATGCTCTTTGTAAATGATATCGGTCGAATTGCTTTAGAAAAAACTAGGACAAGTAATATGATTTAAATATATTGGCTCTAACATAACGGAAAATAGGACACTATATCGAGAAATTGCCCCCAGGATACAGGCTGATTATTTAAAGTTTAAGCGAATGAGCGGGGTACTCCGAAAAATCTTTACACCGAAAAATCTGGAAAGGACTAACAGAAAAGATATACAAGAGTGTGATGAGATCTGTGTTGAAGTACGTCCATGAACTGTAGCCTGTAAAGAGGAGTCAGGAAAAGAATATGGAGGACGAAAATTTTAAGGTTAATGTTGAGTAAAACTAGATGGTATAAGATCAGGAAAGGAGTGATTGAGGAAAGACCCGGGGTGACTACAGTCTCAAAAAAAGTCCAAGAACAAAGATACTTTAATGGTTTGGTTACGTTAGACCTAGTAATAAAAACTATGTGGGATGAAGGATAGATCTATTAGAAGTCAAGAAGAGAGGTAGAGGAAAACCGAAGAGAAGAGGGAAGGACTACGTGGAAGAAGACGTGAAAAATAAAGATTTAAATGGGGAAGATACGATGGACAGAAATAAATGGCAAAGAGGAACATCGACCCTGCAAACGAAAAGCCGAGAAGGCAGTAGAAGAAGAAGGAGATATTATTCTGTTTATTAGCTTATAAATATGTAGTTTTTCTAGTTTTGTACTTCTTCAAATTCAAAATTCCCAATTTTAATTATTGTTTTTCTCTATTGTATTTAATTTATTAGATTATGTGAGTAGAAAGAAAAGGTAACATAAAAATTGATTCGTGAATAAATATTATTATAAATAAAGATTTACTAGACGTAATTTATCATCAATTTATTATTTTTTTAGGGAGTAGAAATTTTTCAAAACAATGGAGCGGGTGTGATAATGAGTGATCAAAGTTTAGTACTACAAAACGTTGCTCGGTCGACTGCAGGCAACTATACTTGTATGGCAACTAACACTGAAGGAAAGGGAGTCAGTAATCCTGTCAAATTAGTCGTCAGATGTAAGTATTCATTATGTTGTTAATTTTTTTATGTAAATCCTGGTTGTCTAAGATCTTATGCCCTTATGGTAGGGATGCATGGATGAGCATTATTGAAAAATTAGATCATATCTCTCATTGTGGAGGTATTTGATTGTTTTACCATCTATGGTGTTAAAAATATCTACCAGTCGCTTGATAAATAGACGCCATTTTTAGTCAGGTCTGGAAACATTGATTCAAATTTTTAATGGGTCAAACTGAAATAGGTAAATAAGAATACTATACACACAGTAGATAGTTAGTCGAAATTAATTTGTTTGTTATTATGCTATTTATATTAAATCAAACAATAAAAAAGAAAAGTAGTTATGAAGTGTGTAAACATTTATTTACTAGTTGAGCGTTTTGGGCTCACAAAGTCATCTTCAGAGCTATACTACAATAGAACACTAATATAAATAACTTAAACTTATTTTCGAAACCAATTTTTTGCCTTGCAATTCTTAAAAGGCACAGATTAAAGCAGAAATCTGAATTTGGTTTCGAAAATTAGTTTACGGATTTATTTATCAGATGTCGCTATTGCGTCCAGATCGAAGCCATTTTATAGTTGCTTCTAATATGACAGGAAAGATTATTTTCACGTTCAGAGTGGTTGTGAATAGCTGCTCCGAAGATCCCTTTTAGGGTGAAGTGCGAGTAAGCGGTACACAAACGCACTATACGTGAAATCAAATCTTAACTGTCTTTTCTTTTTTAACTGTTTTAAAGTTTACAATGTTTCACGTAGGACTTGTCTTTAAGCTTTTCATTTATATTAAAGTTTTGGTAGTCATTTACAATCTAAACCACTGCATCAGTTGCATTGTCACAGAGTTCTGACAAACTCTCATTCTTATTTTCTTCTACCAACATGTATTATTAACATTTTGTTTGTTATTTATTAAGTTGTTCTTTTAAATTCTTCTTCTAGTTGTTTGTTTAATATAGAAGAAAATATTTTGCCGGTTTGAAATGTCACTTTATAAAATATTTGTTTTGTTAGTTTCCTTTCGGAGCTTTTTCAGTTAAAATTTCTTTAATAGTGCAGTGTACCATGTACCAACGTTTTTAATTCTGAATTCCATCAGATATAGAAAGTAAAATCTACCCTGTGCAAAAGTGTGCTTTTACCTTGGGGTGGAATTTACCCCAACTAGGGGTCCTACCTATATGTTGGGGATCAACCATTTTGTTAAAAATAGTCCCCAGAATCAATAAAAAAATATGTTATAAGTAAAAAAGATTGTATTTTCGAATAATTGATACTTTTAGGCTTATTTGCGATTGAAAATTTCAATTTTTCTGATGTTTTCAATTGATTTTTCACGAATAACTTAAAAACTAAGTAAAGTTTCGCTTATAGAACTTAACTTAGTCTCCTGCTGGAAAAAAATATATTTCAAATGAACAGTTTCTTCTTTAAAAAAGAACATCTGAGATGGATGTGGCAGAGCCCGAATGGAAAAACTAAGAACAACTTCGATTTTATAATCACTGATAAGAGGCAAATCTTGGAAGATGTTACAGTCTCAAACAGTACCAGTTTTCAACAGGTAGCAATCACAGAATGGTAAATGCATCGTTTACAATAGACCTTGGGAAATTAAGATATCGCATGATTAAAAGGAGATCTACTCAAACCTAAACAGAGCCCAATAGTATAAAAGCATTTTAAGAACACATCAACAGCATTCCCGAAAGCAATAAGAATACAAACACAAATATTAATATCCTAAATGACATTATAATAGAAGCTATAGATGAAAGCCAGAAGATACACTGCCAAAACAATTATATGACGAAATACTGAAAGAATAACTTTCTATACACAAGCGTTAATGGAAGAAAGGAGCAGAATACAAAGTAATAGAAGTAAAGAACATCATGAACAAAAAAAGTAAAATAATACAAAAATTTGTTATGATAAATCTCAAAGTTCTTAGGAGAACATTGAAAAATGGTAAAAAAGAAATCATAAAATTGAAGAATACAGATGGAAATATCATCACCAATAGAGGTAAATTACTAGAAGCATAGTAGAAGATTTCTATACAGAATTATACAGAAATTAACAAAACCGTGATGAGCAATTAACAGAAAAGTTATAATACTCAGGAAAAAGATTAGTCAACCAAGGATTGGAGATGATGCCTAATATATCAAGAAACGAAACAAGGAACACACTTAAGCAAATGGAAAGAAGTAGGAAATATTGGAGGAGACAGACTTTTAGATAATGAATAGAAATTTTTTAACTTATGTGTGCACCAAAGTGAAACAACTTGAAGATGGCCCAATACACTTACAATTTTATTACACAATAAGGGCGATCTAACAGACAATAGACTGTAAACAAAATTAGATTTTTACAAACCTAGAGAAAAGACAAGTTTTAGGAAAAATTTTGGTACCAACGAATCACTCCCTGCATAAAAAGGATTATAGAAAAATCCATCTAATACAACCGACAATTTGTCCTAGCTTTGGTTAACTTGTGAAAAGCATTCGATACAGTAGAAATTAACAGCCTAATGAGAGCGTTGGATGATTGAAGCAAGTCGCATAGATTATCGGTACTCCAAACTAATCGAGAATACACCACAGCAATGGAATCATGACTAAAGAAATTACAACTATGCTTACTGAGTTAGATGCTGCCTGTAACGAAATTGGCTTGAACGTAAATTTTGGAAAGATACAATACGTGACAAATGTGGTACCAAGCGAAAATCCAAAAATCGACTGCAACGAAATAGGATTAGTTCATAAATATAAATACAGTATATCCCGAAATAAACAGTACTGAAACTGAAACATGGGTGTCCCTTTGTGCGCGCTATCATACGTATTTGATCAATTCACACAAAGGTCTAATAAACGTTCTCCAAATAATGCTGTAATTTTGAAGGTTATTGAAAAGTTCAGAAATACGGTGGATGTATTGTGCCAACGAAAAGGAAACTCGGAGCGTCCCACAATAGTAAATAAAAACAATAACCATGAACGTGTTTTTAAGTGAATCTTGGAAAAACCGAAATCTAGCCAGACAAGGACAGCGTTGCATCTTGGCTTCTAAGAACTCCCTTGCAAAGAATCCTAAAGGAGCTGGGGGCATACTCGTACATGATTCAGGTACATCAACAATTACATCCTCGGAATTATCTCAATAGAGTGGAGCACTGCGCCAGAATTCTTGCCTTACAGTATAAAAATTCTGAATTTAAAAAAAAATCTATTTATGTCGGGTCATTTTAAACTTGTAGAATACGACAGCTTCCGGTTTATAAATTGCCGGTTTTTTCTTTGTTTGAATGTTTAGTGTGTGCCTGGTACTAATAAACCTAACAAATCTCTTATCTTTTTAGTTTTCAATAACTTATAACCATTACTTTTTTTCATTTTCTTTTCATTCAAAAGATATTACCACTATATATAGTGCTATAATTAAGCGAAACCGCCTGCAGTGGGCAGGACATGTAGCCCGGGCCCCTGAGTCAAACATGATAAAAAAGATTCTAACAGCGCAACCCGTGGGAATGAGAAGACGGGGTAGACCAAAGCTAAGGTGGATGGACGGGGTAACACAAGATGCCGAGAAGATCGGAGTCGGCTACTGGAAAACCCAAGCGAGGGACAGAATAGAATGGCGTAGAAAGCTTGAGAAGGTCGAGGCCCTCTAAGGGCTGTAGCACCAAGATGATTTCATTCAAAATTTCTCTTGGCATGTTATTCACATATTTTCGCAACGTACCAATATTGTGAGTTTTCTTTTCTAAAAGTAAATTTTTTTTCCTTACATGACGCATCAATCACGCAGGGTTATTAGCCTGTATGGATTGTGATAAGAGTTAGAACTTAACAATAGGATATTAACCATAGCAGTACATGAATAGAAATAAACCTAAATCTATACAAAGTAAAATATTAAATTTTTGATAACAGCTTGCAGTCTTTGAGAAAGGCGAAAATATTTTTAGTATCACTGTCTGTTCCAAGAGCACTATTTAATGTTGATGGTATGTTATACATTTTGCGTTGCACATCGTACTTGGGGCACTGCAATAAACAATGTTTTACCATTAAGACACTTTTACACATGTCAGACACAGATTTATCAGCACGTTTTAATAGGTAGTCGTGTGTTAACCTAGTATAACCAATCCGGAGGCGAGTGAAGGTTACTTGTTGTCTTCTATTGTTAAATTTTGGGAATTTTTTATGATTGATATCAACTTCGTACAGCTTGGTTGGGAAGTTCTTCCATGTATCCTGCCATATTGAATTAATCTTTTCCTTAAAGAATACTTTCAGGTCGGTGTAAAGAGATTTCGTATTCTCTTCTGCGTTTGGGTTCGTAGGTCCTTTTTTTGCTATTTTGCCTACAACCTCGTTTCCTTTGATTCCAGTATGTGACGGTACTCATATAAAATTAACTTTATTGTTTATATTTTCTGCATGTTTTAGTTCCTTTTTAATGAGAAGGAGTAGTGGATGATTGCAGTAGAGTTGATTTAATGCCATTATTGAGCTGAGAGAATCTGTAATAATGATATTTTCCTTTTTTTTTGTTAACTATCAGAACTAGTGCTTTTAGTATCGTATACAGTTAGAAGAAAGACTTATATATTGTCTTCTAAACGCGAGTGGAATCTCTCCAGCTTCCCAGTATAGGGTTTGTATTGGACTTGTGTGGTGTGCTACTAAGGAAATTCGAAGACCTGTATTTTAAATAACATCTATTCAGCGCCCCATTTTTTGTTTGCCGGTGATCGTAACAAATTTATTCCATTTCTTTTTTAAATATTCTAAATGTATCTTCCAAGTTAGTTTTTGGTCAAAGATCATACCAAGAAATCTATGCCAATTGCCAACTCTAAATTGTTATAGTAACTATCTGCTACTAGAATACGTCCACTCTCAAGATAATCATGCATCAAATTAAAGACGACTGTATTGCTTCTTCGTCCCACAGTAACCGTGTTACTCTTTCTTTTATAAATTTCGGTTTCGTAAGTATGTCCACTTTCATTTCATGACTTAAAAATTCTCACACCGTAATATTTTGAGTCCTTTCCTGAAATATATTGCCGGAATAGTAATCTCCCTCTAAATCCCTCTAAATGGTACGATAGATTTATCTATGGACACTAATAAGTTCCATCTTCGTACTATTTGTTTTACTTTTTACTATTTTTAAAGGCCTGGTCTATTTATCTGTTTATCACTTATAACATAATTTGGTCGAAAAATTATCCTAACGTTAATAGTTTTATAAATTATACTTAATAAAAATATATTCTTATCTACAATGTTTTACTTACTTCAACTGGATTTTTAAATAGGCACATTGTAAATGTATTTATATTAAAATATTCTGGTAGATTTTAAATTGGTGCGGAAGACGTACGTTCTTTTCTTTTTCGAGAACAAAGCTTCCTCTCGGGGCTAATACATACATCGAAAGGTTTTTCGTTTCCCAAAGCCGTAACGATACATTTCTTTCGGGGGAAGGAACTCATGCTTTATTACGGTTTTTTATTGCGTAACGATTTAAGGTCGTACCATAAATCAATATTCTAAATATATTCCTTTAGGGTAAACTTTTATGACTAATACGTAGGTAATGGTGTATATGGCTATTTAAAATTTAAGAGTTTAGGAGGTTAATCAACGAAGTGCTCCGAGTATGAACTGTCCGAAAAAGTTCAGTTAAAAATTCCAGAAATGTAATTTTTATCTTAATAAAAAGTTTGTTCTTTAACATAAACTTACACACAAATTACGTATTATTAATAAGGTTTTTTAAAAACCTCTATGCACTTAGAAATTAATAAACCTTCTTTTATAAACTTGTTATGTTTTGCATTTCTTATGAAGATATCAAATGGACTACCTAAGCTCTGAGGTCACAATGGGCGGGGCTTTTAAAAACATTTCCATACGTTTCTAATTTGTGTGTATTTGAGCCATAAGAAGTTGAAAGTATATACACTCGCGATCATAAAATCCGGGTCACCTTGAAAATTTCAAGTTTCTGGAATATTTTTGCCTCTGGTGCGGTATTAACCTTTTTTTTAGGCTAACTTATTTTTTATTTGTCATCAATGTTTGTTTTGAAAAAAAAAACGGTTTTTTATTGTTTTTATTGAAAAAGCAGAAAACAATCCAAATTGTTGATAAAATAGGCATACGAAAAAAATGGAAAATACAGAACGTGGTAAAATGTCAGTAATCACTAATATCGTGTATTGCCTCCACTTGCTCTAATGACCTCTTGCAGACAACGGGGCATACTCTCAATTTTTCTCTGGATTACATGTTGTGGTATGTTATTCCACTCTCTCACTAACAGATCCTTAAGCTCCTGTCCGTTGTTAGGAGAAGATGTTAGGGGTTGAATACGTTTTTTCAAATCGTCCCAGATATGTTCGATAGGATTCAGGTCCGGAGACCTAGCTGGTCAGGGTAACCTCGTAATTCCAACCTCGTCCAAGTATTGCATACTGATCATGTCAACGTGCGTTCGAGCGTTGTTCTGCATAAAAACCGTGTGTTTTCTCCAAGCCTTGTCATGTTATGCATAACTTCATAACTTGTTTTTCCAGAATCTCCGTAATGTCCCTTCGTGCAGTTAAGGACCCATTTTCGATGAAGGGTAATTCTGTGCGGAAGTCGGAAGATACACCTCCCCAAGCCATGACCGAGCCTCCACCAAATGGCATCTTTGGAGCAATGCAAGCTTGTGAAAATCATTCACCGGTTCTCCTCCAAACTCTTACACGTCCATCGGATCCAGTTAGGCCGAAACGGGATTTATCTGAGAATAACTCTTTGCTCCAATCGTTAATTCCCCAATGCGCAATATTGTCGAGCAAAAGCTTGTCGTGCTACTCGATGCGCCAGGCGAAGTGGCGGTCCTGTAGCCGTTACCCGAGATGATAGTCCAAAAGAACGATGTCTTCTCCTGACTGTTTCACCGCTAACATTGCGATTTCGTACTTTCTGTAGACGATTTCAATGCATAATCGCAGTTGAGGTCCGGTTTCGTGAAGCCTGAAACACAAGAAAACGGTCATCATGACCGTGATCCGTGATCATTCTTCTTCGTCCAGAACCAGGTCGTCTGGATAGCAAACCCTTCTCCTGAAAACGTTGAAGTACTCGTTGAACTGAAGAAAGGCTTACGCCAACTAACAGTTCTTGCGACTTGCCGTTGAGTGTGACCGTCTTTCACAAGCGCAACAATTTGTGTCGTTTCAACGACAGTCAAGGGTATTTTTGGCAAAAAATAAACAATAATTAACACTAATAATGGCACTACTAAACACTAGTGGTGGCAATAATAAACGTTTGTTCGTTGCGTTTGAACAGAAAGTCGAAACACAAATGAGACATTTAAAACAAGCAGCAGTTACAGCTACCGTTCATTTTGGGAAGTGTGCGCTTTCCCGCGAAATCGGCACTATTGAAATTCTTTGTTGCAAAGGAAACCGCTAAGTCGACAGCAATTCCCAGAAACATGCATTAGTTTGTATTTGTGTTATTATTATTTACGATAAAGCTCATTAAAAATGAAATATCGGTGATTTTCAAGGTGACCCGGATTAAATAAGGACTTTGGGTTATGAACATTCATTCTGTGCGATTGGTAATATTTGTTAGTAAATTTGTGAGGTAAGAATATCAAAGTATTTAGATATTTACTATGAATGTTCATATTTTAAAGTTATGTCATTGTTTGATTAAAACTTTATTTATTTTTTATAGCATTTCAAGGTATTTTGTTGTTTTTATCGTGGTTATTTCAAAATTAATCAAGGAATTATTAAATATATGTACGAAGTTAAAAAGTATTTAAATTATGTTTTATTCTTTTTTTGTTGCCAGTAATTTTATCTTGTAAAAGACATTCGTTTTCTCGCAGTTTCAGTTGTAATTAACATTCTGTGCAAAACTTTTTAAAGCCGTGAAAGCATATACTGGTTCAGACGTGGCCTGAGATCGCAATCCACTTATCGCCAAGGTTACACTCACCTTATTAACAAATATTAAAAGACTTCAAAGAATCCCTACAATAGACACAAGAACACTTAAAGAACGTAAAGTAAAAGAATGCCTCCAACATGAACTGCATGCGAACTGGAACTGTAGCAAATTGAACACAAACACCAATAATATTGACGAGTACTGTTATCGACTAAAACATTGTTTACTGGAATCCTGTAAAGAAATACTAAAGACTTCCACAAGGAGAAAAGAAGAATGGATGAATGACGAGATACTCAATATGATTGAGTATCTCGTCATGAGTAATAGTTTGGGGGATAAAATCACTAACACTCAAAAAAGAATAAAACTTTAATGTAATTATGTTTTAACTTAGTAAATATATTCAATGATTTATTAATTAATTTTGAAATAACCTTGATAAAAACAACAACAAAATACCTTCAAATACAGTTAAAAATAATTAAAGTTTTAATCAAACAATGACATAACCTTAACATAAAAATATTCATAGTAAATATCTTAATACTTTGATATTCTTATCTCACACATTCACACACAACAAATAATACCAATCGCACAGAATGAACGTTCATAACCAAAAGTCCTTATTTATTCTACAAACATTTAAAAAAATCAATATTTCCAACTTCTTATGGGATAAATACACACAAATTAGAAATTTTTGAAAAGGTTTTTAAGATCCCTGCCCATTGTGAGGTCAGACTTAGGTAGTTTATTATATCTGCTGGTCTTATAAGTCCACTTTGGAGGTGCTTTTCCAACCTCCTGGCAAAATGCGCAGGTACTTTTACTACACAAGAAAGAAGACCAACAGAAACTCAAAAATTACAGACCAATAAGCCTGGTACCACATTCGTACAAACTGCTTGCCAACCTATTTGTCTGTTCGTAAGATCAACAGACTATCAAATAAGTTACAGTAAGTCGATATTTACTAGCCTGTTGAACAAGTGGGATTTCGCGATGGTTATAGTACCATAAAATGCCCACAGACAATACAAACACATCGAAAAATGTAACGAATACAATAAGCCTCTACATTTTGCATTTGTCGATTACAATAAGGGATTCGATTATATATAACGCTGGGTTGTATTAGAAGAAATAAATAACACAATTGATTTCAGATATAGAACACTCCTAAGATACATATAAGATAATGTAACGATGCAAATAAATGTGGCAGAGGGTCTAAAAACAAATAAAATAAGAACTAAAAGAGAATCTAGACAGGTAGACATTATCTCTCTAAAATTATTTACTGTTGCCTTAGAAGATGCGTCCAAGAAGTTAAATTAGAAAAAACGCGAAATAAAATGGCAATTATCTAAGATTTTCCTACGATATCGTACTCATAAGTAAAAATACGAAGGAACTACTGTACATGCTCAAATAGCTTGAACAAAAATCTGTGAAAATTAGTTTAAAAATAAATTTAAATAAAACAAAAGTGATATCAAATCACTTGACATTACTAAAAGCTTCCGTATGCAAACAGGTATCCGAAAATACTGTGTCATATCTCCATTTCTCTTTAACTTGTATTTTAAATGCATATTCAAACAAGCACCGGACAGCACCGAAATTGGTATACAAATACAATAACAACTCAAAAATTGAAACTAAAAAAGGCAAATTGTATTGAATTTGAAAAAATTATATCAGAGAGATTGAATCAGATTAAAATTTCAGATTCGATTGACGACACACTCACTAGCCTTAATCAGCTTGTACTGAATGCTCCTAATATAGCCATAGGAAAATCTCAACTTTTAAAGAAACACAAACTAGTTCGCTGGTGGAATACACAATGTGAGGCCGCTATTCATTTAAGTATAACAATTTGGAACCGATACAAAAATACAAAAATATTAATCGATTAACTGAGTACAAAAAATGTAGAGCTGAAGCAAGGAGAATCATAAAAGAAACAAACAAGAATCCTGGCAGAAATACATACAGTATACCATACAGACGCGTCTGAAACTGAAAATGGAGTCGGAGTGGCAATAATTAGCAGTACAGAGATTATCAAACGTAGAATTTCAAATACTGCAACTATATTAGCGGGAGAACTCTAGGTAATTCACCAAGCGATACTACACGTCAATGCAAATAGGATGAACAAAATAATAATCGTGACATATTTCATCACTAAAAATAATCAGGAAAATATACACGCAGCATCCATTAGCTTTACTAATAAAGGAAGAACTAAATAAATTCCATACTAAAGATACAAGCATCAAGTTTCTCTGGGTCCCATCACATGTTGGAATAGTAGTAAACGAAGCAACAGACAAAAATGCCAAAGAACAGTATACACAACAGTATCCCCATATCACCCCAATCTGTAAGTATGGATCTAAAAAGCTATTTCATAAAGCGCCTGTTTGAGAACTGGAACAATAAATGGAAATCCACACCATCAAAGCTTCAGGTGATAAAAAGTAAGATTGAACCATGGCAACCACCCAAGGTATTCAGACGAAAGCAAACAATTATTTGCCGTTTACGACTTTTCTAATGAACATTTGTTCAAGACAGAAGAACGCCCAATTTGTGATGAGTGCGGTACCGCTTACGATAAAACATATGCTAGTGGAAAAGTGCGAAAAGTTAAATCGTCACAGAATTAAATACCGTTTACCAAACAATCTTAAAGACATTTTAAATTGAGAAAACACTATAGATAACCTACTTTTGTTTTTAAAAGACTTTAATTTACTAAGCAAAGTGCAATTAATTGTCACCGTTCCGCTACTAACCTTATTAGGTTTAAGCCGGTTTTTTGTAAATAATAAAAAAAAAGTCAGTGTTGACAGTGTCTGTCAATAAATCTGAAAGTGTCATTTTATTAACCTGTGCAAAAATACACAATACTTACGTAGTAAAAGAATTTCTCAAAATTTTTGGTGATTTATTATTTCCGTGTTTTATTGTTAGCTACACTAAGAAAACTTGAATAGCTAGACCACATATCGATACACGATAAGTAGAGTCTATTTCAATTGATTCACAGGCCTACAGTGTTTTTGGTGCCAAAGTGTTTAGAGCTGATTTTAGGTATACTTGGGGTGCTGATTCCGAATATGGCTTTAGTTTTACCCTATCAGCTCTAGTTTTCAAGATAATGTAGGTCATGCCAGTTTTTATGCATTAAAATACGAATATGCTGATATGGATATACTAAACTCAAATAAAAATCACACAATTAGAAAATACGTACATTTTAAGCCATTTAACTACAATAAAACCCTTTGTACAATAAAACAGATATACAATTAGTTTTGAGAAAAAAACTAACAAAATAGAAAAAAACTTTACTTGACGTAACGAAAGCTTCGCTTGCGTGATTTCCTGGAATGAACAATTAAACAGTCTCTCTTCAAACTAGAGCAAAAATCTGTTATCATATGGGTGTCCCATCTTCCTTGGTAGCGGTTCTTATGTCTTGGTGAAATCTTTCACCTTGCTCCTCATTTGTGTCATCTAAATTTTCAGGGAAACTTATCAAGCAAAGTGCAATTAATTGTTACCGTTACGCTAATAACCCTATTTGATTTAAGCTGGTTTTTTGTAAATAATAAAAAAAATCAGTGTTGACAGTGTCTGTCAATAAATCTGAAAGTGTCATTTTATTAACGTGTGCAAAAATACTCTGCAATACTTATGTAGTGAAAGAATTTCTCAAAATTTTTGGTGATTTATTACATACCAATTAGCTTTAATCCAAGTATTTTACGTTAAGACAGAATTTTTTTATATCAATAATTTTTTTAAAGAAATAGCAAAATCCAAAGTTGTTGAAAAAGATTTCCGAAATGTTAAAAAACTAAGATTTGTATCCCTTTGATCCCAAGGGGTTAATCCCTTAATCCCATTTTATATCTACTATGCACGTCTGTTTTAGTATGCAAAGTGATGCGAGGATTTCCTTTCTGCTGATATGAATACAGCTCAAAGCGATTTCGATATCCATGCCAGTGTTTCATTTTTCAGTTAGCGTTTTATTTTTGAACGTGTGAGAAAGAACGAAACAGAATTAGCCTCTTTTATGCATTCCTGTACCGTACCTCAGCTTATAAAAGAATGTGATATTGAATGAAATATAAATGAAGCTTTAATCGCAGTTCGACGGAAATATTTGACGAAGGATATTACGAAAATCTCGTCTCGTTTAATATATTCTCAGCAAAAAGAGGTTTCTATTATTTAAGTATCGCGATTTATGCTTCATATAGCAAGAAAGCAAGTTTAATAATTTATTGTGTATATATATATATATATATATATATATATATATATATATATATATATATATATATATATATATATATATATAGTACGGTCGCGTTAATCCGAACGGAATCGGGGAAACAGGTTGTTGGGATGATCGCATCGTTCGGATTACCTATGCCTTTTTTATTGGGAGAAGAAAAACTGCAAAAACACAATGAAAATGACTGAAAATGGTTTATGTACGTTAATAAAGTAATATATAATACAAATATACATACAATATACTTAATTAATACATATTATCTATATAAATTTTAATGGGGAGCAGTAAAAAAATCTGTAATTTTTTTCTGGACGCCAGTCTCGACGTGCTAATCAAACGCTCTGTCTCTTATACGTCTCAGCATCATGATCTCCTCGCTGCTATTGAGGTTGTCCTCTGCCCAACTGATGGCCGTGTTTAGTGCTTTAACAGCTTCAGCAGCAGAAGTTTTTGAAGCAGGTGGTGGGAATCATCGACTTCCTCCTCTTCCGTTTCTTAATTTTTAATGGCCCTTACAATTTCTTCATCCGTGAGTGTTTATTGAGTATCACTTTCTTTGTCACAGACACCTGATTCTCACAGCACGTTCTCGAATCACAGATTCAGTCATTATTGTAGTGTTGTCTTGCGCCAGCTGAGCAACAGAGAGAGTTAAAATCATTTTTTTTTTCGTTGGATGAAAAATCGTCAATAGCCATTAAGTTTGGGCTTAAGTTTTTTCAAGAAAGTTAAATCAAACGTTGTGAAAAGGATGACCAACAATTTGCCAAATTGAAAACGACGTCCTTGAGATTGATTTTCTTCAAGGCTACTACCAGATCAGTTCCACTTTGCTCGTCAGTAAGAATTTTGGAGAGTAGGTAAAGCTTTTCGATAGCGCAGTTTTGTGTTCTGGATGACATTTTGGTCCACTATGGAATCATAGCTGTCGCGTTGGAAGTTATTAACGTGGCAAAAATTTAACCATCTTCACTATAAATTTTATCAGCGGATGGATGACCAGGGCAGTTCTCCAGCAGCAACACTGTCTCCTGAGGGAGGTTCATACGTGCGAGATAACGACGAACGTCAGAGATGAATTCAGTTTTGAACCAATCCAAGAATCTCTTGTCACCCATAAACATTTTTGCCTTCGATACCATACGGGAAGATCAACAGATTTAAATGCACGAGGCTTGTTAGCCGTCCCCACAACAAGCAAGCTAAGTTTGTGAATCCCTGAGGCATTTGCACAAGGCATAAAGGTGATTCTTCTTTTACAATTTTTCGACCAGGAGCGTTCTTTTCTTGAGATGACACCAATGTGTCGTCTGATAACATGCGCCAAAATAACTTACTTTCATTTGCATTGTAAATTTGCTCAGGTGTCAAATTGTTTTTATTAACAAATTCTTTAAATGCAGGTCGGAAGGGTTTGATGCCGGCGGCAATACTCGAAAGTTTTTTACCAGTAAGTAAGAGATGTCTAACCCCATGACGAAGTTGTCCAACCAACCCTTAGATGCGCTAAAAGCTTGGTGATTTGGTGACATTTCACGATGCAAATGACGGGCTTTTTCACACAACATTTCACCACTTACTGAACATGCGTTCTCCGCTGTTGTAGGAACCACTTGAACAACGCACTTTCTACCTTTGGATATTCGGGGGGTCTTATGGTTTTTCTCTTCCCTGGACCACTCTCCGTTTCGCTGACGAATTCTTCGATCTTTTCTTTGTTCTTCTTAATGTCTGTAATGGTAGATTTGCCAATACCGAACTGTTTTGAAATGATACTTTAGCTAGTTTCTTGCTATATCAACTTGAGAATGTTGGTCTTTTGTTCGCTAGTCAAAATCACGTGTTTACGTAGAGCCATCGTGATAAAAAAGCACTAACAGAACTAAATAATATGCAGGTGAGCAAGAAAAGCCCAAGAACAGAGTTTGTGGCATAGGCGCTACAACTTTGAGTTATGCAGAAGTTTTGGGAAACCTGACGTTGTAAAATGTATTAAATTAGCACGCCCTCAAAGGATAGGACATGTAATTAGGCGAGATGAAGATGCACCGATCAGAAAAATTTTCGACCGAAGAGGACCAGTGGGAAGACGAGCCAGAGGAAGACCAAAAACTCCAAAGCATGGAGAAGAGTTTCCAGAGACAGAGGCGAATGAAAGATTGTTCTGAAGAAGGCTTTTGCTCATAACGAGCTGTAACGCCACTGATGATGATAAGCAAGGAAAGTAAAAACCGATGTTCGTCATGGTTTTCTTTTATTTATGTAACTGTTACAGCACCAGCAAACGGGCGAACGATGGGTTAAAGAATGATGTCTAGGTACTGCTAAGCCGCATGGAAATGGTCTGGAAAAACGAGGTCCATTCTGCCACCGGGTATTATTCCGCCCATACCATGACTGTACTACCTCTGTATATGTAAACTTCAGGGGCGTGTCTTAAGCGTTCTATATTTCCAGGTCGTCTCCACGATTTGCATCCCAATTTTGATAGTCATAACACTATAATCTTACAGAGCGATTGTCTCTGAAGTCAGGTGGATATCTTAATGGCATTCGACTGTAAAGACTTGCTTTATGGAGATGATTTTTTAAAGTATCACGGCCTATGGTTACCTGGTGTGCTCGCTGCAAGTCGCTAACCGATTCAGGTTCTGTAATTGTTGGTTAGCGGTTAACTCTAAAAATCGATCTTGAGCTGCTGTTTAGCTGCACTTCCTGCGTCACAAAAATGCCACCACAATCGACTTAATACTTTGGGAGACTCTTATACACTCAGCAACACTAGTTTGCCGCATATCCCCTTGAAAAAGGTCTACAGCTCCATTCATTTCATCCAAAGTTAAATAACGTGATAAATAATAAAATAAAAAACATAATACACTAAAAAAACAAAAATTGTATAGCAGGAACAAAATCAAAATTACCAGGATATTAACTGCAGTATAAAAACTATAGTTTTTTCCTCCCCCGTTAAAAACTTTGTCAAATATTCGTTTGTCACTTTTGCCGTTTTGTTTTACTTACAAAAATCTACAGGATGATCAACTGTACACATTCAATTGAATTATTAGCCCAATGTATTATTAGCCCAGTCTGGATATGCAAAAATCATCGATTGCACGCCAAAATGTTTCGCAGATATCTGAAGCTTTTAAGACATAGCTGGAGTTTACTATAGTGTATTTTTATGTATGAGAGAGTAATAAAACAATAAATTATGTATGCAAATCCCTAAACTGTTGATACGGGTGACTCAATGAAAAACAGATATTTGTCAACAAGTTTACAGAAGTATATAGGAAAACAATTTTAAATTGAGTATGACCACCAGGTATAAAGGTTGGAGCAGAATAGAATACAATAGTTGTGAGGATTACTAATCCCTAAATAAGGTTGCCAGTGTCGGAGTGATGGAGGTTAACAGGTACTAATGAATTTGCAAGAAATGTAAGATGTTTATTTTATTGGTTATATATAACCAATAAAAGTTTAATAAGTACCTACCTATTTGCAAAATAAAGTTTAATTCTTTAGATAAAATAAAACGTTTTATTTTATCTGAAATGAGTGCATTCCACGAAGTAAGGGTTTCAACAATCAAACATTTAATTCTTTAATTCCAGGAATCTACGACAGTAATTGACTAGATAATTACCTTCTAAACTTATTCCACAGAAAATGTGATAGTGGGTTTTTCCATTTTGTATATAGGAAGGTCCAAGTGGCGTATTCAAAATTCTTAACAGTTCACTAAAAGTAGGTACTTCAGTTGCAAGGTGCAGTTTACTGTGTATACTAGTGTTATGGAAAATTTGGAAGTGCCGTGTAAACGCCGAAAAATTGGTCCTCTAACAGTTAATGAAAAAACATTAATATTTAATTGTTTTAAATCATTTACAGACAAACGTTTATGTGAAAGTGTTGATGAGACCGTTGAGTTAGTTAGCAGTACACTTGGTGTTGGGAAATCTACGATTTACAGAGTTATTAAAGAAGAGAAATGTGGTAGTTTTCAAATGCCACGTAATGCTCCAGGGAAACCAAAATTTCAAATAGAATATCATTTTAAGGAAGGACTTCGACGGAAAGTGCATGAATTCTTCTTTAGACAAGAATTTCCAACATTGGATAAAGTTCTTGTCTCAGTTCGAGATGATAAGGATTGCCCAGAAATGAGTCGAAGTACGTTATGGAAACTTTTAAAAGAAATAGGCTTCCGCTGGAAAAAGAATCCCAGAAAGTCTATTTTATTAGAAAGAAGCGATATTGTCATATGGAGAAGACATTTTCTAAGAACCATAAAGGAAATGAGAAACCAAAAAAGAAAAATATTTTATCTTGATGAAACATGGATCAACGAGGGTCATACACCAAATAAATTTTGGCAGGATGAAACTGTTACAAGTCAAAGGCACGCTTTTGTAAATAACTTATCTACTGGTTTAAACCCACCATCAGGAAAGGGACGCAGGCTGATAATAGTACACATTGGCAGTTCAGATGGTTTTGTTGAAGGTGGTTTATTAACTTTTGAATCAACTCGTACCGGTGACTACCATGAAGACATGAACGCTGATGTCTTTTAAGAATGGTTCGAACAAATGATAGATCTTCTTCCTAAGAACTGTGTAATAGTAATGGATAATGCAAGTTATCACTCCAGACTTATAGAAGGACTGCCCACAACCAAGTGGTTAAAAACAGACTTGCAGAATTGGCTGAGTTCAAAAAATATTACGTACCATCCCGGATCTATAAGAAAGGAACTTTATTCGTTGTGTGCCCTTCATAAAGAAAAATTTAAAAAATACGAAATTGATGAAATTGCCAAAAATCGTGGAATGACAGTACTTAGATCCCCACCATATCATTGTGAATTAAACCCGATTGAACTGGTATGGGCACAGATAAAGTGAAGTTTCAAGAAAAAATACCACATTTAAAATGCATGATGTTAAACAGTTGTTTTTGGAGGCTGTAAATAATGTAAAACCTGAAAACTGGGAAAAGGCAGTAAATCGCACTATTAAAGAAGAGGAAAAAATGTGGAAGCTGGACAATATTACTGATAAAATGATCGAGCCAGTTATTATAAATCTTGGTTCTGAAAGTTCATCTTCTGAATCTGATTTGGATTTGTAACAAGTAGCTGTAAGTTTTATATTAATATTTTTATTCATCTATTTAACATACCTTAGACGGTTTTAAAAACTCTTTTTCTCTTTTGTAATTTTTAAAAATTAAAAAAAATGTGAATTTTTTAAAACCCTTTTTAATGTAGGCCAGTCAGTTCTAATATAGTGTGTGATAAAAGAGGTCACTTTTATTTACATACACATAACACTTTATAACACTGAAATAATTCATTTATTTTTTACAATTATTCAAAGTAATTTTTCAATTAATCTTGAGCACGCCCATGGAGTGGTCGGAGCTACCAGTTAAAATTATGCTAATTACTCTCTCGTTCATAAAAATAAACTATAGATAACGAATATATGAAAAAGTAGTCGTATTTTTACCTTGCCTTTTTTAAACAATAATTTATGGTCACAATTTGATTTTTTGTCTATAAGTTTTTTCTCTTATATTTTAAATAAACAATATTTATATAATTTTTTTATATCAAGAATATCTTTTTTTTACCCTTTTTTTAAATGTAAATTGATAACTAGTTTACTGAGATATTTGCAAAAAAGGAGTTTTTTTGCACTAATTTATAAATTTTATTAATTTTTTTATTAACAAAATGAAATGCTATTAATACATTTGAATATCGAGGAATTACCGTCTTTTAAATTTGTGCGAAATTTCATCCCGATCGGTCAAATAGTTTAAAACTTATTTAATTTATTTGTCCCTGAGGCAAAATATTTACACTATTGAACTTAGTCTATTAATGATGCTGGACACATTTAGCAAATTTCATAGGATTCTTTAAGACCTGAACTATCTCAGAAGTTAAATGCATATTGCGTTTTCATCGAAATTATTTAAAATATTATAAACGTTTGAAAAAGGGGTATGTCTTTTACTTATAAACAATTGTAATAACTTCTATATTTTTCAAGCTACAGACTTGTACGTACAACCATTAGATAGCTGGTAAAAAAACTCACATTTAAAAAAAACCTTCTATGACCAATAGGAACGAAGTTAGAGACTATTTTTAAAAAAATCATATCTCCATTGTTTATAAACATTAAGAAGTAAAATTTGCACAAATTTTGACTGAAAATCTAAACTTTATATTGAAACTTATAGCTATAAAATTCATCAAATTTTTCGAAACTTACAGCCCTTCGAAACGAAGGTACTTTCGAAAGATCGACATAGGAAAGTGGAGGGTATAACTGTTTCAGCTCCGTTTGTTGTCGAGATCGGAACTTCAATATGAAACACGTAGGAAAAATTTAATTTATTATGTCGGCTCCCACTGCAGCTGGAAGCCTCTTTTTTTTTAATCTGGGGTAGCTCATCGAAATATGAATAATTTTAAAAATAGTCCCTAACTTCGTTCCTATTGGTCATAGAAGGTTTTTTTTAATGTGAGTTTTTTTACCAGCTATCCAATGGTTGTACGTACAAGTCTGTAGCTTGAAAAATATAGAAGTTCTTACAATTGTTTATAAGTTAAAAACATACCCATTTTTCAAACGTTTATTTTGTAAATAATTACGATGAAAATCGAATATGCATTTAACTTCGAGATAGATTAAGTCTTAAAGAATCTATGAAATTTGCTAAATGTGTCAAGCATCATTAATAGAGCAAGTTCAATAGTGTAAATATTTAGCCTCAGGGATAAATAAATTAAATAACTTTTAAACTATTCGACCGATCGGGGGGAAATTTCGCACAAATTTAAAAGACGGTAATATCTCGATGTGCAAATGTATTAATAACATTTTATTTTATTAATAAAAAAATTAATAAAACGTATAAATTAGTGCAAAAAACTGATTTTTTGCAAAAACGCGCAAATAAAGATATGCTTGATATAAAAAAATGATATAAATATTGTTTATGTAAAATATAAGGGAAAAAACTTATAGACAAAAATCAAATTGTGACCAAAAATTATTGTTAAAAAAAAACGCAAGGTAAAAATACCACTACTTTTTCATCTATTCGTCATCTAGTAACCCCCACCATTGTCTTAAAAGCTTCAGATACCTGCAAAAAAAATTTCGACCTTTTTTTTAACCAGACTGGGCTATATGTTATAAAAATATCCCTAGACTTTTCCGATAGGTGTACTATGTTTTGCTTTTAGGTTTAAAAACTCGCATTTTATAGTTTCGAGAAAATATAATACCCACTCATATTATTTAGTTTTATTATTAGGATATCAAGCATTGTTATATATTTTACAATTTATCTGGCTGACAGATTAAATATGTATTTCGTATATTTTTTTAATTTAAAAATATATGAATTTATCTCTTTTATTTGAATATTTAAAATTTTAATTTATAATATGTTTTGTATACAGTGCTCAACAATTACTAAGGATCAAATTAATATTTTACGCCAGAAATAGTCGGAGTTAGGAAAAATATAATATATTTAAAATAATATTAATACCCCGACTTTATCATCAATTTTAAACGAAATAATAGTATATTATTTTAAAGATATATATACTTGTGCTATAACTTAATAGACTTTTGACGGACGAATAGCGCCCAAAATTACCAGTATTGTGTCTGATTCCGAAGATCCCACGGCATTGCGTATTCCTCCAGATATTTTTTATACTGCAAAGACTGTAACCAAAGGATTATTGCACCTACCAAGTCCACTACGGTTTACAAAGCTTTTGAGCATTTGGCTATTACACTTTTTGTACATAAGCATAAAAGTGCTTCACTTTTATGTCTAGAAGTAAAAGTAACATTTTTATATTATCAATCACGTCACAAAAATTAATGCGTTTGTGACGTTTGAAAAAAAAATAAATTTTGTTATTGTGGCCATCCGTTTTTTTAGTTCTTTTACTATCGTCAGCAAAAAGTTGACGAAAAGTGAATCAGCGCAGAGTTAACGTAAGGTGAAGTGGCTTAACGTTTAGGGTTTTCACAAAGTGTTGTAAATAGAGTTTGGAATCATTATGTCACAAATGGTGTAGCCTCATATGTTTATGGTGGATGGCGACAACGGATTGTCAGTCCTGTTGATGGCCGTTATATGCGAATTATTGCTAGACAAAACCCAACATATACTGTTTCTCGCATCAACAGAATAACTCGCCAACACCAATACCAATACCGCCACTGGAAGAATAATTTCAAACCAAAACGTTTAAAGAAGGTTGCATATGACTGGCTTAAGAGCAAGAAGACGTTCATCTCATCCAGTAATAACAAGAGAACATAACAGATTGAGAAGTCTATGAGCTGAAGAATATCGAAACTAGACAATCAAGGAATGAAGAAACTATTTATTTACAGATCAGTCTAGATTTCATATAAACAATTCCTATGGTCGTATTTTGGTTTGACATGAACGAGGAGAAAGGTATAGCGAACATTATAGGGTACCTACAACTGCTTTTGGAGCAGGCTCTATTTGCGTTTATGGTGGAATTTGTTTTAAAGGCCGTACCGACTTGATGGTTCTAACAAATGTTACGATCGCGGCTCAGTGATATAGAGATAAAGTTGTAGAACCAATTATTATACCATTTGCGGGCAATAGAAGTAAGTTTTGTCCTTAATAACGACAATGCTCGTCCCCACCGTGTAAGAATTGTAAACGAAATATTACAACTTCACGGTATTGACAGAATGGAGTGACTAGCCCCGTTACCAGATATGAACTGCATAGAATATGCCTGTTCCGCTATAATACAAATTAATGTATTAGAGAATCCTGTGAATACGCTTCAACAATTCAGTGAAGCTGTGAAGCATATATACAAAACTTTGGATCAAAATTTGTTGAATGCAATAATTGAGAAAATGCTAGAGTAAGAAGTTTAATTCGTTTATGAGGAGGCAAAACAAAATATTAAAATTTTTGTATATAAGTTTTGTAGTCCAATTATATCGTTATGTTTGATTTTGTAGAAAACAATTTTATGTTACTTTATTTCAATAAATTGTTTTTCTTGTTAAAATATTTCATTTTTGCTTTTGATTATTTATATTTTAAAATATATATATATATATATATATATATATATATATATATATATATATATATATATATATATATATATATACAAAACTCAAATATTTGGGTGTGCAGCGAAAGATAGGACAAAGAAGTACTCTTTTTAGTAAACCAAGCTTTCGCAAATCTTTATTTACATCATCAGGGTGCTACAATAAACAAAATTAGTACAAAATACAGAAAAAGAATTATTTTGCATCTTACACTAATTGAGGTTAGTTGTCGTGATGTTTATCAAATGAAATGAGCAACTCATTTGACCCCTAAAAATGATGGCGAAAACTATCCAAAATTGTTTTTAAAAAAAGGTTCTTTAACAAATTCATATTTAAAAACACTTTAAAACACATATACATGAACACCTAAATAAAATTAAGTTAAAATAATTACAGAACATGTCATAAAATAAAATTTAGGTTATAAACATTCTTATCAGAAACAAAAGAATTAGTTGTGAATTCGTTACTGCCAACTTAAAACGATAGAACGTTAGATCTTAATGATAACAATGTAAAGGTAATAGTATACCTGATAGACGCTGAACTTCTTGAAACAGAAAAGGTAAAAAGACTTATCTTAGAAGAAGTAGGAGAGGTATTCTATATCTCATATATAATGAAACTTATATTGTTGATGATGAATTGTCTGTATTAGTAGATTCGTGTTTATCCAAAGTTAACAATAATGAATATAAGTTGCTTAAATTATTGGTATCTGTCTTTTTGTTAATAGTTTCTTTTTCTTGAAAAATGAAAGCCATCTCGAGAAACAATCTTTTTAAATAATTGCTCTCCGTGGATAGGATTTTTACATTTGGAAAACCGAAAGAGTGCCCTGTTGTTTTAGCATGTGTGGCTAGAGAACATCTATCAGGATGTAACTTAATGTCACTCTTGTGAAGAGTCAAGCGGCTAGAAACTTTTTGGGAGGTGTGACCTATATAAGAACCTTCACAGCCCAAACAGTTAAGTTTGTAGACAACATCACTTTTATCTAAGTTTGGTACTTTATCTTTCAATGACTTGTACAAAGATCCCACAACTAGAGTGCTTTTATAAGCAATTTTTACATTTGGTAGGTATTGAGCAAAAATGCTGGTCAATTTGAGAGAGACGTCCATAATAAATGGAAGTGATACAAAAGATATATTAGGAATATTGTTAGTCAGTGAGTGGGAATCAGAGCTAACTTTTCTAGCACCTGTATTTAACACATCCTCTGTTATACTCAACATACAAGTAAACCCTCCCCAAAATAGCTATTTGAGCTAAGTGTAGGTCGTGATTGGTTCCTTTGTTTACCAAGCTCAGCACCCTTACAGCCTATAATTTGTTTGAGTAAAAATTATGTAAGTTCATTACAAATATGGAGTTGGAAAGATAATTGGAATTGGTCAAAAAAGGTAAACAAAATGTTAATAACATGCAAAACATGTAAACAATCATTCCTTAAGGTATATCCTGATATTATTTAATTTCTAAACCTGCCATGTGTCTAATCTCTTTTTTTTTCATTCAGATTATTGTTTTTAAACTTAACTAACTACTTAGAGAGCATCTCGTCTATTACTTTTATTTATTTTGAACTCGCGAGAATTTCTGCCTTAAGAAATCAGCGGTTTCCTCGAGAAAATTTTAGCTATAATAATGTATCGCATCCCTCTATTATAAACCCAAAAGTAACGTTTTCCAGGAATTCTCATTATATCCTTACCATCCACCATTATTAGTATGAGGGACTCTTATAGCAATAAAGTTTCGCAGTTTACTAACTGTAAGTAATAAGTTATTTGCCTAATCGTTTAGTAGTTGGAATAAGTAATTACATAACCACATCGGATGTTTCTTGTACGAAGTTTAGTTTCGAAGTAAATGCATTGTCTTAGTTTATTTCTATGAAGATGACTATATTTAAGAGAGACTTCTTGAATTATTCGAAAGGCAACCTTTAGAAGGTTAAAAGTTACGGTATATAGTAATATATTATAATTAGAAAACTTGTTATATATATATATATATGTATATATATATATATATATATATATATATATATATATATATATATATATATATATATATATATATATATATTGTTAGAGTCAATAAAAGGGCTATTGGTTAACTATTTTTTATCTCGAGCTTTCAATTGTGTTTGCAATTAATATCAAGAGCTGCTAAAAAATTCAAAATATCTTACAAAGTTGAACTAGAAAGAAAAAAAATTTCTGTTAACCCTACAATGCGCGGCGATGCATATTTGCATCACCCTGGTTTTTCGCTTCCACGGTACCCTCTAATAAATTTTAAGCTTAGAAAACGACTTGATTAATTTATGTACTACCCGTCCATCTGGCAAACAGGCATAGAATATCGTGGGCTGCACAAGAATCTTAGTTATTCAGTGTAAACGGATTCGTTCACGTGGTTACACTATTTGTGCTTTTGTGGTGTTTTATTTTGCTAATAACTTGTTAGTTATTACCAGGGTGAGTACAGAAAAATTACTGAGCTATTTGTAACTTTAATAAAATAATGTTAGTTGATATAATAACTGAAGTATATATTTACATATTTTGTAATTGGATAAATAACAGTCGATTCATATTTGAATCACTGCGCTTTCGGATACATAATTGCACATAAAAATATAAGAGTTGTAACATTCTATAATACGTTGGCAAAAATGATAGTTTCATTGATACTATCATTTTTTGTTGCAGATGTCTCTTTTATATAAATATGGACATAAAACAATTCGGTTGGATGAATTAGATAACGACGGTTTACTTGATTTACTAGTAAACATACCCAGTGGCAGTGAAGATGAATTAGATGATTTTAGTGACCACGAAAATGAAACTGGACAATCTACAAATATGCCTGTTTCTATTTCTGCGGATCTGTTGGATAAATATTTAAATCGGCGTGGCACCAATGAAATGGAGAATATGGTATCTGATGTCGAACATAATCAATCAAACGAATACTGTAACGTGGATAACTCAGATGACAGTGGAGATGAAGTGGAAGAAGCTGGTATCAAATCCAACAAGACTTCTACTAATGGTTTTTCTAAATCTGAAGTGGTGAAATGTAAGGAGTTGTTATGGAGAAAGAACAAGGTTGGAAACGTACCATCAACATTTACAGGGAATACGACTATGCCAAATGTAATTTTAGACTTACAGACAACATACCAATTTTTTAAACATTTCTTCGATGACGATCTCATAGAAAAAATCATAGAAGAAAGTACTAGATACAGCATTCAGAAAAATCCAGCTAAACCTTTTGAAATAACAAAGAATGACTTGAACAAATATTTAGGCATTTGTGTAATAACTTCTGTAGTTTCATTACCTAATATAAGAATGTATTGGAATGATACGTTTGGATTAGCAATGGTCCAAAATGCTATGAGTGAAAAGTCATTTGAAAAAATACGCTCTAATTTACATTTTAATGACAATCAGATTAAAGCAGCCGGTGACAAATTACACAGACAACGACCTGTTATAAATTCCCTATCATCAAAATTTTTAACAATACCTATGGAAGAAATACTGTCTATAGATGAGCAGATGTGCAACAAAAGCTCGCCACCACATGAAGCAATACTTTCCGCTCAAACCACACAAATGGGGATATAAGCTCTTTGTGCTTTCTGGGGTTTCAGGTTTTTGTTATAAATTTGAAATGTACACTGGCACGGAAAATGGTCCAACAAAACGACTACAAAATGAACCTCATTTGGTGCAAGTAACATTGTCGTGAGATTGGTACGGGAAATTCCTAGAAATTGTTATCACAAGTTGTATTTTGATAATTACTATACATCCGTACATGTAATTAGGTTTTTGACGAAACAAGGAATTCATAGTCTTGGAACAGTACGCAGAAATCGAATTCCATGCTGTAAAATGCCAACTGAAGCAATATTGAATAAATTACCCAGAGGAACTTCTGAAGAATTTATAGCAGATTATGAAGGTACAGATATAAGTAATGTTTTCTGGAGAGATAATAAAACAGTTACATTATTGTCTTCATTCGTTAGTACCGATCCTATTCAAATGGTAGAGAGATACGACAGAAAACAGAAAAAGAAGATCCAGTTGCCATGCCCTGCCATTATAAAGTAATATAACCGTCATATGGGTGGGGTTGATTTGCTCGATAGCATCACTGGTAGATACAAAATAAATATGACGTTAAGAAAATGGTACATAAGGTTATTTTATCACCTTATTGACATAACTGTAATAAATGCTTGGCTTCTTTATCGACGATGTAATGAAGGCAAGCCAAACCTTTTAAAATTTGCTCAATTTAGAGTTGACTTAGCATGTACACTATCTACTATTGGCTCACAAAATGCGTCGAAAAGAGGACGACCATCTGACTTGCAACAACAAATCGATCTTAAAAAAAAGACTAATGTTGCTCCCTTGCCACCTCAGGATGTCAGATTGGACAACCAAAATCATCTTCCCATTTGGAACAATACACGGCTACGTTGTAAGAATCCTCTGTGTGAGAATCAAACTTTTGTAGTGTGTGAAAAGTGTAATACAGCTTTGTGATTAAACAAAAAAAAACAACTTTTTCAAAACCTTCCATAAATCTTAGTTACTTTAACCTTACTACTTTATGCTGTGCTCCTTTGTGCGCAATGATGCATATATGCATCGCCAATAAAATATCAAATTATAAACAAAATTTTGATGGTTGATTTTTTTTAATATTTTTTCCTTACTTATAATCAGTTAATCTATCCTCTTATATTTTTCTTTGATAATAAAAAATTGCGCATTGTAGGGTTAACTCACAAAATAAAATTAGTTTGGTTAATAAAATTGCTGCTAGCATATTTCAAAAAGAATTATTATAAAAATGTTCTTATCTAATAAATGTTTGTCTAAAATTTTAATATAATTTTGAAAAAGTTTCTTAACACAAAATTATATTAAAATTAACTTATGTTATATATTATATATATATATATATATATATATATATATATATATATATATATATATTATATATATATATATATATAATGTATATATTATATATTATATTATATATATTATATTATATTAACGTCAAGGAGACGAAACTTATGAGAATATCGAAAACTCAAAGAAATAACGGGAATCTTCTAATAAACGGAACCAACATCGAACAAGTGGACAAACATGTATATCTGTGGCTTAACTCCACAAATAATTACATTCAGGAGATTAAAATTAGAATAGAAAAGACTAGATATAATAGCAAATTTCAACAAAATGAGAAGACTGCTATGTATAAGGGATTTAAAATTGGAGCTAAGAGTTAAGTTGGCGAGGTACTATGTTTTTTCGACTTTGTTTTATGGAATGGAATCTTGGACCTTAAATGCGACATTAATAAAAAAAGAGGAATCATTCGAGCTGTGGATGTATAGAAGAATGCTGAAAATATCGTGGACAGAACACGTCACAAACAAAGAGGTTCTGAGAAATATGAATAAAGAAATAGAAATTTTTAATACAATTAAAATAAGAAAAGTTAAATATCTCGGACATATTACACATTGAGAGAAATACACCTTGCTCCAACTGATTATACAGGGAAAGGTTAAAGAAAAGAGAAGCATACGGAGGCGTAGAATGTCTAGAATAGCTATGAAGATTGTCGACCTCCGCTGCGGAGATGACACTTGAAGAAGAAGATATTTATTTATATATACAGATTGATATTTTGGGTTTGTAGTCATCTATTGGCCTTTGGGTAAAACTCTTTAAAGTTTTCTGAGCTTTCTAGTTTATTTCACTCGTTATCAAAACATACTAAAAATTATAACCATAAAACTACATAACACAATGAAGTTGTTATATTTATACAGGTTTACCCTTGTGATGACACTACAATAGAATTAACAGAACAACTTTACATGACGACATTTTATCAATTTGTTTTCCTTTTTCTTTCGTTTTAAACTTGTCACTATAGTTTCCATGTCTCTTCTATTATTCTATATACATTTTAGGTTAGTTTGACAGAGAACGCGCCTATGCTTATGCAAACTATGGCATATTTTGGCGAAATATGTAGAAATGTTTTATTTAACCTCTCCTAGTATATATTTAAAGCCAAATATATGATGATGGTGAATTGCTATGATGGAATTAAAAAGGCAAATATATGGCGCTGGAGCACAAATTAGTCAAATCTTTCGCGTTTGAATCGGTATCAATAGAGTGTTACAACTGTTATTTTGGCCTTTTTCGTGCCTGATCAGGTAACTTAGGCTGATAAAAAAATTCAAACTTGGAAGGTCCAACTAATAGGTCTCCAGAATATTTCCCACTTCAGTGGTTAGCGTGCAGAGGTGCCATCGACCTTGCCTTGATAATTAAAAAAAAGTTGTTACTTGGAAATTCTGATTAGACAGTGAAGCTATTTTTAAGACGACTAGTAAACAATTCATGCAAAAAATTTAAAAAATGAATTCCATATTAAAACCAGATATGTAACAGAACTCTTTATGTAAGAAAGAGAAGGTTTAGGTACTACATATTTCATCAAATTGAAGTGGCTGTAAAGTTAAAAAGATTCAACCGTTTTAATCTACAGAAACATTATATAACCTATAAGCTAGCTAGAGATCAAAATAAAGATAATTTTGAAGAATAATTCGATAAATGAAGACATTATTGAACTTTCTAAAGTTTCAGATGTTTGAGCTAACCTTGTATATTTTAGTGTTAGTTTAGGGAGTAACATCCCTCCTTAATACAGCATACAAAATATCTTCGAGTATTTTATATGGTCGCCTGAGTGCTTATTCAGAAAAGCTTCTTGGCGAACATCAAAGTGGTTTTAGGCCTGGTCGATCAACGACAGACCAGATCTTTGTGCTAAGGCAAATACTGGAAAAAACCAATGAATTCAATATCGACACATACCATCTTTTCGTATATTTTAAATCGGCCTATGCTAGTGTCCTAAGAAATAAATTGTATGAAGCCGTGGATGAATTCCACATCATCGATAAACTGATAGGATTGGTTAAGGCTACAATGTGTAAAGTTGTTTGCAAAGTCGAAATACAGGGCGAACAATCACAGGCATGTGAAACGCATGTTGGGCTGCGACAGGGAGATGCGCTGGCGTGTATCCTTTTCAACATAGCTCTGAAAAAGGTGGTCAGGGATTCCATAATAGAGAACAGAGGAAACATTTTTATTGAATCATCCCAAATTTTGACATATGCAGATGATGTTGACCTAATTGCCCTCACAACACGCAAGCTAGAAGAAATGTATACCACCTTGTCAAACGCCTCAAAAAATATGAACCTGCAAGTAAATGAGGAGAAAACTAAGATAATGGCATCAACACCCAACAATAGAGCCAGATACATCGGTGACCAACACGGTTGATAACTCTACCTTTGAAGTGGTGGACAAATTCACATACTTAGGCTCCCTAATCACCAAGGAGAACGTCATGACGGAAGAAATCAAGCGAAGAATAATCCTAGCAAACAAATGCTATTTTGGACTGCATAGACATATGAGAAGCAGAAACGAGCCAAAAAACAAAAGTAACCATATACAAAACCCTTATACAACCAGTGTTGGCATAATGGTCGGAGACATGGTCTCGTATATACGTATTTCTGACTATTGGTCGTCTTCAGTACGGTGCAGCCAAGTTAGAAAAGGAGCATATTAATTTGGGAAAGGATCACTACAGGAGCAATGCAACCAATTTGTGGAATTAGAGTTAGAAGACCCTGAAATACGTATATACGGTTGCCTTCCATCGATATACCATTTTTGGTTTTCTGTTTTGCGAGACATGCCATTACTTTTTACTTTTATTATTCACTCGCATTATCCTTTTCTATATATATATATAAATTGTTATAAATTCCAGTAACAAAAATTTTAATAACCATTTTTTAAATTTTCTGCTTCTAAGCCCCTTGCTCACCGCTTGGTACGCCATTTATAGTAGTTGCACTAATTATTAAGAACAAAGATTGTATTGCAGTGTTATTATTATAGCTTCTTGTGTTTGTTATTATATTAAGCTTAATGGTTTTTTTATAATGAAACAGTTTTAAGAGCTTTCTTTACAGTTTATGTCCTATAAAACTTGCTTGTTGAAGCTCACTGACTTAAAACTTCAACCCTAAAAAATTATGTCTACGACTCTACGCGTGATTTCTTATTTAATACTGAAAGTGAAATAAAAACCTTAGTTGATGTCGCGAAAAACGGAAGTAATAAACATTCACTCTGAAGTTCCGGATACGTTTTTTCAATCCCCCTCTCGTTTACAGAGATTAGCATAAAATATTTGACAAATACAACAATGAGATTCCCGTGAAGGAGTTTTTAAAGGCGATAAAATCCTGGGTTGTTTGACATTTATCGATTTCCTAACGGATATCGCGGAGTTGGGTGACACTTATGTAAATTATTCAGGGAATTTTTTATTAGTTTTTACAATCTGTATAATTGTATTACAATATATTGATCTCTACATCTCGATTAAAAAGATTTGATAAAATCGGATATAAATAAGTATTTTTACGTTTATTATGTATTTTGTGTGTTAGGTAAATATAAAATAGCAGTAACTCCTACGGTTTGATCTTATCAAAGTGATGCTTTTTTTTGAAAGGTCCTTTACGCAAGTGGAGATAAAAATAAATCTCTCATCTTATAAACATTAAAATTTGAAAAACGTAAAAATAATAATTTTGGAAAAATGTCTTTTTATTCAAGTGGTAAAAAATACATGATATAATAATCAATCAGTATAGATAAAAAATTGGTACATTATTTGGAAGTCAGAATAAGTGAGTAGCTTCATTTAGTTTTAAAATATAGTAAAGAGCAAATACGGGATTAATCCACCAAATTGGCAAAATATTTTTGTGAGGAGTTAGAACTTCATTTTTTAATTCCGTTCATAATGCGCGTATCGTGAGTGATTATTTAGAATTTTTTAGGATCGTAACATAAGCGGAACAAGCTAAATTGAATGGCCTGCAAGATCTCCCGATTTGGCTTCCACGGATTTCTTTTTCTGGGGACATATTAAGTCCACCATCTATGGCAACGCTCTCGAGAGGGCACATAATCTAGTTGATTTAGAAAATAAAATAATAAAATAAGAGGTAATCGTAGCATGTGCTACGAAAATATATATGTATTGGTTTTTATGTCGCTGCGATGTGATATATTTTTGAAACCAAAAACATAAACGCATGTGCCCTCACAGAACATGCATTAACTTTAAAACATGAATTTAATTTCGAAGATTTCTGTATTTTGGCAAAGGAAAAAAACCATTCAAAACGTGTTTTCTTGGAAATGTATTTCATAAAATCTAATAAGTCTTGTATAAATAAAAAGTCAGACATAGATAAATTGAGCAACATTTATTGTTACTTACTGACAAACCATATTCTCAGGTTTTGAAGCCAAGATATTCTTCTTCTCCCTGGTCCTCTCTTTCCAAATACCTTGCCCTGAAGAATGAGTTGCAACAAGCCGTATCTCTGTTCATTCATCATAACATGGCCAAGATATACTAGTTTGCGCTCTTTGATGGTGTTAATAATCTCGCATTCCTTGCCTATTCTACGTAGGACCTCAACATTAGTCTCACGATCCACCCATGAAATTCTTAAAATACGTCTGTAACACATGTCGAATGCCTCGAGTTTTCTTAAAGAAGCTTCGGAAAGTGTCCAGGCCTCTACTCCGTATAATAACGTAGAAAATACATAGCATTTAATGAGAGAGATTTTGGTAGCAAGTGGTAAATCGTGACTTCTTAAAAGAGACTTCATCATTATGAACGCCGATCTCGCTTTTCCTATGCGTTGTTTTATTTCACTGGAGTGATCCCATTGGCTGTTAATGTTTGTACCAAGGTATGTGTAGCTGTCCACTCTGTCAATTGGATGTTGGTTAACCAAAAGCTGTGTATTTAATATTTCGCGCTTACTGACTACCATGTACATGTATATATATATATATATATATATATATATATATATATATATATTTTATATATATTTATATATATATATATATATATATATTTTATATATATATATATATATATATATATATATATATATATATATACATATACATATACAAAACCACCAGTTTATTAGGGCTGCAGTCAGAAGGTTGGCCGAGATGTTAGAGAAACACACTTTTGACTTTTTGTCGAGCTTTCGGAATGGTTTTATTCCTTATTCAAGACACTGTAATATTACAGTGATTTGAGTTCTTGTTTAGGTATCTGTCTAAGTAACCTTTCTTTCGATTTACTAATACATCTAGGAACAAAACATGGATACCAATATTAAAATCCACAAAAACCCTTCCCGCAAAACACGAAGAAAGAAAAGCTACTACAAACGACGACACGCCCCCTCACGCCGAAACCAGTGGAGGGGAGGCGAGTAGAAAATATAAAGAATGCCTCCGCAGTACAACGCGGAACGCGGCGTCAGTTTCAGCTTACAAGCGAAGCAGTAACATCTCCAGAAGATGCCAATCCCTAGTGTTGGCGAAACGTCGAGAACTAATCTCAGAAGACAACGGCCTAACAGCCCGAACAAACAGTTTAACAAGTTAGAGGATGACCGTGAAAGCTTAACGCATTTTATCACCCATTAAATTTGTGATTGATGAATCAAGATCCAAGTATGGGGTTTTTGAGATCGCCAAGTGTCCCCTTTTGTCAGTTAACGTATGTTACTCTCACAAAGAAACATCTTATATATCCCATACGTAATCAAAGTTTTAAAAACTGGAAAGTTATTCAAAAATTGTCTTGACTTTAATTATATATTTAATTTTTATGGTAAATACAAAAATAAATTAGAATCACCTAACATTTAGTCTTATTAAAAATAAGCTCTTTTTGAAAGAATCCTTTATATAAAGCAAAGTAAAGCAGAATAATTTATAAAATTTTAATTTGATTTAATTTGTTCATTACTAAAGAAAAAAACTTACGTCTAAATTACGCAGTAAAAAACATATACTGTAGTAATATTTGTTGTCACAAACATAGAGCAATAATAACTTTGAATATTCT